>NW_028270141.1:102954494-103294690 GCF_037043375.1 Chiloscyllium plagiosum
TTCCTTTATACTCCATTCTGCCACGTGGTTACTGTTCGGAGGCGAGTACATCACCCCCAGAGTGAATTCTTGCATTTCTCATTTCTCATCTCAACTCAAAGTGTTTTCAAATCCTAACTTCCTGAACTTAGAACATCCTCACTATAGGGTCAATTCTATGACTAATTAACAAAACCATTCTTTGACCATTTCCTAGCTCCCTATTCTTCCAAATGTCCTGTCACCTTCGATATTCAGGTACCGATCAATCAAACTTCTACATTTCCAAACAATTATCCATAGAAATATCATGTTAATATGCCTATTTACAGCACTGCAGCCGATGGAAGTAAGTTCATCACAACAATTTTGCTCTAAATGTGAGGACATTGTCAGGGGGATGTAGACAATGTAGTGGGATAGCAACACAAGATAACTCTTGTCCTTGTCCTTGGAAAGTGCACCCATGTCTTGGTAAGCTGCCCTTCCTAGTTGGGGGACATAACATTTGAAAACAAATGGAAAAGGTTAATGGTCTCCTACAATCACAAAATGTGTTTATTTCTTACACAGAATACAATAGTTTGGTTGGGTATGATTGTTAGAATCAGTGCTGGGGAGTGGGATATGTTTCTCCGGTGACGTAATCAAACATTTTAGATTATTTATTACATAGCTAAAATAAAAAACAGATGTAATACAGGGCTCCCCTATATTACTTGTATTCAGTCTTAACCTCAGAAGAGCACCCATTACTGCACCAGTGTGATATTTTCCATTCCCATTTCCCCAACTGTCTGTCATTGTGGTCTCTCAAGCTTCAGTTGTACTTTCATCATTGTTGGTTCAGGTCAGGGTGTCTTGAACTCAATACAATCCCCAAGGTTTAAACTGAAGTCTGAACCAAGGCAACTCATTCACTGGGAGGTATTAAATGGCCTGCCTAATGGATGCATTGACTCTTGACAGTTAAAATCAGCAGGAGATTCACATCAGCCATTTATAGTAGCCTGATGGCAATCTGCTGCTCTGCGGCACTCCAAAAATCCAATTGCTGTAAAAGGTTTCTTACTGTTTATACTTGACCAGTTACTGTGAGTCCATTGTGGCTTGAGAACAGGAATAAATTTGCAGAATGAGTCTGAATAAAAGACAAACTACTGAAACAAATCACTGTCAACAATGATTTTCAATCAAGGAAGTGTACATTGGATAGTGCTGAAACAAATTGTGAACCCTGTATACACTGAATGTGACTTGATTGTCAGAGCCAATTCAGCACTTTTTAAGCTCTTTGGTGAATCCTTTTCAAAAGCAACAACACACCAGAATACTATGCATTCTCCTTTCATACTTGTACACCATCACAAGGACAATCAAAGCCACAGAAGTAAATTCTATTGTTTCCTGCTTAACTTGTGTTGGTTGTGTCACTACATGCATGAGAGATTATCTAGCTCATTTGTTCAGTGCATGACATCATTGTTAGTAGCTATCAAATTGTTGAAAATTTGTCCATTCAATTTTGAAGCAGTCTTTCAGAAGGCTTATAATTGCCAATAACAATGTCAGACTGCGAGAGTACCTCACAACAGTGAATTTGTGATTACTGGCCATTATTTGGTTGAAGAAGTTAATCTTCAATTTGAATTTTGCACTTAAAAAGGAAAGCATCCTGATCTCCACTCTTTTAATGCATTTACCTGACCTTAAAAGTTTGCAGTTCTAATGGGCTTTTAAAATATACCAATGGAAACAATGGTAATTTGTTTTTAGAGTACATTCACTTTTCAACAGAACAGTACAATAGCTGTGATTTAATATGGAAAAGGTAATTTTGCATGTCTCTGCTTCCTATGTGAAGTCTCACAGAATGATAAGACCATAAGAGCATAAGACATAGGAGTGGAAGCAAGGCCATTCAGCCCATTGAGTTCACTCCATCATTTAATCAGGGCTGATGGGCATTTCAACTCCATTTACCCGTACTCTCCCCATATCCCTTAATTCCTTGCAAGATCAAGAATTTATCAATCTCTGCCTTGAAGACACCCAACGTCCCGGCCTCCACTGTGCTTTGTGGCAATGAATTCCACAGGCCCAGTAGTCTCTGGCTGAAGAAATGTCTCCTCATTTCCATTTTAAATTGACCCCCTCTAATTTTAAAGCTATGCTCACGGGTCCTAGTCTCCCGATCTAATGGAAACAACTTCCCAGCGTCCACCCTTTCTAAGCCATGCATTATCTTATAAGTTTCCATTAGATCTTTCTCAACCTTCTAAACTATAATGAATACAATCCCAGGATCCTCAGCTGATCATCATATGTCCAGAGATCATCCTTATGAATCACTGCTGGACACACTCTGCCAGTATGTCCTTCCTGAGGTGTGGGGCCCAAAATTGGACACAGTATTTTAAATAGGGCCTAATTAGAGCTTGCAAAGGTCTCAGAAGCACGTCACTGCTATTATATTCCAACTGTCTTGAGATAAATGATGATGAAATAAATTCAGAACCCAAAAAGTAAGGAACAGGTAAAGAATGAATTACATTTGTACAGTATTTTTCTCAACCACCAAATATCTCAAACAACCAATGAAGTACTTTTGAAATGGTGCCACTGTTATATTGTAGGAATGACAGAAACCAGTTTATACACAGAAAATGTCCACAAACAGCAATGTGTTTATGACCAGATGTTCTGTTTTTGTGTTGTTGATCGAATGATAAATGTTGACCAGGACACCCAGAATAACTTTCCTGATCTTCTTCAGAGTAGTGACACATGATCTTTTGCATCCACTGAAACAGGCATATGATGCCTTAATGTAAAATCTCATTCAAAAGATAACCTCTTCAATTGTGCAGTACTTCCCCTGGATTGCACTGCATATCAGTCATGATTGTTGTGATCAGACCCCGAATGGGAATTGAATGTGGAGCTTTGTGACTTACAGAAAGAGCGCCAAGCTACAGAACGTAACCATAACTGTCTTAAAGGTTGACAATCACCAAAAGCTAGAGCTTCCAATTAAACCTGTTGGACTATAACCTGGTGTTGTATGATTTTTAACTTTGTACACCCCAGTCCAACACCAGCATCTCCACATCACAACTGCCTTAATTTATAGATCACATTATTAGAACATTTGGGCTTGATCCTTAAAGAAAACCTCATGCTATATTCTTTTTTCTGAGTGGGAGCACAAGGCACAGGATTTGAATGCACGTGTCTTTATTGTGCTTCAATAATCACAACAAAAAGTATATGCTTTTTGAAGGCATATTGTCCACTCTTGTTAGATTTGCTAGCAATTTAAATATCACTCAAAAAACTAGATAGTGTGATTTTAAAAAGGCATCCTTTCCTGCGCTAAGTTTAAGGCCAAAGTGCTGAAGTGAAACAAGTGCTCCACCATGTTGAACATTTGGATAAATACCATTTGACGTTTTTGTTCCTTTTGAAAACAGCCATTTGTTTCAGAACAACTAGATTCCTGTTATGATATTCACATCCCTGATCAATGCAATGCTGAAAATAGACCTGAATTCACTCAGCAATTCCTTTAAAATCTTACCATAACTCCAGCAGCAATCAGCAGAACCAATGCTATAAAAATGACAGGAGCTCAGTTATGCAGAATCTCTACTCACATTGAGAGTCCTCACCAGGGACTGCTTCTTGCCCCTTACAAGACCAGTCATACCAAGGTGAAATCCCCTGCACCAGGGATTTTCATTTCTTCAACAATGAAAGAAACAGCATGTTGGTGAAAGTTAGTTAATCAGTTCCCAATACATTAATCTATTTGTATCTCCAACACTGACTAATAAATGTACACAATTCAGTAACAGTGCAATAAATTCCTGCACGCTAACTTTAATGTTAACTGTGGTCAGATAAGTCTGTGTTCGAACTCTGCTCTGTAGCTTAAAATCAACATATCATCACGTTTGTGTGAACATAATTGACATGCTATTTGATGGTTATTTTCCTTTACCTGGATTCCTCAAGTGGAGCGGTAGAAGGCAGTTAGAGGAAAAGCCATGTGCAAAGGGAGTAGAGGCCCTTCTCAGTATTCTGTGTCGCTGCAACTACATTCCAATAACCACTCATTAAACAGAAAAGTATATTGTGGAGCAACAAGTGAAGCATGTTTGCCTTTTTGAGAGGTCATTTTGAAAAAGATAGTCAAATTTTCATTTTCAAAAGCCAGAGGTTGACCCTTTCTTGCATGGCGACATTTCTTGCATGGCAACAGATATTGTACTGAGTGTAATTTTCATATTTGCATTCTAGAATAAGAATTAGGAACAAATGTTTTTGGTTTAGGTTAGTCTGTATCATCTCCATGATAACAGCAATGGATGCCATCCATGCCTATCTGCAAGGATGATTCGGCAAAGCAAAGTAGAGCCATGGTGATCTTAACAACCATTGGCACTGCCATGTGTAACTGTGGGTGAATTGGTAGGAAATGGCACAGTTAATCTTGGTGAAATGCCATAGACACTGCCATTTACTAAGATGGAAGTAGGAGATCTGCTCCATAAAGTGTATCCTGAGCACCACTGCTTTCATTGCTGTGCATGCTTTCCAATGAAGCATCTTCCAAATCCTCCAACCTCCTTGCCAACAACCTGTAACCACTCCCTGATAAATCCAAAATGTTTGCAAAGCTCCTGCAATAATACTGCATTAAATATCCATCAACAATGAAAGTGACAAGTGCTACTTCCTCAGGTTGGATGGTGAGACCTTCAAACGATGCCGATCGGTATTTCCTCATGCAGCTAAATGAATGTTCATCTGGGAATGATGAAGAGAAACTACTAAGATGATTTGCACAGTCCAAAATGGAAGATGGTGTATCAAATCAGGAATTACAGCTGTCAGCCGTTTTGCATGCCCCCAGGACATCCATGGCCATCTAGCCCTGTACCCTTGCTATTACGATGCAGCTGACACCATGCTGAAAGTGACCGGAAATATTTTAGCTGAAATTGTTGGGTTTTGGGCTCCCATACTATTTCACAACATGAGTATTCACATTATAAAAATTATATCATAAAATTCAAAAACATGTGTTAAATTCTGTTAATATACTCATTATCCCACTGAGTTTATAGAATCAGAGAATCATGTCTCACTGATGACAGCCTTCAGCCCATCAAGCCTGCACCAACAAAAACTACTCGAAATCTACCCTGGTTCCACTATCCAGCACAGAGCCTTGAATGTTATGCTATTTCAAGTGCCCATTGAAGTGCTTTCTAAAGGCTGTGAGGTTTCCCACCTCAAATATCTTCCAATACAGTGTATTCCAGATCCCAGTCACTCTCTGGGTGAAAAATGGCTCCCCCAAATTGCCTCTAAACCTCCTGCCTTTCACCTTCAAATTATATCCCTTTGTTATTAGCCTTTCAACAAAGCCAAGCATTCTTATCCACTTTCTTCATAATCGTAGGGTCTTGTGATAGTTACAGAATCCCTATACTGTGGAAGCAGGCCATTCGGCCCATTGAGTCCACACTGACCCTGCGAACAGCATCCCACACCACCTCTGTAATTCCCCTGGCTAATCGCTGAGCCTACACATACCTGGACACGATGGACAAATTAGCTTGGCTAACACACCTAACTTGCACACTTTTGGACTGTGGGAGGAAACCAGAGCACCAAGAGGAAACCCACGCAGACACGGGGAGAATGTGCAAACTTCACTCGAGGGTGGAATTGAACCCGGGTCTCTGGTGCTGTGAGGCAGCAGTGCCAAACATGGAGCCACCATGTTCTTATCTCTGAGCCAGGACAAGAAGTGTGACATAACATGTTTGAACAGGGTGATTAAAAACATTCCCTAAAAATCTTAGACATTCCAATCAGGTCCCCTGTCAGCCTTCGCTACTCCAAAGAAGACAATCACAGTTTATGCAGCCTCTCTCCATAGCTAAACTGTTCCATCCCAGGCAACATCCTGGTAAATCTCCTCTGTACCCTCTTCAAAGCAGTCACATCCTTCTTAAAGTATGATGACCAGACCTGCACACGGTACTCCAGCTGTGGCTCATTTGTTAGTGCTCCACATGGACAATTATCAATGCGAAAGAACAAGTCATTTGTAAAAGCATCAATAGCCTCTCCTGCGTTGGTTGAGGCAATTCAATTTTGCCCCCTACAAGGTGGGGCCACATATTAAACTAAAATAAGAAGGAAAGGCTTTAATTTTGGTCTTGTAGTTAGCAGTCTGCTCTTCTTTACCATGTGAGATGGGAATGGTGTCAACACTGCTGCCAATTGTACACAATGATACCTTGAGCTGCTGTCTGTCTGGGTTTTGATTAAGGCCTGAGACAATGTAAATCTGTGTACTGGTGCTAGTTGATCCAGTACACAGTCTAGTTTGGGCCTTCCATGTGGTCCACAGACTCTGAGTGGTCTTTGATACATGAGTTATGACAGCAAACCTTTTTTTCCTTGCTTCACCCTTTTTCAGTGTTGCATGCAATTTCCTCTCTTCTGCCACTTTCTTGCTGCGCATTCTGGTGACTGGCTCAGGTTTTTTTATATTTGTCCTCACTGCTGAAAACTTAGAAAACCTTCCAAATGCCTTGAAAGTTCAGAGGTGATGGCAGGGAGAAATTTGAAATACTCATGAACACTAAGGGAAAACTACTAGGAAAATCATTACACCTAAGTGTTGATAAGTTCCTAGGACCAAATGGTGTGTGTTCTAGCATCTTAAAAGGACTGGCTGCAAAGATAGTAAATGCTTTGTTTATAATCGTGCAAAATTTCTTAGATTCTGAAAGTGTTCCAGAGGATTGAAAAATAGTGAGTGTGAGATTTCCATTCAGGAAAGCAAGGAGACAAAAAGCAGGAAACTTGCAAATTAGCCTAACAGCTCTCACAGGGGAATTGCTAGAATCCATCATTAAGGAGGTTATATCAGGATCTTAGAGAATTATAGAAAAGCAGAGATGTGTAGGTTAGGTACATTAGTTAGGGGTAAATGTAGAGTACTAGGGCAAGGGTCTGGGCGGGTTACTCTTCAGAGAGTCGGTATGGACTTGTTGGGCTGAATGGCCTGTTTCCATACTGCAGGGATTCTCTGATATCTATGATATCTTCTATGATATCAGATACTATATAAATTGTGATAAAACGCAGAACATTAAAGTTCAGATGAATCTAAGTAGAGGTTTTTAATCTAAATGTTACAAAATGTTAGTATGCACGTACAGTAAGTAATTAGGGAGATAATGAATGTTAGCGTTTATTGTAAATGGAAAAAAATTTAAAAGTCAGAGAGTTTTGTTGAAGTTGTGAGACCATATCCCAAGTACCATGTATAGTTTTGTTCTCCTTATTTGAAAAAAGATAGAATTGCATTAAAAGCAGATCAGAAGATATACATTTGATTCATTCCTGGGATGAAGGTTTCAATTCTGAAATAAATGTTGGGTCAACACTTACTGTAGTTTAGAAAAATGAGAAGTGGACTTATCAAAACTCATAGGATCCCGATGGGACTAGATAGGGGATGTCTCTACTTGTGGAGGGTACCAAGGGACACAGTTTATGAGAAAGAGTTCTCCCTTTTAAGATGGAAATTAAGAGAAATAACTGTAAATCAAGAAATCATCACCAATGCTCAGGAGCAGCAGTGTGTACCATCTACAAGCTGCACTGCAGAAATTCACCATGATTCCTTAGACAGCACCTTCCAAATGCATGCCTCCTTCTATCTAGAAGGATAAGGACAGCAGATACATGAGAACACCATCCCCTGCAAGGTCTTCTTGAAGTGACCAGAAAAGGCAATGCTGTTTGTTGAATGATACTGCATCAAAATCCTGAAACTTTCTTACTAACATTGTGGGTGTACCTATATCAAATGGGTGGCAGCATCTCAAGAAGGCAAGTTACTACCACCTGCTCCAGTGGAATTAAGCTTGGGCAATAAATACTGGCCCAGACAGCAATGTCCAAATGGCCTGAATGAATAAAAATATTCTCAAGAAAATTAAAATCACAGGGAAGTATTGCAGCTATGCAGTAAAAGGTGTCCATATCCTGATGGCCTTCACAAATCACAGAATTGTTACAATGCATAGCAGACCATTCGGCCCATTGTGCCTACACTGACTTCATCATAAAGTCTTAAATGAAGTGGCTGCTGAGTAGTTGATGTGATAGCTTGAATTTTCTAAATGGAATGTTCCGTTAGATTGGAAAATAGTGACTATAACTGCTTTACTAAAACAAAGGAAGCAGAGAGAAAGTGGGAAACTCTAGTTGGCTTAAGGCCTGTCATCTGAAGAATGTTAGAAGCTGTTATTAAAGACATTAGAGCAGGGTATATAGAGAAGTCAAGGTAAAGAGGCAGAGTGAATATAGTTTTGTGAAAAGGAAATCATGTTTAACAAATTTATCTGGTGCAACAATCCAATATTCTCCCCATAGTTTTGCACATGCTTCCTTTTCCAGGTATTAATCAAAATTCTTTTAAAAACCTTAACTGGAGCTTTCTTCACATACTCTCAAACCATACATTCCAGATCCTGGTTGCTTTCTGGGTGAAATTTTCCATTATATTGACATTGCTTCCTTTCCAACTATCTTAAATCTGTGCCCTCTGATTCTCAATTCTTCCACTAATGGGAAATATTTCTCCCTGTTTAATCTTTCCCAGACACCTCATGATTTTATATATCTATGTCAACTTGCTTCCCATAATGTTCCTTCTTAAAGGAAAACAATCTGCAACTATTCCAATCTATTCCCCATCCGTTGAACCACTACACAACCGCACTCCATTTATTTTGTGAGAAATCCACTTTTGTCTTTGCTGATAAAATTGCACTAAGTTACTTTTCTTAAATTCATCAAGGTGTATTTTAATGCAACATAAAATGATCTAAAAGCTGCTCAGTAGCATTGGTTTATGGGATTTTTTTTATTCAGCAATATGCAAGTAAGAGCAGAAACTTGAGTAAAAATGCACTTCAGAAATCTAGCACAATTTTGAGCACATTTCACACTCAGATTGTTAGTTGTGTCTAAATGGAAACTTTATTCCATATTTGCAATGTCTCAGTAAAACGTAAAATTCCTCAATAATGTTGAACTTCATTTCTTCAATGCAAATGTATTTTAAAGCTGAATTACCATCCAGCAGCTAAGCAGTTTTACAAATAGTTAAACTAGTAATTTGCCTACCTCCACGACCGAAGTTGAAATTTGTGCAAGATGATAGTAATAAAAGTGTAATATGAACCGCAGCAGCTCTTAACTAACTCAGCAGGACTGCAGAAGAATTTATGATGTGCTAAATTTTTCCTTTGTTCCTCCCCTGGTAGCCTGGTGTAGCAATTAGAAAGCCACTGAGGCTGTTCATGTCAACTGTAACATTATGCAAACGTTTGTTATTTATTAGTAGAATTAATGAGACACAGTAGGTTCCCTTTGTTTAACCATTTCATGACAGAAGTCTTTAAACTTCTATCACATTTGTAACTTTCTTCCTGAAATCTCTGCTGTTGAGTTTTCTTCTTCCGGTTTTGCAGAAACTCTCCATTTACATTGCAGTTGGCTATTTTCAGAAGTGCTTCAACTGCAGATCAATTGTAAATGTTAAAGCTTGTGTGCCAATAGTTTTTTTCTATGCTTCATTTCTAACACGTAGGGTGACCGCAACCCAAAGATCAAGCTGTCGTGTTTACAATAGGAAAAGTAATTTTAACTTTCTGTGATAGAATAAAATGATGGCGAGTGAATCATGAGGGATGGAGAACAGGGCTGCCATTTTACTACAGCTCATTTCATAGTACAGCAAAAGTCAAAATTATCTCCTCTTGGCCTTAGCAAAAGCGAAGACTGCATTTATATAGTGCCTTCTCAAATTGAGGATGTGCCAAAGCACTTTACAACCAAACAATTAAATTTTGATGAGTTCTAATGAAAAGTCATTAGATTCAAAACATTAATTCTGCTTTCTACACACAGATAATACCAGAGCTGTTAAGTTTCACCAGCAATTTCTGTTTTTGCTGTTGAAGTAGATTTTGAAGCCTGTTCACTATTCTAAAGCAAATGAGGAAATATAAGATCTAATTGCACAAAGCATCATCACAAAAGCAAAATGAAAAATTATTAAATTCAATTGGATTATTGATATAATAATATAATAAATATAATAATAATATAATATAATAATATAATAATGCAACCAAAAATAATGACGTGACTGAGGGAAGTGATGGACCATAGTCAGATTTGTGGATGGCACAAAAATAGATTGGATGATATTTGGTAAGGATTAGACAAAGTTACAAAGGAACATAGACAGGTTTAATAATGGACAAAGACTGAGCTGATGGAACATAATATGGGAAAATATGAAATTATGTAATTTGTTAGGAAGAATAGGAGAGCTAAATATTATTTGAATGGAGAAAGACTATAGGAAGTTGGACCACAGAGGTATTGGGGAGTCCTTGTGCATTAATCATAAAATCATTAATCATTAATCATTTATGTTCATTGGGTAAGAGGGAAAACACATGGAATAGCAGCCTTTGTATCAAATGGAATGGAGTATAAAAATGGGGATGCCTTGCTAAAATTATACAAGATACTGCTTAGACGACACATGGAACACTATAAACAGTTTTGGTTTCCTTATCTAGGAAATGACATACTGGCATTGGAGGCAGTCCAGAGAAGATTGATTATGGAGAAAAGGAGTTAAGGATTTTAAGATCAACCATGATTTCATTGAATGGCAGAACAGACTCAATGGGTGGATTGGCCTACTTCTTCTCAATGGACTTGTGTTCCTAAATGTCAAAGATCCTTAAGATAATATGGAGCCAGCGACTGACTATCAAGGAGTCCATGCCATGTATGTGCGCCATCATGGCTCAGAGATTTAAGCACATCCGCTCTCCAATAAGAGACAGCCCAATCTTGTGGAGAGCCATATGCAGCATCATAGGTGGTTGCATGGTTAGCACATTGGCACTTATTCAAGAAGTGAGACACTCTGTGGCATGGGTCACTTCGTGTCACTGATGATGCAAAGATGCTTGGAGTGGATGCCGGCTGCACTGGTCTCACTGGATTTTCCAGAGCGAAAGATGTCACTGTCAAATTAACAGATGAGAGTCCCTTTCCTTGGTGGACACCAGCATCGTCCCTTGCCTCCTCAGCTGTTACATCTGAGGAACCATCCATCCAGCGAGGCCCTTCAGGATCTAGCTACAGCAACCTGTGGAGGATCCCTCATGAGCACCTCCAAAATGAGGAGGGAAGCTATAGGCATCAATATTGAGAGAGGATCAAACAAAGGAAGAACATGGTGAGGTCATTGCAGGAGAGAGAGAGAGAGAGAAAACCTGCATGGTTACTGCCTTTGCTGTTTGAATTCATGTATCGTTGGACATCGGAGTGCATCTGGGAAAAATAACAAACAGTAAAATTCACAACAGATCTTGGAGGAACTGTTGGGTGAAGTTCATAGCACAGAATCAGTTAAGTTAATCATTGTTTTAAGTGTGGCCTACAGAGAATCTGCAGTAGTAAGTAGAGTGGGTTCTTTCTTGATTATGTATTTTTGGAGATAAGTCCCTTGATTAAACTTAAAATATAAGCCATAACTATTAATTTAACCTGGGGCAGTGTTTTGTAGAGGAATAAGACGGTGTTAATTTCTGGGTCTGTAGATTGTGAAGGAGCAAAAATGGCCTTTAGTACAGTGATATGTACTTCTTGTCAGATATGGGAGTTTAAAGAGAGTTTAAGGGTTACTGCAGATTATATCTGCCATAAATGCTATTGGTTGTGAATCTTATCAGATCAAATGCATCGGTTGAAGAGACAGTTAGAAGCAATGAGGAATTTGCAACAGCAACAGTATGTGATGGATGGCAGTTATAGGAAGGGGGGATGTCTCAGATACAGTCACATAGATGGGTTAACTCCAGGAAAAGTAAGAGAGGTAGGAGTCTTTTGTGGATATACCCATTTCAAATAGGTATGCTGGTTGGGAAATGTAGGGGGTGATGGATTCTCAGGAAAACGTAGCACGAACAGCCAAGTTTCTGGTATTGAGACTGGCTCTAATGCAACAAAGGGTACTTCGGGTTCCAAGAGATTAATTGCGTTCGGGGATTCTCGAGTCTGAGGTACAGACAGACATTTCTCTGGCCAGCAGCAAAAAAGCAGAATGGTCTGTTGTTTCCCTGGTGCCAGGATCAAGGATGTTTCAGAGAAGGTGCAGAATGTTCGCAAGGGGGAGAGGGGCCAGCAAGAGGTCATTGTACACATTGGAACCAACGACATAGGAAGGGAAAAGGTTGAGACTCTGAAGGGAGATTACAGAGAGTTAGGCAGAAATTTAAAAAGGAGGTCCTCAAGAGTAGTAATATCTGGATTACTCCCGGTGCTACGAACTAGTGCGGGCAGGAATAGAAGGCGAGAGCAGATGAATGCATGGCTGAGGAACTGGTGTATTGGAGAAGGATTCACATTTTTGGATCATTGGAATCTCTTTGGGGTAGAAGTGACCTGTACAAGAAGGACGGATTGCACCTAAATTGGAAGGGGACTAATATACTGGCAGGGAGATTTGCTAGAACTGCTTGGGAGGATTTAAACTAGTAAGGTGGGCGGTGGGTGGGACCCAGGGAGATAGTGAGGAAAGAGATTAATCTGAGACTGGTACAGTTGAGAACAGAAATGAGTCAAACAGTCAGGACAGGCAGGGACAAGGTAGGACTAATAAATTAAACTGCATTTATTTCAATGCAAGGGGCCTAACAGGGAAGGCAGATGAACTCAGGGCATGGTTAGGAACATGGGACTCGGATATCATAGCAATTATGGAAACATGGCTCAGGGATGGGCAGGACTGGCAGCTTAATGTTCCAGGATACAAATGGTACAGGGAGTATAAAAAGGGAGGCAACAGAGGAGGGGTGTGGCATTTTTGATAAGGGATAGCATTACAGCTATGCTAAGGGAGGATATTTCCGGAAATACACCCAGGGAAGTTATTTGGGTGGAACTGAGAAATAAGAAAGGGATGATCACCTTATTGGAATTGTATTATAGACCCCCTAATAGTCAGAGGGAAATTTAGAAACAAACTTGTAAGGAGATCTCAGCTCTCTGTAAGAATAATAGAGTGGTTAGTGGCAGGAGATTTTAACTTTCCAGACATAGACTGGGACTGCCATAGTGTTAAGGGTTTAGATGGAGAGGAATTTGTTAAGTGTGTACAAGAACATTTTCTGCTCAGTATGTGGATGTACCTACTAGAGAAGGTGCAAAACTTGACCTACTCTTGGGAAATAAGGCAGGGCAGGCAACTGAGATGTCAGTGGGGGAGCACTTTGGGACCAGTGACCATAATTGTATTAGATTTAAAATAATGATGCAAAAGGATAGACCAGATCTAAAAGTTGAAGTTCTAAATTGGAGAAAGGCCAATTTTGACAGTATTAGGCAAGAACTTTCAAAACTGAAAATGTGTTACTGGAAAAGCACAGCAGGTCAGGCAGCATCTAAGGAGCAGGAGAATCGACGTTTCAGGCATAAGCCCTTCTTCAGGAATGAGGAGAGTGTGCCAAGCAGGCTAAGATAAAAGGTAGGGAGGAGGGACTTGGGGGAGGGGCGTTGGAAATGCGATAGGTGGAAGGAGGTAAAGGTGAGGGTGATAGGCCGGAGTGGGAAGAATAGGGCCTCCGAAAGATCAGCAAGGCGACCTTTGTGTGGAGCCGCAGAAAATGGAGGAGATACTAAATGAGCATTTTGCATCAGTATTTACTGTGGAAAGGGATATGGAAGATATAGACTGTAGGGAAATAGATGGTGACATCTTGCAAAATGTCCAGATTACAGAGGAGGAAGTGCTGGATGTCTTGAAACAGTTAAAGGTGGATAAATCCCCAGGACCCGATCAGGTGTACCCGAGAATTCTGTGGGAAGCTAGAGAAGTGATTGCTGGGCCTCTTGCTGAGATATTTGTATCATCGATAGTCACAGGTGAGGTGCCGGAAGACTGGAGGTTGGCTAACATGGTGCCACTGTTTAAGAAAAATGGTAAGGACTAGCCAGGGAACTATAGACCAGTGAGCCTGACCTCAGTGGTGGGCAAGTTGTTGGAGGGAATCCTGAGGGACAGGATGTACATGTATTTGGAAAAGCAAGGACTGATTAGGGATAGTCAACATGGCTTTGTGCGTGGGAAATCATGTCTCACAAACTTGATTGAGTTTTTTGAGAAAGTAACAAAGAGGATTGATGAGGGCAGAGCAGTAGATGTGATCTATATGGACTTCAGTAAGGCATACGATAAGGTTCCCCGTTGGGGACTGATTAGCAAGGTTAGATCTCACGGAATACAGGGAGAACTAGCCATTTGGATACAGAACTGGCTCAAAGGTGGAAGACAGAGGGTGATGGTGGAGGATTGTTTTTCAGGGTGGAGGCCTGTGACCAGTGGAGTGCCACAAGGAACGGTGCTGGGTCCTCTACTTTTTGTCATTTACATAAATGATTTGGATGCGAGCATAAGAGGTACAATTAGTAAGTTTGCTGATGACACCAAAATTGGAGATGTAGTGGACAGCAAAGAGGGTTACCTCAGATTACAACAGGATCTTGACCAGATGGGCCAATGGGTTGAGAAGTGGCAGATGGAGTTTAATTCAGATAAATGTGAGATGCTGCATTTTGGGAAAGCAAATCTTAGCAGGATGTATACACTTAATGGTAAGGTCCTAGGGCATGTTGCTGAACAAAGCGACCTTGGAGTGCAGGTTCATAGCTCCTTGAAAGTGGAGTCGCAGGTAGATAGGATAGTGAAGAAGGCGTTTGGTATGCTTTCTTTTTTTGGTCAGAGTATTAAGTACAGGAGTTGGGATGTCGTGTTGCAGCTGTACAGGACATTGGTTAGGCCACTGTTGGAATATTGTGTGCAATTCTGATCTCCTTCCTATCGGAAAGATGTTGTGAAACTTGAAAGGCTTCAGAGAAGATTTACAAGGATGTTGCCAGGGTTGGAGGATTTGAGCTGTAGTGAGAGTCTGAACAGGTTGGGGCTGTTTTCCCTGGAGCGTTGGAGGCTGAGGGGTGACCTTATAGGGGTTTACAAAATTATGAGGGGCATGGATAGGGTAACTAGGCAAAGTCTTTTCCCTGGAGGAGTCCAGAACTAGAAGGCATAGGTTTAGGGTGAGAGGGGAAAGATATAAAAGAGACCTAAGGAGCAACGTTTTCACATAGATGATGGTACGTGTTTGGAATGAGCTGCCAGAGGAAGTGGTGGAGGCTGATACAATTGCAACGTTTAAGAGGCAATTGGGTGGGTATGTGAATAGGAAGGGTTTGGAGGGATATGGGCCGGGTGCTGGCAGGTGGGACTAGATTGGATTGGGATATCTGGTCGGCATGGACGAGTTGGACAGAAGGGTCTGTTTCCATGCTGTACATCTCCATGACTCTATGACTCTATGAGAGCAGAGACAAGGGAGCAGACTGCCTCCACCACTTCCAGGGGAGGCCACAAGGGGAGCACTGCATTGGAGTGCAGGGAATACAAAGCAGCATGTCTGCTTAGTGCACGTTGGGTCATTAATATATCCTTTAGTAATAATGCCTTCAGACTTGTATGTTCTGACTTGCTGCTTGATGGCAAAAGGAACCTAGTGTTAAGGGTTAGATGAGGTGAAGGTCAGGATGGGGTTTAAGGGATGGATTTCAAGGGGGTCAGGATTCGTTGTGTGCTTTGTACTGTGTTGTGGGGACAATGGTGGCAATGGATACCCCATTCTCAGTATTTGTGTCATGATGGAGTTATTCAGGTGTTTGCTTGCCAAATAATTCCTTCCCCTGATGGTGGTTGTAGTAACATGGATTCATAGAGATATACAGCACGGAAACAGACCCTTCAGTCCAATTCGTCCATGCTGACCAGATATCCTAACCTACTCTCATCCCATTTGCCAGCACTTGGCCCATATCCCTCTAAACCTTCATATTCATATACCTATCCAGATGTCTTTTAAATGTTATAATTGTACCAACCTTCACCACTTCCTCTGGCAGCTCATTCCATACATGCACCACACTCTTGTCAAAACGTTGGCCCTCAAGTCCCTTTTAAATGTTTCCCCTCTCAACCTGCGACTCCACTTTCAAGCAACTACAAACCTACACTTCAAGGTGTCTTTGTTCAGTGACACTCCCTAGGACCTTCCCATTAAGTGTATAAGTCATGTTTTGATTTGCCTTTCCAAAATGCACATTTATCTAGATTAAACTCCATCTGCCACTCCTCAGTCCATTGTCCCATCTGATCAAGATCCCATTGTACTCTGAGGTAAACTTCTTCACTGTCCACTACACCTCCAATTTTGGTGTCATCTGCAAACTTACTAATTATACCTCTTATGTTCACATTCAAATCATTTATATAAGTGATGAAAAGCAGTGGACGCAGCACCGATCCTTGTGGCACTCCATTGGTCACAGACCTCCAGCCTGAAAAGCAACCTTCCACCACCACCCTCTGTCTTCTACCTTCAAGCCAGTTTTTTTTTTTATCCAAATAGCTAGTTCTTCCTGTATTCCATGAGAAGTAACCTTGCTAACTAGTCTACAACGAGTAACCTCTTGTTAAACGCCTTATTGAAAGCCATGCAGATCATGTCCAATGTTCTGTCCACATCAATCCTCTTTGTTACTTCTTCAAAAACCTCAATTATATTCTTGAAACATGATTTCCTATGCACAAAGCAATGTTGACTATCATTAATCAGTCCTTGCCTTCAAAGTTTGTGCGAAGGTTTGTAGCTCGGGTGCTCGTTGTTGTGGTTCTGTTCGCCGAGCTGGAAGTTTTTGTTGCAAACGTTTCGTCCCCTGGCTAGGCAACATCATCAGTGCTTGCGAGCCTCCTGCGAAGCGCTTCTTTGATGTTTCCTCCGGTGTTTATTGTGGTCTGTCCCTGCCGCTTCCGGTTGTCAGTTTCAGCTGTCCGCTGTAGTGGTTGGTATATTGGGTCCAGGTCGATGTGTTTGTTGATGGAGTTTGTGGATGAATGCCATGCCTCTAGGAATTCCCTGGCTGTTCTCTGTCTGGCTTGCCCTATGATAGTAGTGTTGTCCCAGTCGACTGGGACAACACTACTATCATAGGGCAAGCCAGACAGAGAACAGCCAGAGAATTCCTAGAGGCATGGCATTCATCCACAAACTCCATCAACAAACACATCGACCTGGACCCAATATACCAACCACTACAGCAGACAGCTGAAACTGACAACCGGAAGCGGCAGGGACAGACCACTATAAACACCGGAGGAAACATCAAAGAAGCGCTTCGCAGGAGGTTCCCAAGCACTGATGATGTCGCCTAGCCAGGGGACGAAACGTTTGCAACAAAAACTTCCAGCTCGGCGAACAGAACCACAACAGTCCTTGCCTTTCAAATACATGTAAATCCTGTCCCTCAGGATTCCTCCAACAACTTGCCCACCACTGATGTCAAGTTCACCGGTCTATAGTTCTGGAGTTTCTTATCACCTCTCTTAAATTATGGCATCATGTTAGCCAATGTCAAAGGTTGAAGGAAAACCTTGCTGAATTAGTGCGGCCATTGTGCCTTTCCCAGCCTGTTGATCAATTTGTGCTCTGGCAGGGCCTCAATGGTCTCCCTCCACTCTCCAGGGACCAGGCTCATTTGCAAGCTTCATTTTCTTCTTCTTCCTTGTACTCGAGTCTAGAATCATAGAATTTCACCGAATCCCTACTGTGTGCAAACAAGCCATTCAGCCCATTGAGTCCACACCAATTCTCCAAAGAGCATCGCACCCAGATCCACCCCCTAACTCCGCATTACCCATGGCTAGCCCACCTAGCCCAAACACTGTGGGCAATTTAGCATGGCCAATCAACTTAACCTGCGCATCTTTGGACTGTGGGAGAAAACTTGAGCACCCAGAGAAAACCCGTGCAAACATAGGGAGAACGGGCGGCACGGTGGCACAGTGGTTAGCACTGCTGCCTTACAGTGCCAGAGACCCGGGTTCAATTCCCGTCTCAGGCAACTCTTCTGTGTGGTGTTTTCACATTCTCCCTGTGTCTGCGTGAGTTTCCTCCGGGTGCTCCGGTTTCCTCCCACAATCCAAAAAAAAATGTGCAGGTTAGGTGAATTGGCCATGCTAAATTGCCTGTAGTGTTAGGTGAAGGGGTAAAATTCAAAGTTTGTGAGAAGATTTGTAGCTCGGGTGCTCGTTGCTGTGGTTCTGTTCGCCGAGCTGGAAGTTTGTGTTGCAAACGTTTCGTCCCCTGTCTAGGTGACATCCTCAGTGCTTGGGAGCCTCCTGTGAAGCGCTTCTGTGGTGTTTCCTCCGGCATTTATAGTGGCCTGTCCTTGCCGCTTCCGGTTGTCAGTTTCAGCTGTCCGCTGTAGTGGCCGGTATATTGGGTCCAGGTCTATGTGTTTGTTGATGGAGTTTGTGGATGAGTGCCATGCTTCTAGGAATTCCCTGGCTGTTCTTTGTTTCGCTTGCCCTATAATGGTAGTGTTGTCCCAGTCAAATTCATGTTGCTTGTCGTCTGCGTGTGTGGCTACTAGGAATAGCTGGTCGTGTCGTTTCGTGGCTAGTTGATGTTCGTGGATGCAGATCGTTAGCTGTCTTCCTGTTTGTCCTATATAGTGTTTTGTGCAGTCCTTGCATGGGATTTTGTACACTACGTTAGTTTTGCTCATGCTGGGTATCGGGTCCTTAGTTTTGGTGAGTTGTTGTCTGAGATTGGCTGTTGGTTTGTGTGCTGTTATAAGTCCTAGTGGTCGCAGTAGTCTGGCTGTCATTTCAGAGATGTTCTTGACGTATGGTAGTGTGGCTAATCCTTTGGGTTGCGGCATGTCCTCGTTCTGTTGTCTCTCCCTTAGGCATCTGTTGATGAAATTGTTGTAGGGGTAAAATGTAGGGGAATGGGTCTGGGTGGGTTGCGCTTCGACTTGTTGGGCCGAAGGGCCTGTTTCCACACTGTAAGTAATCTAATCTAATCTAATCTTCCACACAGACAGTCACCTGAGGCTGGAATTGAACATAGGTCTCTGGAGCTGTGAGGCAGCAATGCTAACCACTGAGCCATCATGCCACCCGCGTATACTCTGATTTGCAGTCAGTTGAAGCAGGAGTAGAGCCACGTGAACCTGGATGAACGGCCACAGTGGAGCTTCCCAATAAAAGCATAAGGGGCACGGCCCAAACCGAGCTTAGTTATGGCAGCAGTGAAATCCCAACAGGACACTACTGTCAGAATTCATAAAGGGGGTCGAAAGAGATATCAGCACAAAGCAGTGAGCTGATTGCAAGGTACCTGTAGTGGGTGAGTTGTTTTTGTCTACTTCAAAGAAAGGTAAAAGTTCTTGCTTCTTTTTAAAAGAAAACTGAATTACTTTTCAGCACAGCCAACCCATATTCACCTACTCACCTGCTGGAGGCACAGCAATTCATGGAGAGCAAATCTTTCTACATAGTCATCCCACAGAGGAAGTAGAGAGTCTGCAAGGGATGATGTAGACACTTTCTGTGAGTGGGCAAAAATTCAGGAGTTGAAATAAAAAGGGGGTGGTAAATGTAAAATTCTTTGTTTTTGCAGAGGAATAGACAAGCTGTGTATTATTTGAATGGGAAGAAACTGCAGAACTCACCAGACAAAGGGACCTGGCTGTCTTAAGACATGAATTGGAAAACGTTTGAATGAAAGTGCAATAAGTGACTAGGAAGGCAAATTCATATTCCTGCAAAAATTACAAGAAAAGTAGGTGTACAGGGCCTTAATGAAAGTCCATCTGATATATTATGGATATAATATAGAACATAGAACATAAAAAAATACAGCGCAGTACAGGCCCTTTGGCCCTCGATGTTGCGCCGATCCAAGCCCACCTAACCTACACTAGCCCACTATCCTCCATATGCCTATCCAATGCCCGTTTAAATGCCCATAAAGAGGGAGAGTCCACCACTGCTACTGGCAGGGCATTCCATGAACTCACGACTCGCTGAGTAAAGAATCTACCCCTAACATCTGTCCTATACCTACCACCCCTTAATTTAAAGCTATGTCCCCTCGTAATAGCTTTGATCGCCTTACTCAAACAGCGCAGAGAATAAAGTTTATGTTACGAAGAAGGTGGCAGTGGAGAAATTGATAGGGTTGAAAATTGATTAGAACGAAAGCCTGATATTCTACATCGCAGCGTATTGACAGTGGTGGCTATAGAGATAGTCGATGCATTGGTGATTATCTCCCAAATTTCTTTAGATTCTGCAATGATTCCTGCAGATGGAAAGTTTGCAAACATCATGCCTTATATCAGTAGTAGAGAAAATGCTAGAATCAATTATAAAAGAAGTGATAAATAAACACCTAGAAAATAATAATCCAAGAGTAGATTTGCAAATGGGGACGTTAACCAAAAAGCCAAAGAATTGCAGATGCTGGAAATCATAAACAAAAAAGTAATTGCTGAAAAAACGCAACAGGTCTTGCAGCATCAGTGGAGAGAAAGCAGAGTAAACATTTCAAGTCCAGTGATCCTGCGTCAGAATTGATTGTACCTCAGAAAAGGTTGGTAAACTGTATATGGTGACGGTAGGATGGGGGAAAGGGGAGGAGTAAATGATAGGTGGAGATGCAGCTCAGAAAGAGAGAACAGCAACTGGGTAAATATAAGGAATAGATAATGATCAGCTTGAGAGAATGAGTAGCTGCTAATGGGGACTATTAATAGCTGGTTGTGGTAGCACTCCATGTGATGTCAAGGCCTGGTATGTGGGGGCTTGGGTAAGGACATAAAAGGAGTACAATTGCTTTCAGAATATGAAGACACGCACATGTACAGTGACGATACTTAACCACCTGACATACATTTTGAGCTCATGACAGATGTTTTTATACAGCCTAGAAGTTCTTTTTAAAGAGATCTGACGGATCTGAGACTTTTACCCATCTTTAGAAACTTTCCAAGGGTTCCTGTTTTTCAACATTTCAATTCATGTACTCTGTCTTGAAATAATTTTTGTTAAATTGTGATTTACCGAATACTCATTTACTCCATGTTCTTTTTTTAAAAAAAAAAGATATATCCTTGCAAAGTAATCTTTCTGGAAATATGTTGGGTCTTTTTTTTTCACAATCTTTCTATAGACAGGTCACAATGTAATAACTTTTTTTCCATCACACATCCTAATTGTACTGTTTACTGGATGAAGCAGAAAAGGTTATAACAATGTTAATGAAGTGAAAATAATTTCAAACATTTGGTGTGGCCAATTTATGATGGATAGGGTCACACAATCCTTTGAAATTTAAATTGAAATATAAAACAAAAATTGCATGTATACAGTGGGGCATGAATTAGTTCATGCGGGACATGATTTAGTTCAAGGCTTCCATGTATAAATGAATTTTCTCCTCGGAAATCAATATAATGCAATGTAACAGTGCTAGAAAAGGCATTATGTGAACCAATTTCTCCCTAATGCGTTTTACATAGAAAATATCTCAAGGTTTTTCACTGAGGTAAATTCAGAAATAGCTAGACATCAAGGAGCCCAAAGACAGTAATCTCAAGAATGATCAAAAACTTTTTTAGAGGTGGTTTCTAAGGCATGTCTTTAAAGAATCATGTGTGGACTGAACTTCCAGAGGAAGTGGTGGATGTAGGTACAGTTACAACACTTAAAAGAAATTTGACGAGTACATGAATCAGAAATGTTTGGAGGGATATAGGCCAAACACAACCAGGTGGGAAAGGTTTAGTTTGGGATTATGGTCGGCATGGGCTAGTTGTACTGAAGGGTCTGTTGCTGTGCTGTATGACTCAAAAGCGGAGCATTGAAGGTTGAGAGGTGACCTTATAGAAGTTTATAAAGTCATGAGGGGCAAGGATAGGGTGAACAGTCAATGTCTTTTCCCCAGAGTAGGGGAGACTAAAACTAGAGGGCATAACTTTAAGACGACAAGGGAAAATTTAAAAGAGACCTAAAGGGCAGCTTTTTCATGCAGAAGGTAGTGTGTGTGTGCGGAATAAACTGCCAAAGGAAGTGGTAGAGACACATACAATTACAACATTTGGAGACATAGAGCCACAGAGATGTACAGCATGGAAACAGGCCCTTCAGTCCAACTCATCCATGCCGACCAGATATTCTAATCTAATCTAGTTGTGTTTGCCATTACTATTCATATACCCATCCATGTTGTGATTGTACCAGCCTCCAACACTTCCTCTGGCAGCTCATTCCATACATACACCACCCTCTGCGTGAAAAAGTTTCCCCTTAGGTCCCTTTTTAATGTTTCCCCTCTCAACCTAAACCTATGCCGTCTAGTTCGGGACTCCCCAACCCTAGGAAAGAGACCTTAGCTATTCACCCTATCCATGCCCCTCATGATTTTATAAACTTTTGTAAGTTCACGCCTCAGCCTCCGACATCACAAGGAAAACAGTCCCAAACTATTCAGCCTCTCCCTATAGCTCAAAACCTCCAACCCTGGCAACATCCTTGTAAATCTTTTCTGAACCCTTTCAAGTTTCACAACATCTTTCTGATAGGAGACAGACAAGAATTGCACACAATATTCAAAATGTGGCCTAACTAACATCTGTACAGCTGCAAAATGACCTCCCAACTCCTGTACTCAATGATCTGACCAATAAAGGAAAGCATACCAAACGTCTTCTTCACTATCCCATCTACCTGTGACTCCACTTTCAAGGAGCTATGAACCTGCACTCCAAGATCTCTTTGTTCAGCCACACTCCCAGGACCTTCGCATTAAGGGGAGGTCTGATTTGCCTTTCCAAAATGCAGCACCTCACATTTATCTAGATAAAACTCCATCTGCCACTCCTCAGCCCATTGTCCCATCTGATCAAGATCCCATTGTACTCTGAGGTAAACTTCTTCACTGTCCACTATATCTCCAATTTTGGTGTGTCATCTGCAAACTTACTAATTATACCTCTTATGTTCACATCCAAATCATTTATATAAGTGATGAAAAGCAGTAGACGCAGCACCGATCCTTGTGGCACTCCATTGGTCACAGACCTTTAATCGGAAAAGCAACCCTCCTCCACCACCCTCTGTCTTCTACCTTCAAGCCAGTTTTTTATCCAAATGGCTAGTTCTTCCTGTATTGCATGAGATCTAACCTTGCTAATCAGTCTCCCATGAGGAACCTTGTCGAATGCTTTACTGAAGTCCATGTAGATCATGTCCACTGCTCTGCCCTCATCAATCCTCTTTGTTACTTCTTCAAAAAACGTAATCAAGTTTATGAGACATGATTTCCCATGCACAAAGCCATGTTGACTATCCCTAATCAGTCCTTGCTTTTCCAAATGCATGTAAATCCTGTCCTCAGGTTCCCTCCAACAACTTGCCCCACCACCGTTGTCAGCCTCACTGGTTTATCGTTCCCGGGCTTTTCCGTGCCCCCTTTCTTAAACAGTGGCACCAGGTTAGCCAACCTCCAGTTTTCTGGCACCTCACCTGTGTCTATTGATGATGCAAATATCTCAGCAAGGGGCCCAGCAATCACTTCTCTAGCTTCCCACAGAGTTCTAGGGTACACCTGAGCAGGTCCTGGTGATTTATCCACTTTTATGTGCTTTAAGATATCCAGCATGTCCTCCTCTGTAATATCACATTTTTTCAAGATGTCACCATCTTTTTCCCCACATTCGATATCTTCCATGTCCTTCTCCACAATAAACACTGATGGAAAATACCCGCTTAGTGTCTCCCCCATCTCCTGCGGTTCCACAGTACGCTGCCTTGCTGATCTTTGATGGGCCTTATTCTCTCGCTAGTTACTCTTTTGTCCTTAATGTATTTATAAAATCCCTTTGGGTTCCCCTGAACCCTATTTGCCAAAGCAATTTCATGTCCCCTTTTTAAACCTCCTGATTTCACTCTTAAAATGCACTCCTACTGCCTTTGTACTCTTCTAAGGATTCACTCAATCTCTGCTGTTTATACCTACATATGCTTCCTTCTTTTTCTTAATGAAACGTCAATTTCTCTAGTCATTCAGCATTCCCTACACCTATTAGCCTTGCCTTTCACCCTGACAAGAACATACTTTCTTTGAACTTTTGTGATCACATTTTTGAAGGCTTCCCATTTTCCAGCAGTCCTTTTATGTGCGAACATCACCCCCAATCAACTTTTGAAAGTTCTTGCGTAATACACCTAACATGTGCTTCCTTCTTTTTCTGAACCAAAACCTCAATTTCTCTAATCATCTTGCATTCCCTACACCTATCAGCCTTGCCTTCCACCCTAATAGGAACATACTTTCTCTGGACTCTTGTTATCACATTTTTGAAAGCTTCCCATTTTCCAGCCATCCCTTTATGTATGAACATCCACCCCCAATCAACTTTTGCAAGTTCTTGCCGAATACCGTAAAAATCACCTTCCTCCAAGTTAGAACTTCAACTTTTAGATCTTGTCTATCATTTTCCATCACTATTTTAAAATTAATAGAATTATGGTGACTGGCCCCAAAGTGCTCTCCCACTGACACCTCAAGTCACCTGCCCTGCCTTATTTCCTAAGAGTAGGTCAGGTTTTGCATCTTCTCTTGTAGGTACATCCACATACTGAATCAGAAAATTTAACAGGCATCTGGATTAGTATATGAATAGGAAAGATGTAGATGGATATTGGCCAGATGCTGGCAAATGGGACTAGATTACTCTTAAGATATCTGGTCGGTATGGATGAGTTACACCGAAGAGTCTGTTTCCGTATAACTCTAAGACTCTAAGAGAGTTGGTGATGCAGAAAGGTTTGGGCAGTGTTTTCTTTAGTGTGAGACCCAGGCAACTCAAGGCACAAATTACAATGAAGAAAGCAGAAGAGGCATGTTTAAAAATAATATTTTGCTGACTAGATAGGCCAGAGTTGGCAGGATTGTAAGGCTAAAGCACGTTATATCAGTCAGGAGAGAGACAGTGATGGAGGATGAGAATTTCAAATTCCAGGTGTTTGGACACCAGGAATCATAGCAGGTCAAAAAGGACCAGGGTGATGGATGGTTGACATTTTTAAAGCTATTTCATGGGATTTAGGTGTTATTGGCTAGGCCAGCATCCTGGCTGGCCCTGGAACGGAATGTTTTAAGACCATAACACCATAAGACATAGGAGTGGAAGTAAGGCCATTCGGCCCATCGAGTCCACTCTGCCATTCAATCATGGCTGATGGGCATTTCAACTCCACTTACCCGCATTCTCCCCGTAGCCCTTAATTCCTTGTGATATCAAGAATTTATCAATTTCTGCCTTGAAGACATTTAGCGTCCCAGCCTCCACTGCACTCTGCGGCAATGAATTCCACAGGCCCACCACTCTCTGGTTGAAGAAATGTCTCCGCATTTCTGTTCTGAATTTACCTCCTCTAATTCTAAGGCTGTGTCCACGGGTCCTAGTCTCCTCGCCTAACGGAAACAATTTCCTAGCATCCATCCTCTCCAAGCCATGTAGTATCTTGTAAGTTTCTATTAGATCTCCCCTTAATCTTCTAAACTCCAATGAATACAATCCCAGGATCCTCAGCTGTTCCTCATATGTTAGACCTACCATTCCAGGGATCATCCGTGTGAATCTCCGCTGGACACGCTCCAGTGCCAGTATGTCCTTCCTGAGGTGCGGGGACCAAAACTAGACACAGTACTCCAAATGGGGCCTAACCAGAGCTTTATAAAGTCTCAGTAGCACATCAGTGCTTTTATATTCCAACCCTCTTGAGATATGCAATATCAGATGGCAGTCAAAATAGTGTTGTGAGTCTAAAGTCACATGTGGGCACAAGTCGATCAAAACATCAAATTTCCTTCCTTGAACCAAATTTTTTCAATACAATTGTTGATAGACTGTTGAGACTCATTTTAATTCCAGCATGAAAACTTTCAAAGGAGGCAATGGCACAAGGTGGCCATGGTGAGCTTTTTGAAGAGACTGGGGATGTGATAATGATAACTTTGAAAAAGTTCCTCAGGCCAGGAGTATTTACAATGTCAGATAGTGTGGAAATCTGGAAGGAATGTTGGGTAGTGAGGTGTTTTATAAGAATGGGGTCAAGATAATAGGGACTGGATCTCATGAACAGAATCGACTGAAAAGGGCATGAAGGAAGGTAGGAGAGAAACAGAGAAAAAAACAGATCAGGCAGCTGGGTTTGACTTTTTGAGAAAGGGGATGGACAAAGCAGGGAAGTGAATTGCACAGACAAAGCTGAGGGTGGAGAGGGCAGTGGATAAAGGGTTAAGGGCATGTTTGGTGGCAGGGGAATAAAGCAAATGGATGTTTTTGCTCTCCTGTTTAATAAGATCTGGATTTTAACTACCTCAAATTATGGAAGTTTTTTTTAGTAGATTTTAAGACTCAAAACTACTTGATGTGGTCCAGCCAGATGCATTAGCAAAAGTTAGTATTGGGAAAATCAACTGGCTTGGCTTTGCAGGAGTTTTCATAGCTTTTTATAATGTCAGCATTGGTTGGTAGGTAATTTATGTGTTTCTGCATGAATTTTCATCAGTTCATATTCAAAAAATGTTTCTTCCAAAAAATGTAAGTCAATGAAACAAAAAATCTCGGAAAGTCTTTCAGCCCAAACAAGGAATTTGTATTTTAGATGCATTCCATTTCTCAAGATGCAGAATATCAGTGTTCTGGTAAATTCTATCATCAAAATCTGCTAAAAACATTCTTTTCTGAAACTGGAGACATTACTGAATCCAGAAACTGATAGCCATGGAAAATGTCTGCTTCTCGCTATCTTCTTCCACCTGTCTTATCAAGCACTTGGAATCAATTTAATCAAATGCCATTTAAAGTGCCATATTTCTCTTGGTTTTACCATGACAGGAACTATGTTTTATTTTTGTGTGTACTAAATCAATGGCTTCCTCTGACTACAGAATCTTGAATGATATTGATGTATTTGTGAAAAGACATTTTTTATGAAAAGCCTTATTGTCCCGCTGCTTGACTTCTCATACTAAAATGACAGGGCTAGTTCAAAGTTTAAACCTTTTCCTGTTGGATACAATAGAGTACCCTCCACTTAATAATGAAACCAATTCAAAACACTCAAGAAGTTCCACACAGTCTGGTATCTCACTAATTGCCACCCCCTCCACTATTGGTACATAGTTTCTGTGTATTGTATACCACCCACGAGGTAAATTGCAGCAACTTGCCAAGGCTTGTTCAACAGCTCCACTAAACTGACTACCACATAGGTTAAGGCAGCAGAAACATGGGAACACAGCTACCTACAAGTTGACCACCAAGTCATATAGCATCTGCACTTCAAGCCATATCATTATTACTTTATGTAGCTTAGTCAAAACTTCTGGAACCCACTAAAGAAACTGTGAGACACCGACCCCACATAACTGCAACAGTTCAAGAAAATCACTTCACCTTCCAATTACAGATGGCAAGTAAATACTGACCCTGTCAGTGGTGCTCACATGCTATGAATGAATGAAAATTGTTTTTAAAAGTGTGAAAATGAATCTAAGTGTTCAGTGACTTTAGCCTAGAAGTTAGGTTCTGCCTGACTTCTGATATGAACTCAATTGTGTCCTTGGATCATTAGCTTGAAATGGATGCATGAGGGAACAATGTTGTTCCTCTTACATAATCAGGAAATATCAGATCTGCCATCAATTGTTCCCTAGGGGCAGTGCGCCCATCCTGAATAGTCAGCTGATGAAGACACTTACACAAGGTCCAAAGTCAGCCTGACAGGAGGGAGAGAAGATTGTATTGAAAGAAAGAGAAGGATAAGGGTGGCCAGTAATTTAAATGCAGAGTGAGGAAGATCATACTAATTGTGATTGTTTCCACATTCAAGTAAGTATTAGGCCTACTTATACACTTAATGGTAAGGTCCTTCGGGATGTTGCTGAACAAAGAGACCTTGGAGTGCAGGTTCATAACTCCTTGAAAGTGGAGTCACCGGTAGATGGGATGGTGAAGAAGGCGTTTGGTATGCTTTCCTTTATTGGTCAGAGTATTGAGTACAGGAGTTAGGTCATGTTGTGGCTGTACAGGACATTAGTTAGGCCACTGTTGGAATATTGCGTGCAATTCTGGTCCCCCTCCTATCAGAAAGATGTTGTGAAACTTGAAAGGCTTCAGAAAAGATTTACAAGGATGTTGCCAGCGTTGGAGGGTTTAAGCTATAGGAAGAGGTTGAATAGGCTAGAGCTGTTTTCCCTGGTGGGTCGAAGGCTGAGGGGTGACCTCATAGAGGTTTATAAAATCATGAGGGACATGGATAGGATAAATAGACAAAATCTTTTCCCTGGTTTGGGTGAGTCCAGAACGAAAGGGCACAGGTTTAGGGTGAGAGGGGAATGATATAAAAGGGACCTAAGGGGCAACTTTTTCATGCAGACGGTGGTACGTGTATAGAATGAGCTGCCAGAAGAAGTGGTGAAGGCTGGTACAATGGCAACATTTAAAAGGCATTTGGATGGGTATATGAATAGGAAGGGTTTATAGGAATATGGGTCGGGTGCTGGCAGGTGGGACTAGATTGGGTTGGGATATCTGGTCGGCATCGATGGGTTGGACCGAAGGGTCTGTGGCTGTGTTGTACATTTCTATGACTCTATGACTCTCTATGACTAATCCCTCCACGAGATCCCTTCTTGTAGTCAGTTGGAAGCTAATTTTAGAAATGGGCTGGAAGTAGATAATTTGACCCATCATAGATCTTACAGTATGTTCTTCTGACAAACTGGCAAGCAAAGCCATACAAATCAATTCCCTGATTGGAATCAGAATCATCATTCAAGATATTCCTTCCTCCTTCCTTTATAACTCCAAACTTTTAGTTTGTTAACCCATGTTCCCTAGCTCTTTGCAGTTCAAGTTTATTTTCAATTTCATCTGCTTCTGCTCTTCTCGCTCCTCACTTTCCAGTGCGCTCCATTTTTCTTTGTCCTCCATTTATATTATCCTCCTGTTTTTGTTTTAACTCACATCTTCTCATTTCTAAATGTAACTTCGTTGATTCCTGTTGTGACATTCCAATTGCAGGTTTCTTTTTTATCAATTCCACATGTCAGATAATTACTTGAAGCAT
This sequence comes from Chiloscyllium plagiosum, assembly GCF_037043375.1. Taxonomy (NCBI): domain Eukaryota; kingdom Metazoa; phylum Chordata; class Chondrichthyes; order Orectolobiformes; family Hemiscylliidae; genus Chiloscyllium; species Chiloscyllium plagiosum. The sequence continues at coordinate 102,983,680 of NW_028270141.1, forward strand.
CTCATTCTTACAAGAACCTCCTTTCATTTTGACCTTTGGTTTATATGCTAATTCTCATGGTTTAGCTTTAGTGAAAGCTTTCAAATATTCCATTGTTATTTCGAGCACTTCCAGTAAACAGATAGAAACACTCAGTGCCATCTTCAAATTCTGAGCAATAAACTTCAGCACAATGTAGCCATTTTACATCCAGAACCACCTCATACACATTATGTTAAAAAGAAAGATACAGATCCCTCTGGCATCCAGTGAATTGAAATCATAAGATCGTGAAGTACAGGAGCAGAATTAGGCCACATGACCCATTGTGTATGCTCCACAATGTGAACATAGTTGATATGCTTCTCAACTTCATTGTCCTGCCTTTTCCCTCTAAGCCTTCAATCCTTTATTAAATAAAATCCTGGAAAAGCTCCAATTCTTATGAACCCAGCTAAGATTATGATTGACAAATCAAATTCCAAGCTGAAATCTGGAGATGACCTATTTTTTAATTTGATGAAGTGATCTTTGACTGAAACATAAACACATAATGATGCAGAATTGATTTTAATAATTACACAAATGTTTGTTACGCAAAAGATACAAAATTATATTAGAATAAGCCAAATTTTATCAGAACACAATTTAAAAATTTCTGGAATTCATTGTAATATACAATCCCATCCTTCCCACATCCACATGTTACAGTACATAAATACCACATAGAATTTGCCAACCTGTGATATCTATAGGGTTAAGTTAACAGTTATTTTCCAATTCCCAGACTTGAGAGTTTAATCAACTCATTCTTGATTATTTACCCAACTGAGCTTAGACTTTTTCAGCTTTAATAATGCCTCCTGGGTTCCAACCAAACAGCTGTGATCTGGAATTCTCACAATTAAACTCTTACACTGAGTTAACTTATTTCATAAATTTTCTGAATGAACTCTTTTCTCTAACTGCAACCAGGACTTCTGTGAACTGAGAAACATAAGCTTTCTGAGGTATGGGTTTTTCCTGCATACGAAACACCCAGATCTTTCTAAACTGAAAGCAAGCTAATGCTCATTCATGCTTACTTTGTCTAGTTACAGAACTCGCCAATGTAAACAATCTCCCATTATCACCGCAGGAACTCCCTCTCTCATATGGGTTTAAGAAATATCTTGGCTCCAGAGATACTGACAAATTAATCATTGATCATTTCATGCACACAGATCAGAAACCCACATGTCACCAGTTCCATATCCAATCTCTACAATAGATGATATTTGTAGATATATAACTAACTCACAGCTCACTACCAAATGCTTAAAAGAGCCAACATTTTTCAAGTGCAACGTAGAGAATTTATATGATAGAAATGCTTTCAGCTAGATGCAAAAGTTCAAAAAAATCCTGTGAGTTGTCACTTTGAAGTATTGCTCCAATTGTCTATTTGCTTCCTGCACTGTCCAAGTGCCTGGATTGGTCTGAAACTTAGTGGCAGCGTCACTCTTTCCTGTTAAAGTTACAGCCAATGTTCTGTTTGCAGATCAGGGCCATGACTTAAATGTCCAAGTAACAAGTAAATATCCTGAAATGACAAACCCAAAATAAAATGGGTGTGATCACTCTACATTGTCAACTGAGTTGTAAATATTCCACCACCACATTAACACACTTACTGGTCAGCATACATCCATTGGTGTGGGCTAAAGTTGACAAAAAGGGTCATACTCTAATATCCCTCGATGTAAGTCCATAGGCATTTTATTTTTAATTTAATTTTTTCTTCAAAAAGAGGTTTCAGTCCCACTGCACAGAATAATAAAACAGCCCCGATCTGAGTAGCATGTATGTTGCAATATTAAAATGAATTTGCAGCCTCACAAAGTGTGCATAAAATTGTAAAAGGAAAATGGTTGGTCCTTGGTGTACAGATGTATTGTGCTATCCTTTACATTTGATATCCTTTGCTCAACAGAGATCTTTCTAAAGCACAGCCAATAATTTTTCTAATACATATTACTTCAAATGAATAAGCTTACCAAAAGACTGATTCTTCCAACCCTACTCACAGCCTCCATGCTAAGTCACATTCACAATGACCAACATTCTTTGAACCTGTAATGCCCTCCCATAGCTTCATGGTTTATGGTTTATTAAAGACAATTTTGGCTTTGGCAGTCCTTTGCGCATTGTTAAATGTTTCCCAGCAGTCATCTTGATCATGTTTGTTTTTTTTGATTCCACAATTTACAACAGTGTTGATATCCTCCCAGGCAAGGCAGTGTCCATGTGGACTTGAGACGCTGATATTGGAGCCAAAAATAACTTCACGCCATTTTAAAATTTCTTCCCCCAGAAGTAACTCAGTTTTCCTTAAGCATGAATTTGTATTTCATTTCACTCCACTCTATTGCTTTCTGCCAGCAGAAACACAATGACATTAGTTTATGAGGCCCAAGTGATTCAATTTGTGAGTATTAAGTTAATTTATCAATTGTTTAATTGAGATTGCTTTCGATTTTGAATTGAATTCTGTAGTTCCGGTGATGGAGATACTTCACAAAAGCAAATAGAAGAAATTAATATAGTTAGAGAACAGGAAGTTTTAAATATTGTTTGATCAGCATTAATGCTTTTACCTTTCAGATTATTTTGGAAGTACATGAATCGATCTATTTCTGTTATTATGATAGTGTTGACAAAGGGTCCATTCATTCCTGACTTCGTACTCATTTCAATGTAATCATGATCATTAATCACACAACACCGGCATCTCCAAATCATGATCATTAATACCATTCTTTCAGATTTCCTCCAAAGACCTCTCCATCTTCACCTTTTTCAAAAATGTCCTTCAAAACTTTCCTTTCAAACGCGTTTTGATTAGCATTTAGCAATCCTTTCCTGGTTTGGTATTCATATACCTGTCGTGATAGAATTAGATTTTTATCAATGTGACCATATAAATGTGTCTATTTTGTTCATCTTGCATTATTAACAAAAAAAAGTTTGACAAAATAGTTGTGTACTAGTACAGAACTTGAATGTTGCTGAGAAGAGAAACATGTTTCTGGGTCTGGCATTCACCAAGGCAAATGCAAGGATGCCAAATTTCAAACGATCACAGCAGTTTATATTACAGGAGAAAATGCATTATTTTTATTGGCGAGTTGACACTAATTGGCTAAAGCGATAATGTGGAGATAGCAATGAGACTCCCCAAGCTCCCTAGTAATTCAAAAATTGCACGAGCCTTGAATATATTCCTTTTGCTGTATGGGACAGGTCCCTGCAGGTGAATGTATGTCACTTCAAGCAACAGTAACTGAACCATCTCATAAGCTTGACTGATTATCATAAGTTGGTTGTTAATTTAGCCATTAGTATACTTAGGATTGTTCAGCAAGTGCTGTACAATTGTAGAATTAAATCCAACAGTAGCCTTTTATAAATATATATAAAACCCAATGTGTAAGAGACTGTGTATCATCAACCAGCAGTTTATGCAATTGAGTGAATGTTGATTAAGTAGTTTTTCTTTGTTATATGAGTGAATTTTAATGTAAGTACCTACATGGGTTATGCAATCTGATGAACCCATGGATGCAGGCTCCTCCATTGTGCTCAAACTTATCAGTGAAGTGAGTTAGAGGACTCAGAGAATATAATGCTTGTGACTTTGGTTCTTTCCTGATGTTAATTCAGCATTGCTTCTTGATTGGATTTGAGCTGATTTCATTTCATTTCATTTATTATTGTCACATGTACTGAGATACAATGAAAACTATCGTTTTGTGTGCAAATCATACCTTACATATGTACATCAGGGTAATAGAACAGAATGTAGAATTTGCGTTTCAGCTGCAAAGATCAACTCTAATATATGAGAGATCCATTCAAAGTTTGATAATACCAAGGAAGAAGATGTTCTTTTAACTATTGGTACTTGTTTTCAAACTTTTATATCTTCTGCCTGATGGAAACGAGTGGAAGACAGTATAACTGGGTTGAGAGAGGTCTATGATTATGTTAGCTGCTTTCCCCAGACAGCAGGATGTTTAAAAGGAGTTAATGGAAGGAAGGCTGGTTTTCATGATTCACTAGGCTGCTTCACAACTCTCTGTCACTTCTTGCAGTCTTGGGCAGAGCAGTTGCCATATGACACTTTGATGCACTCAGATGGGATGCATTCTATGCTGCACCTACAAAAATTGGCAAGAGTTGTTATGGACAAGTTGAATTTCCTTAGCCTTCTGAGGAAATAAAGACATGAGTGTCCTTTCTTGTCTGTAACATCAAGTTGGATAAAACGAGACAGTGTTGGTGATATTTACTCCTAGAAACTTGAAGCTCTCGATTACCTCCACCTCAGTAGCATTGATACAGACAGGGGTGTGTCCTGCACTCCACTTCCTGAAGTCGATGACCAGCTCCTTCAATTCTGATGACATTGAGGGATTGTTTTTGTTACACCATGCCACTCAGCCATGTATTGCTTTTCTGCACTCTGTCTTGTTGTTGTTTGAGATCTGACCAGCTACAGTGGAGACATCAGCAAATTTGTAAATGGAGTTAGAGTTGAATTTGGCCACACAGTCATAAGGAATACAGTTGGAGGGTTGAGGAAGCAGCCTTGCAGGCATCGGTGTTGAGGATTATCATGGAGGACGTGTCGTTGCCTAACCTTACTGATTGCATACTGCAAGTCAGCAAGTTGAGGATTCAGTTGCAAAGAAGATGCAGAGTCCTAGGTCTCAGAATTTGGTGATAGAATTTATTGGAATTATGGTGTTGAAGGCATAGCTAAGGTCAATAAGATGGAGTCTGACGTAGGTGTTCTCGTTATCCAGATGTTCCAGGGACGCATTTAGGGCCAGGGAGCCGTTAACCTATTGTGCTGCTTCCATTTTTAGACATAGGACAATTGCAGTCAAGATTAGAGTGGTGCTGGAAAAGCACAGCAGGTCAGGCAGCATCCGAGGAGCAGGAAAATTGATGTTTTGGGCAAAACCCTCATCAGGAATGAGGCTGGGAGCCTGCAGGGTGGAGAGATAAATGGGAGGGGGGGGTGGGCTGGGGGAAAGGTAGCTGAGAGTGCAATAGGTGACAGGTCAGAGGGGAGGATGGAGCGATGGGTGAGAAGGTTGGGTGAGACAGGAAATGAGGATGGTGTTGAGTTGGAAGGTCGGAACTGGGGTAAGGTGGTGGGAGGGGAAATGAGGAAACTGGTGAAGTCCACATTGAAGCCGTGGAGTTGAAGGGTCCCGAGGCGAAAGATGAAGCGTTCTTCCTCTAGGCGACGAGTGGTTAGGGAGTGCCGATGGAGGAGTCCCAGGACCTGCATGTCCTTGGCAGACTGGGAGGAGGAGTTAAAATGTTCGGTTACGGAGTGGTGGGGCGTCCTGACGATGTTCTATGCAGCACTCTGCAAGTAGGCGTCCAGTCTCCCCAATGTACAGGAGACTGCATCAGGAGGAACGGATACAGTAAATGACATGTATGGAAGTGCAGGTGAAACTTTGATGGATGTGGAAGGTTCCTTTAGGACCTTGGATGGACATGAGGGGGGAGGTATTGGCACAGGTTTTGCAATTCTTGCGGTGGCAGGGTAAGGTGCCAGGAGGGGAGGGTGGGTTGTTAGGGCACGTGGACCTGATCAGGTAGTCGTGAAGGGAATGGTCTTTATGGAGAGCGGATAGAGGCAGGGAGAGAAATATATCTCTGGTGGTGGGGTCCACTTGTAGGTGGCAGAAATAGCAGAGGATGATGCCATGCATTTCTTCCTCTCCCAACGTCTTCCCCAGTACCCTTCCAATCACACTCTTAGTCATTTGGCTGAACTGGTCCTCACCTTCAACAACGTCTCCTTCCAATCCTTTCACTTCTTCCAAACGAAAGGGGTAGCCATGGGCACCCGCATGGACTCCAGCTATGCCTGCCTCTTTCTTGGCTATTTGGAACAGTCCATCTTCCATAGTTACACCAGCACCATTCCCCACCTCTTCCTCCACCACATTGATAACTGCATCAGCACCACCTTATGCTCTCACGAGGTGGTTGCGCAGTTCATCAACTTCACCAACACATTCCACCCCAACCTTAAATTCACCTGGACTATCTCTGACACCTCCCTCCCCTTCCTGGACCTCTCCATCTCCATCAATAACGACCGACTCAACACTGACATTTTCTACAAACTTACTAACTCCCACAGTTACCTGGATTACACCTCCTCCCACCCTGCCTCCTGAAAAAATGTTATCCCTTATTCTCACTTCCTCTACCTCCACCGCATCTGCTCCCAGGAGGACCAGTTCCACCACAGAACATACCAGATGGCCTCCTTCTTTAAAGTCTGCAATTTTCCCTTCCACGTGGTCGATTATGCTGCCCAGCTCATCTCATCCACATCCTGCACCTCTGTCCTCGAACACCACCCCTCCAACCACAACAAGGACAGACCCCCCTGGTCCTCACCTTCCACCCCATCAACTACCGCATACATTGCATCATCCTCCGCCATTTCCTCCACCTACAAACTGACCCCACCACCAGAGATATATTTCCCTCCCCATCCCTATCCACTTTCCGTAAAGACCATTCCCTCCGTGACTACCTGATCAGGTCCACACCCCAACAGCCCACCCTCCTCTCCCGGCACCTTTCCCTGCCACTGCAGGAATTGCAAAACCTGTGCCCACACCTTTCCCCTCACCTCCATCCAAGGCCCCAAAGAAGCCTTCCACATCCATCAAAGATTCACCTGCACTTCCACACATGTCATTTATTGCTCCTAATGCGGTCTCCTCTACATTGGGGAGACTGGATGCCTCCTCGCAGAGCACTTCAGAGAACAACTTGGGGACACCCGCACAAATCAACCCCACCGCCCCTTGGCCGAATATTTCAACTCCCCCTCCCACTCTGCCAAGGACATGCAGGTCCTGGGCCTCCTCCATCACGACTCCCTCACCACCTGACGCCTGGAGGAAGAACGCCTCATCTTCTGCCTCAGGACCCTTCAACTCCAGGGCATCAATGTGGACTTCACCAGTTTCCTAATTTCCCCTTACCCCACCTTACCCCAGTTCCAACCTTCCAGCTCAGCACCGTCCTCACGACCTCACGTCCCAGGTGTCTTCCTTCCCATCTTCCTTCCCACCTATCCAGTCCATTCTCCTCTCCGACCTATCACCTTCACCCCCACCTCCATCCACCTACTGCACTCTCAGCTACCTTTCCTCTAGCCCCACCCCCTCCCAATTATCTCTCTACCCCTGAAGCTCCCAGCCTCATTCCTGATGAAGGGCTTTTGCCCGCAACATCGATTTTCCTGCTCCTTGGATGCTGCTTGACCTGCTGTGCTTTTCCAGCACCACACTAATCTTGACTCTGATCTCCAGCATCTGCAGTCCTCACTTTTGCCTATAAGACCATTGCAGACAGTTTCTACATTGCTTTCTTTCTTTCAGGCTACCAGCAAAAAGGACTTTGTCTTGCTGTTTCTGAGGTAGCTATATAAGCAAGTTTAGGACCAAGGCCAACATTGGTTCATGAAAAATAAAGTATCACATCTGCTGAATCCCACATCACACTAACATTGCCACAGGAACAAACAAAATCTGTGCAGTTCAATATCTTGTTCCTTCCATAGGCCATGCAATCCTTCGATCAGACACTCTACCTAATTCCTAATGTATATCCATTACAAGGCTCTGCATAAGTCCTTAATGTATTCAGAATGAAATTATTTGCTGAATTTTACCAAAAATTGGCTAGCTGGCAGTTTCAAGAGGTTTTGTGTAAGGTTTCTTTCTGTGAGCTTGAACAAGTTATCTCACCTAAGCTTACCTCTCAACTCAATGTGTATGCACTACACCTCTTTGATGCCACTCTCACACTATCCTGTGCTCATCAGTTGTAGACGTATTCATCACTACCAGGACCTTTTGGGATTCAAACCACAAGACCAGTGGTCTTGGACCCCAGAAAAGTTATTCACAACCTGCCAAAACTGCCCTTCACAGTCACAAGGTTAGATGATGTGCATTGGAGCTGACCAATGGAGGCACATTGTCAGAACATTCTGAACTGCAGGTCCTGGTGGATGGTTGGTGCTGTCTTCTTTCCCCAGGACTACTGGAGAATATGGCACCAAACCCCGCCCTAGTCTGAAGATACCCCCAGATCAGTGGGATGTCCACTGTCCAGAGGAACAGCCGGCAGTTCAGGAAGAAACTTAATGATCTTCTGCCCACTCCAATGGTAAGGACCACCATCTTCTCTTTCCTACTTTGTACTCACTCTAACTCCATATCTGCACCCTCCTCCCTCCAATACTCATGGCCTTCCAATCTAACAATCATACGCAGCATTTTCCCTTGCTCACTTTCACCCAACCCAATCCTCAACAACACCTACCCTTCCCACCCTTGGGACAACTCACCACACTTCCCCCACTGCACCTGCACTAACATCTGTGCTAACTACTTTCATCTTACTCAATCCCTCCCTTTGCCTCATTTCAGGTGAAAACAGGGTGAAGAGAACCTAGATAGGTAGCAAGTTGCCAGAAGTTCATTTCCTCAGCCCCTATAAGGGAAGATTCTTTACTGTAGCAGGCTAGGAGTGTGCCTGCTCATCTAGTGATGCTTGAGATCCCTGACATGGTGTTACTTATGTTTCAAAGCCATTAGCAGGATTAATTTGTAATGTTGAATGACATGGTCAACATTGCTCATAATTAGGGATATGTGGGATATATAACAGTAAATCAGTATATGGGTAATAACAGATCTCTTTCACCTATTCTCTGAGTGTCTGTTTAATGCTTTGCCCTTTGCAGGGTCTCACATCACACAAAAATGGAGCCCCTGCCTCAGAGAAAAAGTAAAATACTTACTCTGCCCACTCCATTTTCCATTTGGATTGCAAACTTGCGATTTAGATAGAGTGGAACATAATGCAGGCTGAGCTTCAGAGAGTGAGTTGCAGGCTCGGTCTCACAGTCCAGCTTTCATCTTCACATTCCCACCCAACCTGCTCATATTCCTATTTTACCTCTGGGTCCTAGGGAATACAATGTATTCATGTCAAACATAATAATGCTCTGTACTTCCATTGATGTGACCATCAATGACCCTCCCCCCGCAGTACCCATTCTCTATTGTCTCCCACCCTTATGTGTTGAGTTGCCTGTCTTCACCACTTTTGTTTCTTATGTGTTTCAGCATGCTGCCTCCAATTCCCCACAAATGACTTCCTGAGTGTCCTCACTATTGATAACTCTCCTTAAAATTCAGTGGACAAGCACACATTCGCATGCACGCATACATCTCTTAACCAAAGGGTTATGCAGTAAAGCATGGTTTATTAAGTTAGGTTGCAAATCATTCATGTAGCATCAAATCGAGGATGGGTTGGAGTCTAAATGGTCTACTCCTGTTCCAATGGAAAGTAGGATCATCTCAGAGTTGAAATGTGCTCCTTGCCGCTTGCTCAATTTGGTAAATAAAAAGACAGAATAGTTACTTCCTGCCAACTTTCTGACAATTAGCCCCTCTGTGTGGTTTACCTGCCCAGGTTCTACTCAGTGAAATTTACAGAATTATAGACAAAGTGGATGTTGGGAAGATATTTCAATTGGTAGGAGAGACTAGGACCGAGGGCACAGCCTTAGAGTTAAGGGAAGACCCTTTAGAATGGAGATAAGGAGAAACATCTTCAGCCAGAGAGTGGTGAATCTATGAAATTCATTGCCACAGAATGCTGTGGATGCCGGGTCATTGAGTTTATTTAAAACAGAGATAGATACGTTTCTGATTGCCAAGGGGATCAAAGGTTATGAAGAAAAAGTGGGAAAATGTGGTTAAAAAACTTATCAGCCATGATTGAATGGCAGAGCAGACTTGATGGGCCGAATGGCTTAATTTCTACACCTGTGTCTTATGGTCTTCTGGTTATAATTACCCCTTATATTTTAATCCCAACTGTGGGCTTTCTGTGTTCTGTAACTTATTTTTTAAAAAAAACTTTCTCAAAATGGTTCCAGCAATTGCCAACTGGGAAGATGGTTCCTGATCTTTACTGTCCCTGACAGAAAAAAGTCAGAACAAAAAATCAGCAACATTAATAAAGTTCATCAGAGACAGTCATCTGTCTTTGGAAAGGTAGTCATTGATCATACACAAATGCAAGTAACATTAATATATATAACTGGATTTCTGAGTAATTAAATAATGTCATCATGGTAACTCCCACAAAACCAACACTTCACGTGGGTGGCACGGTGGCACAGTGGTTAGCACTGCTGCCTCACAGCGCCTGAGACCCGGGTTCAATTCCCGCCTCAGGCGACTGACTGTGTGGAGTTTGCACGTTCTCCCCGTGTCTGCATGGGTTTCCTCCGGGTGCTCCGGTTTCCTCCCACAGTCCAAAAGATGTGCAGGGTCAGGTGAATTGGCCATGCTAAATTGCCTGTAGTGTTAGGTAAGGGGTAAATGTAGGGGTATGGGTGGGTTTCGCTTCGGCGGGTCGGTGTGGACTTGTTGGGCCGAAGGGCCTGTTTCCACACTGTAATCTAATCTAATCTAATCTAATCTAATCTTCACAATGACCATCAACATGACCTTTCTTTAATTGTTATGATATAGTTATTTTTCTTTCCTATTTATTCATAGGATGTGTGCATTGTTGACTGGGCCAGAAATTATTGCCCATCCCAATGTTGTCCATGAGAATGAGCTGCCTTCTTGAACTGTGGCAGTCCGCGGTGGGTAAATACATTAACAAGGAAAGAAGTGTGAGTTCAATCAGTCAGGCTGGTGTGTGAATTGCAAAGGAACTTGCAAGTAGTTGTGCTCCCACGTATTGCTGCTACATGCATCTTTGGTGAAGGATATGTTGCAGAAGACAAGGTTAAATATGTTATTCACTCTTGTTGTTCCCCTCCTTCTCCTTTCACAGACCTGGTCTAGAAGCTATTTCCTTTAGGATTAGCCAGTTCGGTCAGTAACAGTGATGCTGAGCTACTCTTGGTTATGAACACTGACGGCCTCCAGAGAGAATATCTGTGCTCTATGGCTCCCAGCGCATCTTCCAATTCTCCATTACAACGTGGAGATATATCGAGTCAGAATCACAAAATGGTAAGGTGCAGAAGGAAGCGACTTATCCATCATGTCTGCACTTGCTCCCTTAGCATCTTGACTGTCAAATTTCCTGCCTTTTCTCTGTAATCTAATGTGTTATTTTGATTAACACAATGATCTAATGTTCTCTTAAACGCCTCACAACTGAACCTGCAATTGGCTCACCATCTGAGGGGTAGGTAGGAGGTGATTGGCCTCTTGCTATGAGATTCAACACAGTTTGTATTCAATGTTGAGGACACTCAGGGAACTCCGTCCCCACTAAACCACCGCACCACCCTGTCTTGTAGCGGTTGGATGGGATAGAGGCAGAGGCTGGGACATGGTCTGGAAGATATGATTCCATGTATCTGACTGTCTCAGGCTTCACTGCTCAGTGGAACAGCTCTCCTAATTTTGGCATGAGCCCCCAGAATTATAGGAGAACTCTGCAGAGTCAACAGGACTCTGCAGGTTTACCATTATTGTTTCCAGTCTATGTCAGTTTTTTGTGGTTTGTCTGGTTTAATTCATTTTGTAGCAGTTTGAAACAACTGAATTACTTACAAGGCAATTTCAAAGGGCTAGGTTTTTTTAAATGACAATTGACAGCAGTTCCACTGCCACCACAAAACTAGTCGTTAATTCCAGATTTATGGAATTTAAATTCCACCAGCTGCTGTGTGAGATTTGAACATATGTCTCTGACCATTAGCCTGGGCTTCTGGTTTACTCATCCAGTGACATTACCCCTACTCCACCGTCTCCTCCAAACCCCCCTTCAAATGGGATTCACTGTCTCACAGATTGATCTCTTGTTATGAAATATTGTATTCTGTCTGATGGGTTCGAGAATCAACCTCATTTGTGATACTGCAAAGTATAGGTTTTATGGAGATCCACCAGACATGGAGGCAAATGTCAGACAGATTTGGTCGGCACGGTGGCACAGTGGTCAGCACTGCTGCCTCACAGCGCCAGAGACCTGGGTTCAATTCCTGCCGCGGGCAACTGTCTGTGTGGAGTTTGCACATTCTCCCCGTGTCTGCGTGGGTTTCCTCCGGGTGCTCCAGTTTCCTCTATCACAGTCCAAAGATGTGCAGGTTAGATGACTTGGCCATGCTAAATTGCCCATAGTGTTAGGTGTAGGTGAATGGGTCTGGGTGGGTTACTCTTCGGAGGGTCGGTGTGGACTTGTTGGGCTGAAGGGCCTGTTTCCACACTGTAAGTGATCTAATATGTTAGGAAATTCTGAGAAAAATTACAGCCAGTAGGATCAAATCGGTATTCCTTCCATGAAAAGCATTTGTTTGAAAGATTTGCAAAGGAACTTGACTGACTTGTTTGTCAATGTAACCGTTTTGTGAGCATTTTGTGATTTGCTGAAATGTTTGGATTGAATTCAATAACCAACTATGAATCCAATAGTTTGGTGAATAATCCATGAATAAATAGTTCTCCTATTTTAGTTTGATACATAAGCATGTGGTGTGATGCAGTATAATTTTCACCTGAAGCAATAACGACATAAAGCTGATCTACTGCATGTATATCAGTGAGAAATCAATTAGTTTACTTTTCACAAAGGTTCTAGAATCATAGAATCATTGAATCCCTCCGTGCAGAGACCATTTGGCCTATCAAGTCTTCACCAACCATCAGAAGGGCATTCCTCTCAGACACATCACACCCCCTCCCACCCTATCCCCATAACCCAGCATTTACTATGGCTAACCCACCAAGCCTCCCTGGACACTACAGGGCAATTTAGCCAGGCCAATCCACCTAACTTGCACATCTTTGGACTGTGGGAGGACACCAGAGCACCCTGTGGAAACACATGTAGACACAGGGAAAACGTGCAAACTCGGCACACAGTCAGCCAAGGTTAGAATTGAACCCAGATCTCTATGCTATGGGGCAGTAGCACTAATCACATTATTTTTAATAGATCATTGTTTCAATTTATAGAAAGCACAAATACAGGTACAATCCAACTGACACAGCCTGAATCATAGAAAGTAGAATGTCCAAAATATTTCAAAAGTGGCAGCATTAGCAATCAATTGTGAAATGCCTTTAGTAAAGTAAATAGCTAAGACAAAGAGATTGAAGGACAGATTCGGAGAGGTGAACAAAAACCTCGGCTCAGAATTGAACCAAATAGGGGTTCCATAGGACGAGATTGGGGTAGAGAGTGTACATATTTAGAAAAATAACAATTTGTGATTGCAATGTCCTATTAGCTGTAATTAGTCTCTTTGATAACACTTCCATATTTACACCACAAATCTTTATCAGTTATAGAGTCATAGAGTCATAGAGATGTACAGCACAGAAACAGACCCTTTGGTCCAACTCATCCATGCCAACCAGATATGCCAACCCAATCTAGTCCCACCTGTTAGTACCCTGAGCAAGAACGATCCACTTGGTACCATTCTCCTGCCCCATTCTAACAGTGTTTTACATCTTCATCTCCTTCCAATTTAAGTATTTTAAAATAATTCTTCTAAACACCTGTTTGATTCTTTTTGTAATAACATAAATGTATATACTTTTGTTATAAACTGGTTTAGTTAGTTCTTGGCAAGTATGAAAAGCTTGCTGGGTTTGTTTCTATGCTAAATGGAACAGTGATACAGCAGTACTGTGAGCCTGGTATTTTAGGCTAAGGGGATAATGAGCAAAAAGATACAGTAAAGGAAAGTAGGGCTATTGGGAGCATCCAAGTCAGCTCAGAGTGTGTAAGCGATATGAGAGGAAGCAAAGAACCCAGCGATGCAGCTAACCCAGTCCATGAGCTGGACACATGACCCTGAGTGCATATGTTTTGCTTGCAGTATTACAAAGATAGCCTGAGGTGCAGCATTGAAGTGCAGAAGTATGTTGAAAGTAGATTGGAGATGTGCCCTGTCAGATGCCAATGTTTGTGTGACCAGTCCCACGGAGTGTGCTTTGAGATGTTCTGATGCCTGCTGGCTGACATGAAGATCCTTTGAAGTAAGTGGCAAGCTGATGCCACCAGGTATCTGCTCTGACATCCACGTCAAGAATTCACAACACCTACCTTGTTTGGCAATAAGAGATGGGCAATACATGCTGATCCAGCTGGAATGCCTGCACTCCCTGAACAGGAAATAATGGGAATTTGAATTTTTTGCCAACTTCTTTTTGTCTAGTGTAACACAATTTTTTTTTAAAAACTTATTTCGTAAATGTTTTGTTGATTGTATTGAAAGTACACTGGCAGCCTGTCATGGATGTGTTTAAAAAAAAACTTAGGATCTAACAATTCAGGTTTCAATCTGGGATCTGACTTGCCCAGTATTATCATCAGTTTGGATCATAACAAACTGGCGATTCTTGTTGGAAAATAATTATTTGAAATTATGAGAGGTTATTGATTACTTTAGTCAACAAGTACATGGAGATAGGAAGTATGTAATCAGGAGTGCTGTGAATTATATCACACAGCTTGGAAGTTTAAAATGGCTTTGACTGTTGGTACAACCGTTCTGAGAGCGTAAGATGTGACAGTGGTATTTGTAATTTTTGAATAAGACTAAACTGAGAGAGTTAACAGAAAAATGGAAGGTAAAAATAAAAGCAGAGGTTCATAAGGATGATACGATTAAAGTGCTTACCTAATAGGTATTGTTAAAAGGAGAGAACCCTGGAGTAATATATCATAACTAGAATTAGCAAAGATTCAGTTATAAATGAAAAACTTGAATTGGAGGAAAAAAGAGAAGAAAAGAGAAATCGAAAAAGACGTTAAAAAAGAGAAACAGAAATGGAATGTGAGAGGGAGAGAAATCAGACAACATGATGTGGTTAGAGAACAGCATACACTAAGGGAACAAAGAAGAGATAACGATTTGGATTATAATTGTGATTCCTGAGAAATTTGATTGAATGAGAAATCTTCATTCAGTGCCTAAATTTAGAATGATGGAGTTGAAAGATATTTCAGCTTATTTGAAAAATAACTGTGAAATTCAAGTGATCAAAAGATGCTTGGATCTGAGATGTTGAGAAATGCCCTAATAAGTAGAGCTTTCGAACATCTACACCAGTTTCTTAGCAGAGCAATCTACGGACTACAGAGTGATTAAGAGGGCAGCTGTTAAGGTTAAGGGAGAACTTCTCCTTGAAGCTTATAAATTAGAATTCAGTAGTTTAAGAAAAATCAAACATTTGCATTACTTGCAAGAAAAAAAAACTGTGACAGAAAATTTTTGACAATGAAAGATATCATGATTATGGAATAATTCAGAAATAGTACTCTGGTTACAAATAACATCTTTAGATCAAGCATTAAGTATCAAAGATCAAAGAAGTGGCAGTCCTGGCAGATTCCTACGATATCTTACACAGACAGTTACAATAGGGAAATAGTCATTTGGGAATCAACTAGAAAATTGGGAGGGTGGAAAATCTGAGAATGAAAAAGGCTTAGGGGGTTCCAGATTTCGACCCAATGACACTGAAGGAACAGCAATATATTTCCGTATCAGGATGGTGTTGGCTAGGAAGGGAATTTGCAGTTGGTGGTGTTCTCATGTATTGCTGCCTTTATCTTTCTAGATGGTAGTGGTCATGGGTTTGGAAGCTGCAGTTTAAGGGGCTTGGTGACTTTCTGCAGTACACATTGTAGATGGTACACACTGCTGTCATTGAGAGCCGGTGGTAGAGGGACAGAATGTTTGTGGGTGTGCTGCCAATGCAATGTGTTGCTTTGTCCTGGATAGTGTGAGCTTCTAGAGTGTTGTTGGAACATAACCCATCCAGATTTATGGGGATCATTCTGCCACACCACATCATCATTGTTTCTCTACCCAGACAAACTCACACACTACTTCTGCCCTTCAGATCTTCACTTTGGAGGTCAGGGACAGCCAAGACTTGTATACTTCTGTCAGATCCCTTTATAGCTATCACAGGATGCATTTTATTGCTCTCACCTTACATTCTCAGAGCTCATTTACTTTGTACTTACTTAGAGACTGCTATGTATAGTGTTTCACCCACTGGGACATTGGACTTTTCCAGGTCGCTAAATCAATCCAGGCTGGTCGGTGTGGTGGCATGACCTCCTTTGCCAATTAGTAAGAAAAAGTACTGTCCTCATTTCCAGCAGCACCTCTACATCCCTGGGGGGAAACTGAGGAGCCAACTTGCATTTCTGAACCATTTCCTTGGGTATAACAATAGAGGGCCACAGTGTGAAGGGCCGCTCCTGGCTTGCAGTGTCAGAAGTAATGCCCAACTGGCATTTAAATATAGTGCCAGAGCCATAAGTATCACAAAACTCTGGCAGCCCTGAGCACTTCCACCCCTCCTGCTGCACTACTCCATGAGATGGGCAGTGGAGAAGACGGTTGCATGATTAATGAGCTGAACAGCAGAAGGCCGAGAAAAATTGACATGGGCTGTGGCAGATTGGATGTCAGTCTCATTTGAAAGAGCACTTCGGCAAGCAAATTGGAAAATTCAGGATAAATTTAGAATCTAACAAGCCAGATTCACTCTGGGATCTAACTTAAGCACTGTTTATATCAGCTGGGATCATAACATTAATGAAATGGAAAAGACACCAGTTTCTCTATCTCTCTATATAATTATATTGCTGCCTTTATCCTTCTGGATGGTAATAATAAGTAGAGCTTATGAACGTCTACACCAGTTTGTTAGCAGAGAAATCTACGGACTACAGAGTGATTAAGCGGGCAGCTGTTAAGGTTAAGGGAGAACTTCTGCTTGACACTTATCAACTAGAATTCAGTAGTTTAAGAAAAATAATTTTTCATGGATTTGAAAGCTGCAGTTTAAGGAGTTTGGTGACTTTCTGCAGTACACATTGTAGATGGTACACACTGCTGCTGTTGAGAGCCGGTGGTAGAGGGACAGAACGTTTGTGGGTATGATGCCAATACAATGGGTTGCTTTGTCCTGGATAGTGTGAAGCTTCACGTCTGGAATCAACACAAAACTTTGTGTTGTCTTCGTATCCTATACTGTCTTCCCAAATGTGGATGCCAATCACAGAATATGTTATTCTAATGTGACCAAAACAATAATTGATATTGATTTATCTACTATTTGAAATTGGTTCAAATTTCACTCAGGTTTGTGCCAGTAAGAGTGCGGTAGGTTTTTCAGACATATGGTGGGACCAATCTGTACTTAAGTTAAACATCTAATGAATACAGGTGCTGTATCTCATGAGGAAATACAACATAGGATATTGAGCTCAATTTCGATACAACCTAACTTTGGGCCAAAAAAAACAGAGATGACTCAAAAAACTTAGCAGGTCTGGCAGCATCTGTGGAGAGAAAGCAGAATTAATGTTCTGTTTTTGTTTCTGATTTCCAGCATCTGCAGTTCTTTCAGTTCTTTGTAAAGTGGAGTAATGCTGAAACTGAGTAAATGTTGTGTGTATTCTGCTTGGAAAAAACATCTAAAATCAGAATGTGAATGCATAATATCTTGCCTTACTTCATATACTTCATCATAACCTAATCTCTTTTCCAATTGCTCCTGACAAGGGGTTTACTCTTCTCCCTTGTAGTTTCTATGGGCTGATTGTCAGTTGCAGTTTTTCTGGTGGGATTTCACCACAACACTTAACAAGATTTCTCACCTTACCTGACCAAACCCACTTCATTAGCCACCTATTCCAAGCCTACGGCATCTCTCCTATCTGTTTTGAGCTCAAACTTACCACACTTTGTTTGTGGAATAACACTGCACTCAGCAGGTATCTGCTTCAGGAACCCAGGCACTTATGCCACATTTGAAAAGCTGTTGTGCACCCAAAAATGTGATGGAAATCTGACATTGCCGTTCACTGGTTCTGTAATGGCATAGCAATCACAAAGCCATTCTGCTTACAACACATGGACAGCATGGCTAACAACACCATTCTCTCACCCAAGATGCCGTTTAATTCCCAGGCCACACATTTTACCTGTTCTGAGCTACATCCCATGATCCCTCTCTAAGTTACTGTTACACTCTCCCCAAAGCCCACTAAGGACCACAGTTTGTCCTTGACCAGTAGGGGAACATTACATATAGTCAAGCCATCGGAAGATTATAAATGCTGCAGCATTCTGCTCTCATCTATTGGAACCAGCAATCAATGAGGTCCTGTCTGTCTCGTAGTGCCTGATATAGCTGAGGTCTGTCTCACACACACAAGGAGATCTTCCTCCTCCGCAGTGGCTGTCCTCCTCTTCCTCAGAAGGCTGCACCAGGTACCCCCAGCTCCCCAGCATCCAGACAGCACGACATTACCTGCTCCAATTGTGCACAGCACAGTACACTAGGATGATTCAGCTCATTCTGTCCAGACTTTACTGGTGAGCCTCCCTCAGCACAGTCCAAGCAGCAGGAACTGTATCTGCACAACCCCTCCTTGGGCCTGGTCACAGCATCTGTGCCAACCTGGTGAAGATGTCTCACTGGTTGCAAGAGCAGCACTTTAAATCAAAATGTGAGTGCCTACTGCACTCTGACCCTGTCCCCATTCCAGATCCAAATCAATCGTTTAACTTTCCATTGAATTCAGTAGAGCCCATCATCATGCTTATGTGAGATATGTTGCAGCAATGGTCCCCTCCTCAAACAGTACTCATGGAAATTTCACCAAGTGTTGGGATGCTATTGGCCAGCATTCACCTTTTTTTAAATTATTGCCACAAATGTCAGCAGCATTGAGATGGCAAGGTTAGATTTGTAATTTGGCTTGGTGTAAGTCATGTTTGACCAGTGTTTTAACATCTAAAGCAGGTTTACTCTGTATAGATCACAAATGGGTAAAGAAACAAACTCCTCCTATGGCCTATCGTGCCCTCAAATGCTGTTCTACTTACTCTCCATATAACCTGAGTTACCCCTGTCACCATCCATGTCCCCACCTCAACATGTCCCTCTGCTTGCCCCACCAGTTTTGATTTGCCTGTCCTTTTTGGCAGAGATTCTCCCAGTGCCCCTTTATGACCTGCTGCATCATCCTTAGTGGTGAACAGTTGGATTACCAGGATTGCATTTGCTGTAGATTTGATACGTTTCAATGAACAGCCCCTAGGCTTGACTGACTGGACCTCTGACTGCTGTGTTTGCAGTTACTTGGCTGATGGTATCCAATTCCCATGATTGCTTATGATCTACCTAGAGGAATAATACTGACCAGTCCCCAGATTGCAGTCAGACACATATTCCCTGACTGTGCCTGATGGAGTAGACAACTGCCTGTGGTTAATCCTCTTGACTGTGTACAGACTGTGCCCATTGTTGACAGTCTCAGAATTCCCTGACTAACAACAACCCCACGCTCCCCACCAACCCCCCACCCCACATCCCCCCCTCCCCCTTCAGGCAGATCCCTCCTGACAAGAAGCGTATGTGGGTCTCTGCACAAACAATCATGTCGATACAGCTGTACTCATTAGCTTTAGGCTCTGTTAAAGCGACAATACACTAACAGGCATGGCAACGCAAGGACACTGTGCACAGGTAAGTCGGCATTAAATAAGTAAATGTCAAGTGAGCAAGCAAGCAGCCCTGAGATACAGCCTGGTTCAATCCATGAGCTAGGTGCCTGACCACAGTTTTGTCCTTTCTGTAGCCTTTCATTCCTAGTTGTTGGTCCACCTGGAAATGCAGATATGTGCTTCCTAAAGGTCTTAGTGAATTAGAAAGATGTCATGAAGATCCAGTCCTACACTGGCTCCCTCCCACAACTCTTTCCTCAATATATCGGCAACTGCTTCAGTGCTGTTTCATGCTCCCGACAGAACCTTGACAAATTTGTTCATTCTTCCTCCAATTTCCGCGCCCCCCCCCCCCCCAACCTAGAACTTTCACATTGTCCATTTCCTACACTTCCCTTCCTTTCCTTGATCTCTTTGTCTCCATTTCAGGGAATAAACTGCTCAATGCCATCCACTACAAAGCCACTGACTCCCACAGCTACTTTCACTCCAGCTTGTCATACTCCACGTACTGGAAGGATTCCATCCCATCCTTGCAGTTCTTTTGTTCATGTTGCATCTGTTCGGATGATGCCACCTTCCAAAACAGCACTGCTGGCAAGGCTCACCTTCTTCCATAACCTTGGTTTCCTGCCCACTGTGGTTGAGAGAGCCCTCAACCGCATCCGACCTATCACTCGAGCTTCTGCCCTTGCCTCTTCCCATCACTCACAACAGCGTTATTGGGTCCCCCTTGTCCTCACTTTTTATCCCACCAGCCTCCCCATTCAATGAATTATTCTTTGCCATTTCAGACAACTCCAGCAAAATGCCACCACCAAACACATCTTCCCCTCACTTGCCCTCCGAGACACGCTCGTCCATTCCAAGACCACAAACACCACCCCTTCCCACAGCACTTTCCCAAATTACTGTAGAAAGTGCAACACCTGCCCCTTCACCTTCACCCTGCTCACCATCCAAGGGCCTAAACAGTCCTCCAATCTTGTGTATTGTATTCACTGCACACAATGTGGCCTACTCCACATTGGAGAAACCAAATGCAGCCTGGCTGACCACTTTGTGAAACATCTCTGGTTTTGCACATGCAGGACCCTGACCTTCCTGTAGCTGGTCATTTTAACATAGGGTCCTGCCCACATGTCTGTCCTCAGTATGCTGCAATGCTCCAGCGAATCACAGCACAAACTGGGATAGCAACATCACACCTTCAGACTAGGCACTTTACAGCCTTCTGAATGTAATATTGAGTTCAACATCTTCAAATTGTGAACCAGATCTCACTCCTTCTCTTTCTTTTAAATTTACTTGTTACATTCTCTGTCACCATCTCCTCTCTCCCCTCTCTCACCCAGTGGGACTGCCTGTTCTTTCTATGTGGCAGTTAGACACACCATTACTATTCTATTCTCACATTATGATCACTTAATCTGAACCATCAACATCTTTTCTCCATCAGCACTCTACACTCACCACCACCCTCCTCACCCCCACCCCAATCATTGCATAAATGCCATCCCTCCCCACTTCACTTCATCCCTGCTGAAGAGTCGTCTAGACTCAAAATGTTAGCTTGTCCTCTGACCATGGATGCTCCCTGACCTGCTGTGATCTTCAGCATTTGTTGTTTTCAGTACACATTCCAGCATCTGCCGCAATTTGCTCTGACGTCATGATGACCCAGATGGGTTTGTCAATTATTGTAGTGTGTGTATATGTGTGTGCACATGTGTGTATGTGTGGGGGTGTGTGTATGGATTGTGCCTTGCGATGGTGTTTGATGCTGAGAAACGTGAAGGCTCCTTGCAGCGAGGAATGAGCTGAAGATGTGCGTTGGGAATTCTTGACGTCTGCTTTGTTCGGAAAGATAGAAAGCTGCATATTAATGAGGTGACTTGTGCACTTAATAAACCACTTAACAAGCAGTAATCCGCCTCAATTAGCAACTCACTGCTGCCGAATGAGAAACTTGCCTCAGTGCCTGACAGATGCATAAAGGATGAACAAATTTCTCCCAATATCAAGATAGGCCTTATCAGACTTCTCATGTGATTCTGCCACAAACCTGGCCACAGAACATATCATTCCTGTAAGATTTCACCCATTGTTTCTTCACCATCTTTTAATTCTCTACTCTCACAATGCTGCTTTAGCATTTTCCTCTTAATTTCCTCTTGTATTCTATCCCAATTACCTTGATCTGCCCCTTGTTTCTTTGCAGTTTTTCTTAATTGTTAATTTTCCATTATTCTTAAATTTCCTGATAACAAAATGCATGAATAATAATCAGCAGTTATCCTGATAAAAAATGATAACCAAGTTCCTCCAAAACAAAATAAGTGATTTTTCATTTGGTGTGCTAAATGCATTAAAATCACCAAAATGAGTACTTGAAAAGATCGCCCTTATGTGTTTTATTACAGAGGTTTTATTAAGCATTGGAATCCTAATGTGGAGGAGACATCTCAACATTCAAGGAAAATATTGCAAATATTATTTCATCCATGTGACTTGTATTGGCAATTTCTATCCTGGACTATTTTATAAGATAAGCTCCATCAACTGTCTTTGCCCAAAATCGACAAATACAATTATGAAGTGGATGGTTTTAATCTTGATACAAACCTTTTCTTGAAATGACTGTTATTACAGTGGCCCTTAGCCACTCAACATTACATCGTATTGCAAACAATTTCCTAAACTGTTAAACATCTTTTGCAAACAATTCCTAATCTCCCAAAATCCTAGTATCAATATTCTACCTATAATAGAGCATGATGTTTCTGTTCTCCTTATTAAGCAAATCACTTAATCATTCCTAACCATTTTTAACGACTATTATTAAAAGGTGCAAGCTTGAAAATAATCCGAGAGTAAAAGCCTAATTAGAGTTTAATTAGAGTTTAAGACATGTTGCAAAGGTGAGATGAACAAAAAATGTCATTCTATGGCAATACAATACTGAAGAATAACAAGAAACTGGAGGACACATGAAAACATTTATAAAATTTCAATAACTTAGTCCACAGACTTGAAAAATCTTAGCATGACTTTCTTACAATTTTCACAAAAAACATATTTTTCTTCTGTGAAAATCAATGCCAACTGATTAATTTCATCTGGACAAATGTCATTGTTTTTCACAAATGTGCAGAAATTTCACTTTTGCAAAATGCTGTTTCTGATTAAATTGAAACTTCAGACTATTAATGGTTTACATACTAGCTTCGAAAAAGCAAAGTCATTTTTCAATAGCAAAAAAGAGAGCGACCGTTGGGAATACAAAGGAAAGAGAAAGGAATGAGGGAATTAAAAAAGTTAGTTGAAAACCTTCAGCCATGAAAAGACATATAGCTTATTAAAGATTTTTAGAACATATACATAGCTGAAAGTATCATTCATTTGTCTGACAAGTATCTTCTTTTTGAGCATATTGTTAATATTGTGAAAGTTACACAAGATAAATGCATTCAGTAAAAATTATCTTTCCAAATGCTGAGTCTGTGAAATTATAAGTTGTAGAGAATTGTATATTTAGTTTTACATAAATTTTGGCAGATCTTGAACTTGCTTAAATATCCATGTTGATCAGAAATTAAATGTGAAATGCAGTTCGGTTAGTTTCCCAACTGACAAAGTCACATTTAGCAAACCATTAATGATGTGACGCATCCCAGATTATTTTTATACCTTGTTTGACAGACACTTCTGGGAATGTCTTCTTGTTTAACATCGTCAGCAGAGCTTCCAGTTAAACTTCCTTACGTGGCATTAAATACTGCTGAGCTGAATGGCATTTACTCACCCTGCACTCTAAGAATCATGGTCTGGCTTGGCAAGAAGCTAGAAACACATATTTTTCACAACAGCTGACCTCCAAAGTTAGGCCCATCTGGTCCTGTTTTCAATAAGTTTTGGGATCAGTCTGCACTAATTAGAGGAAAATTTTAAGTCAACAATTGAAATACTTGGTCTTTTCATATCCACAGACTGACAGTTGGACAAAGGGTCTAATTGCTTTCATGGGTCTACAAGTTATGTTCTTTTTTCAGCTCTCCAAGCTCTGAGCCAGATACTAGTGTCGACGTGCTGTGAGAGATTTTTGGATCAACAGCAGTCCTGTCTATTTTGAGCTTTGTCACAGCTTGAAATTTTAATTTATTTTGATGATGCTGCCAGTCATATTATGACAGGCCCTGGCTTAATCTTAGAATATCAGGTATTTCCCTTAGCAGAAGAAGTAGTTTTGAACAATTGAGGAGATACATACATTTCAATTTTGATCCAGTACAATATATGATTATGTTATTAAGAGATGATCACGAATGAATACTGGAAAATGTTCAGCCGACTGTCAAGGAAGCCTCCTATCAAACTCTGCACATTTGCCTCTGGAATGGTAGAACAGGAAAGTGTCAGGTCTGAAAGCCTCAGGACAGTTGGCGAATGCCTTGACCACTGGAGTTATAAATGTCATATGACAAACCTTTTTCTGGAGACACTTGGGAATAGAGTTGAATTTTGATTTAAAGGTTTTTTTGCTGAATTAGCTGTAACCTAGATTACTTATTTTTAGAAATGTGAAATGAATTTAATAAATTCCACATTTTGAATTCAGTATAGAGTTTATTTTAACTCTACAACAATCATTTTTCTTTTATTTCTTATTCATCTATTTTTGAAGTTCAGTTGTATGTGCTTTACAGCTGTTCAGTAGAGTTCATGCTTTATGAAATTTTAGCTTAACTTGTAATGAGCACATATTGTTAGGCGTTAGTGTTATGTTTGTTTCCTCGGTACAAGATTGGAAAAGCTTCGATAACACAAAATAGTAAAGAAGCCATACAGTAGGTCAATCATTTCAAGTTTATAGATTGTTTAGAATGTTAGAAATCAAAACAAGTTTTAGTCAGTTATTTAAGTGTATCCATGTTCTTAATAAAGCTAATCATATTACACAGATGTTAAGTAAATAATTCAGAGAAAAAAAAACTTCTATTGAGCAATCAGAAAAAATGAAACTCCATTCATTTGGGCTCATTGCCTTAATTTTCAACTAATTTCTGTCAAATAAATTATCCTTGACTGCACAAGAAATGAGGTGGGTCCAAATCTAATCAGTAACCTTTCACCACATTCTCTGAAAAAACCCAGTTGCTCTATAATTACACTAAGAACACTTCTTTATATTTTATTCATCTTTTATTTATATCACACATTGTCATGCTATACCTTAGATATTCATTAAAAAACAACGAAATTCTTGTTTGGCACAAACAGATAAAAACAAATGATACATGTTCGAATCAATTCGCTTTGATTTATAGTCAGTGTTCCATTCATGTCATTTTGCTTCAGGCGATTAATTGATCGCTCCAAAGCAACTATATTATTTTAAATAGGATCCAAAACAATCTTTCACATACATTAAATTGAAGGTATGGATTGCTATTCGCAAGCCTTCAAACATTGTATTTAAAATGCTTCTACTTTGCACAGTAATACTGAAAACGGCTTAGTATTTTTTTAAAGAGAAACAAATGATGTATAATCTAATAGGGCACCATACAACAAAATGATTGCCTATAGTTACCAGGAAGTAAACTCTTCATTACAAAGTGGGTGATGAAACATAAATAATCCGGTGCCACTTGGTGTTTGACTCGATTAATGGTTCGACTCTCGAGTTTCGTCATATGAAAGAACTAGGAACCCATTGACGATCGGGGAGCTGCAATGAAGAAATTATAAAGAGAAAAAAAATTACTCCGATCTTAACCTGGAGATAAATCTGACTTTAGTCTGTCAGAAAATCCCCGTGGTTTACCTGGTTCACGCTTACTTTTAGCGCCGAATTAATCCTGTCCCAGAAAGAATGGGCATTATTAAACATAACACAGTTCGAATATAGTAGTCGAGAGTTCGACACTGGCGCTCCTGGTCGCCGCTCTAACAAAACGTTGGACATCAATTTTTATCAGAGGGAAGGAAATAGCGCGCCCCGGGAAGGGAGACTGGCAAATCATTCGATTTGGGGGGTGCAAAAGAAACTGTCGAAAGTAAGCTACGATTGAAATTTCCAGTTGGTAAGTAAAATTAATGCTACAGTGACAGTGCAGAAGCCGAAAGTTGCCAAATTGCTGATCAGTTTTAAATGCATGTTCCTCGTGTATTCAATGTTTCGCATTTCACAGGACACTTGGATTTCGCTTAAGTTTGGGGCGTTACTTTGCTCTTCCTAATTTAAATCCAATCAAAGCAGAGATTGGCTGAAAATGTGTTTGAAATGTGGAAGATAACTGACTTTCTTGCTTTGTTCCAAATGTTTTATCACCTTACCGAATGCCCTCGGTCAGCTTCATAGAAAGGTGAAAGGACCAACCCACCTTCTCTCTTCTGTCCTTAATTGCTGAAGTCGAGAAAGAAAAATCAATATAGTGCCATTAATTTATTTAAAAGTATTGTTTCATGGGATGTGGGCATCGCTGCTAAAGCCATTCTTTGTTGTCTATTCCTTGAGAAGGTGGTGCTGCAGTCCATGTGTTAAGAAGGGAGTTTCAGAATTGCCACTCAGTGACAATGAAGGAATAGCTATACAGGCCCAGGCTTTCCAATGGTCAGATAGTCGTTTCTGCAGGATGGACTGGGACTGTCCATTAGTAGCATGCGGAGTTCTCTATTCAGGTGACTCCAAGAGATTTGCCAGGGAAATTTTAAAATTATCCTTAATAAGGATTCCCCTGAAAACAACTCCTTAAAGTCAAAGAATGAGTCAGAATGGAAAGTCTTATCTTTAGACTCACCACTAACACATATCCAACTGACACCTCTGACTCCTAACACAGCACAACCCAATTTCCACCCTCCACTAGATCTGACCAGCCCTCACTTCCACTGAGGAACCAAAAAAATTCCATTTATTTAGGCTCAATAGCTTAATTTTCAACTAAATTGCTGTCAAATCAATTATCCTTGACTTTATAAGAAATTAGGCGGTTCCAAATCCAGTCAGTGACCTTTCACCACATTCTCGGAAAAATGTCCAGTTGCTGTATAATTAAAATAAGAATGATTCTTTATATTTTATACATATTTTATTTATTTTGTAGTTAAAACTATTTCAACATTGCCATGTAGTACCTCAGATATTGATGGAAAATCTCAGCAGGTCTGGCAGCATCAATGGAGAGAAAGCAGATTTAACACTTCAGATCCAATGACCCTTCTTCAGAATATTCCGAATAAGGATCACTGGACATGAAACATTAACTCTGATTTCTTTCCACAGATACTGCCAGATCTGCTGAGATTTTGCAGCAATTTCTGTATTTATTTCAGATTTCCAGCATTTATCAGACCTCATTTCATCCCAAACTCAAACCCAAATTCCCCAACCCCATACTCCCCACCCCTCCCAGTCTAAGCCCCCATCCCACTCAACTGCAGACCAGCACCCCATCCTCACACCAACTCAGCCTGATATTGCACCCCCCCTCCCCCCACAGCCAGACCAGGCACTGTCACTTATCTGACACACCCTTTCTCAAACTAAGCCCATTACTTATTGGTGATCTAATTGTAACCTCATATCCACTTTCCCGTCTACCCGGATAATCTTTCAACCCTTTGCTTAACAAGAATCTATCTACTTCTGCCTTAAAAATATTCAAACAGTGAATCCAATATGTGATTCTCTCCTACTTTAAGATTCTTCAAAATTTTATACTTGTCCCGATCAGATATTGTAAAATAATCTAGTCACATTTGCCAGCATTTGGCCCATACTCCTCTAAACCCTTTATAATCATATACCCATCCAGGTATCTTTTAAATGTTGTAATTGTTCCAGCCTCTTTCCTCTGGCAGTTCAATCCACATATCCACGACCCTCTGCCCCTTAGGTCCCTTTTAAATCTTTCCCCCTCACCTTAAATCTATGCCCTCTAGTTTTGGACTCCACAACCCTGGGGAAAAGACCTTGGCTATTCACGCTATCCATGCCCCTCATGATTTTATAAAACGCAATGAGGTCACTCCTCAGCTTCCAAAGCTCCCTGGAAAATAGCTCCAGCCTATTCAACCTCTCCCTATCGGTCAAAACATCCAACCCTGGCCACATCCTCATAAATGTTTTCTGAACCCTTTCAAGTTTGACAATATTGTTCATTGTACTCAAGATGCTGTCTCATCAGTGCCCTATAGAGCTATTCACTTACCTGGATTCCGGATACCTCACTCACTTGCTACACTATCCTCTTACTCACCTGTCACCCAATTCTCTCACCCACGTGGCATTGTAGCCCATTACCTACTTATTTGTCACCCTAACCCTCACTTACCTTGCACACTTACTTTTCACAGTCATTGTCAAACTAGCCTTGGAAACTATTTGACTTCTGAAATGCAGCAGCATGATATAAGAAAAAGGTATTCTGATGGGATGCATCCAAGAATATTACAGATGTAGCTGCAGAGATAGTGGGTGCAATGTCAGTAATCTTCCAAGAATCCTATTCTGGAAAAGTGCCAGAAGACTGGAAAATGGCTGATGAAACACCTTTATTCAAAAAGTGAACGAGACAATTTGTGAAGAAGGTCATAGATGATCTGGTGGAAAACATTTTACTTTAAAGAATAAATTTTACTTTTTAGCTGTGCATTAAATGAGGGAGAGGATAGAAAGAAGTGTCAGGTGAGAATTTTTTTAAACTGTGAAAGATAATTAAAGGTGATGCCTAAAACTGACTTCAGTGTCAATACTTTAATGTATGACACTTTATATTGGCATACTTCACTCATGCCAATGCCAACTTGCTGCAAGAAAATAATCAACATATCTACCATTGACAAAAAGTTCCAGCTTTCTAAAAATGTTTCCTGGAATTTATGTCATACTTATTTTAATATTACAAAATAATATCTGCATACAGAATTCAATTTATTTACATTATTCTAAATATATTTATAAACTTTGTTTCTGAAATGTTCCCCAGGTCATATAATGTTATATAAGTGAAATATATATTGAAGGAAGTGTATTTTGTACCTTGCTAATCCCACTCATTATATTTAAAAGGAAATGGTTTTTTAAACATAATGTCATACTAAAATAAGCATTTCAAAATTAGGAGTGTACAGTTAAATTTATTTTTCTGCAAATGTGTCATAAATCAAATCTCAAATGTGGAAATTCTTACATTAAAAATATGCTTATATATAAAACTCATGACTTAGCATTGGTATGGCCATTCATTTTATAAACAGTCAAGCACAAAGAGATCTCGATCAATTGAGTCAATGGACTGAGGAGTGGCAGATGGAGTTTAATTTGGAGAAATGTGAGGTATTGCATTTTGGTGAAACAAACAAGGGCAGAACTTAAATAATTAATGGTAGGTCTCTGTGTAGTGTTGTAGAATAGAAAGACCTTGGGGTTCAGGTACGTAATTCTTTGAAATTTTCAACACAGGTAGACAGGGTGGTTAAGAAGGCATTTAGCACACTCGCCTTCATTGCTCAGACCTTTGAGTATAGGAGTTGGGACATCATGTTGAGGTTGTACAGGGAGTTGATGAGGTCTCCTTTGGAGTACAGAGTGCAATTCTGGTCACCCTGCTACAGGAGGGATATAATTAAATTGAAGATGGTTCAGAAAAGATTTACCAATGATGTTGCCAGGAATGGATGATTTGAATTATAAAACAGGCAGGATAGGCAGGGACTATTCAATTTTAAAAGTAAGGCGAATTGTATATATTAGCGTGTGTGTAACTCAGTAACAGAAACAGGTCAGCCAGGTTCCTTAAATTACCAAATGACAAGCTGATTCATTGCAAAATAAAACTTTCAAGCAAAGATGATTAACAAAAGATCAAAAATGCAAAAATATATCCAACTGCCCTTCTTGAAAAGTAACACATACACACACACACACACACACACTTACACACACGTTCCTCCAAGCACTTTGGTAAAGTAGCAGTTAAGTTCAGAAAAAAAAGACTCACAATTTGTCCAAATGCTAGTTAACAGCAGAAGTTACTTTTCATGCAAACTATTGGCACTGTGGTTTCTTCGTGCATTGCTTATGGGTGTTTGAGATCTCAGTTTTTTTTTATGGCAATAGTGTAGATTCAGACTTCGCCTTTAAGAGCCATCTATTTGCAGTGATGTGGTTTTCCAGTTGGGTTTCAACTCAAACCTTGTTGGAGAGAAGTTAAAGGTTGTTGTCAGTGGCAAATTCTCTTTGACTACATGTGCTCAAAACCAATGTATTTCACACCCTTAAATTGGATCATGTGACCTCTCTCTGAAAGTGATGATGAGTCAGTGACTCCAGTCAAGCAACTTGCATTCTATGCAAATGCAACACTTCTGCTACTGTAGCAGGTTCCTTTTGATTAAAACAGTGTTATTTTCAAAGTTTGTCCAATTAACAATGTTAATAATTAATATTTCAAATGAAATACTTTCATAACATATCTGCCCTTAGAGGTAAAAAAGCTTCACAGTAGTGAAGGTTTTCTCAAATTGGTTTGAAAATACAAGTTCTAGAGTTCTTAAAGTTCTTGGATGCTGTAATAAACAAAAGCAAGTACATTTACCCCGGTAGGATAAAAACGATGTGAACATCATGACGTTAACATAACTCAGCACCAGCAGTTTACTAATGACATACCTTTAACTCTACAAAGGATGTTTCCATTAGGCCCACTGTCAAATTGTCACTGTTTTCATCAGCTATCTATGAAATCTATAAATTCATTTTCCAAACTCAAACATAGTATGTTCTCTTTTTGAAACCATAACGTCAAATGGCTTCTTTGTGAGGCAACAACTTTTTTTTTCAGTCAATACCCTTTTTGGCTATTCCAAAAATGTTATTGAGATGCTTTTTGTGTTTAAATAAATATTTGTTGCTTTCTTTTTGGCTTTGATGCTTTACTTTCTTCTGATCCCATTCCAACTGTGGCATATTTAACTTTCTGAGCAATGTCCGTGTCTTCCTCACTCAAGACTTTTATTTTCTTTTCCAACACTTTTAGACTTTCATGCAATTCACAAATCATATCTGTCCAATTGTCTTAGAATTTTAAATGGTCTTTCTTGAATTTTCTCACTTGCCTGGATTCCTATTGCTTTTAATGTTTGTACCTGTTCTTCCATAATGCACATCCCATTTTCATTGTTCTCCAAATTGCATTAGAGTTCAAAGCTTTTCATTGCTCTTTTCATGGTGTAGTTATAGTAATTTGCCAGTTTTGACCTTTAATTCATTAGTCATCTAACTGTTCTGATTTATCAGCCATTCCTTTTTCTGATCAAGGTCTTTTTCTCAAAGTTGCTGATACTTGAAGTTCATCAAATGTTCATTGATTACCTCTTTGTTGAATTTGTTTGCAAATGTAGCATTTAGATTTTTCAAGTTCTTAGTCAAGTGTTTTACTTACTGTGACTGATACTGAAGTGTTTACACCAGCTTAAGTTTTTTTATTTTCAAACTCATCATTCATGCAAGAAGGTTGATTCTCATATTGATTTGTTGCCCCTTATAAAGTCAGAGCCATACAGCATGGAAACAGACCCTCCAGTCCAACTGGCCCATGCCGACTAAGTTCCCATAAAAACCACTGCCACTTGCCTGCATTTGGCACTTATCCCTCCAAACATTTCCTAGATATGTACTTATCCAAATATCTTTTACTCAGAGAGTAGATTAGATTACTTACAGTGTGGAAACAGGCCCTTCGGCCCAACAAGTCCACACCGACCCGCCAAAGCGTAACCCACCCATACCGCTACATTTACCCCTTTACCTAACACTACGGGCAATTTAGCATGGCCAATTCACCTGACTTGCACATCTTTGGACTGTGGGAGGAAACCGGAGCCCCCGGAGGAAACCCACGCAGACACGGGGAGAACGTGCAAACTCCACACAGTCAGTCGCCTGAGTCGGGAATTGAACCCGGGTCTCTGGCGCTGCGAGTAGTAAGGGTATGGAATGCTTTGCCTGCAATGGTAGTAGATTCGCCAAGTTTAAGTGCATTTAAGTCGTCATTGGACAGGCATATGGACGTACATGGAATAGTGTAGGTGGGATGAGCTTCAGATTAGTATGACAGGGTGGCGCAACATCGAGGGCCGTAGGGCCTGTACTGCGCTGTAATGTTCTATGTTCTATGTTCTCTTAAATGTTGCAAGTATATCTGCATCCATCACTTCCTCTGGCAGTTCATTCCACATGTGAATGACTCCCTATGTAAAAAGGTTGCCCTTTATGTCTTTTTCAAAACTTTATCCTCTCAACTTAAAAATATACTCCCTGGTTTTGAACTCCTCCACACTTGGGAAAAGACCCTTGGTATTTATTTTATCTATGTCCCTCTTGATTTTATAAACCTGCTACGCTCAGCCTCCTACGCTCCAGTGAAAAATGTCCCAGTCTATCCAGTCTATTTTTGTAACTCAACCCCTTCATTCTTGGCAACATCCTGGTAAGTCTTTTCTGAATCCTTTCCACTGTAATAATATCCTTCCTAAAGCAGTTCGACCAGAACTGCACACAGCACTCCAGAGGAGTCCACACCAACTACCTGCACAACCTCAACATGACATCCCAGCTCCTATACTCAAAGTCTGAGCAATGAAGACAAGCATGCTAAATGCCTTTTTAACCACCCTGTTTACTTGTGATGCACATTTCAAAGAATTACGTACTTGAACCCCGAGGTCTCTCTGGTCTACAACACTACCCAGAACCCTACCATTAATTGTATCAGTCCCACCCTTGTTTGTTTTATCAAAATGCAATATCTTGCATTTATCCAAATCAACCTATCTTAGCTTTTGGTTGAAACAACACAAGAACGCCATAGAAAATAAAAGAAAAAATCCCCAGATGTAGCTCAGGCACAGAAAGACCTGGATGTACGTGTACACGAATCATTGAAAAGTTCAGAACACAATTAATCAAATTTCAGTAATTTTGCTTTAAGTCGAAGCATAATGTACAAAAGTTAGGAAATTGCAAAGAACCTTTATAAAATACTTAAAAAACATAAACCTCAGCTGGAATATTGGGTGCAATACTGGACGCCATATTTTAAGGAAGAATGTGAAGATATTGGAGAGTGGAAAAAAACATTTACAAAAACAGCTTCAAGTAGGCAGGCTTCAGTTTCTGAAGGGATTGGTGAAGTCGAGAGTTTTGCCTTGATAAGAGAAAGTTCTGAGAGCGGAGATTTGATAAATATATTTAAATTCATAAGAAATCTGAACAGAGCAGATAGGGAGAAATTGTTCCTGTTGTCAGAAGAGTTGAGATCCGAAAGGCACCAATATAAGGTAATTTCAAAAGTACCAGAGGCAATGTAAGAAAAATAATTTTCAGGCAGTGAGTCTTTAAAGTCTGGGATGAATTGTCTGAGGATGTAGTGGTGGTAGATTAAACTCACGCTTTGAAAACTGATTTGGATAATTACCTGAAGAGAAAATATTTGCAGAGCAGCAGGGGAAAGGCAGTGGAGTAGAACTAGCTGAGGTTCTCTTGTGTTGTGCTGTATTCATTCTATGGTTCATCATTTTAGTTTATCTCTTCTTTTGTTCATTCACTGCCTGTTGGTATCACTGGTTCTGGATTAGTGGTGCTGGAAGAGCACAGCAGTTCAGGCAGCATCCAAGGAGCTCCTCGGATGCTGCCTGAACTGCTGTGCTCTTCCAGCACCCCTAATCCAGAATCTGGTTTCCAGCATCTGCAGTCATTGTTTTTACCTGGTATCACTGGTTGAACTAGCGTTTATTATCAATCCCTAATTGCCCATGAGAAGATGGTGGTGGTGACCTCCTTTTTGAACTACTGTAGTCTTTTGGGGATAGGCACAGCCACAGTGCTGTTGGCAAGAGAATTCCAGTGTTTTGACTCAGCGACAGTGAGGCAATGTCAATGTAATTCCGAGGTCAGGATGGAGTGTGTGACTTGGAGGGAAAATTGCTGGTGGTGGTGGATTCTCATGGATTTGCTGCCCTTTTCATCCCCGGTGGTTGAGATCACAAGAGCCTTGGTAAATAATTGCAGTCCACCTTGTGGATAGCAAGTACTGCTGCCATAGTGCTTCACTGGCAGAAGGAGTGGATGCTGAAGGTGAGAGATGGGCTGCCAATTAAATGGGTTATTTTGTCCTGAATGGTGTCAAATGTCTTGAATGTGGTTGGAGCTACACGCATCAGGGTTTGTGGTGATTCTATCACACTCCTAACTTCTGCCTTGGTGGATGGTGGATAGCCTTTGGAGAGTCAGGAGGTGAGTTACTCTCTTCAGAATTCGTCGCTTCTGACTTGCTGTTACAACCACATTATTTATTTGGCTGGTCCAGTCAGTTTCTAATCAGTGAAAACCGTTGAATGTTGATAGTGGGGGATTCAGTGATGGTAATTCCATTATTTGTCATGGATGATGGTTGCATTCTGTCCTGTTGGAAATAGCCATTGCCTGGCATTTGTGTAGCACAAATGTTAGTTTCAACTTGTCAGCACAGACCTCAATGTTGTCTAAGTCTTCCTGTATTTGAACATGGACTGCTTTGGTATCTGGGGAGTCAGGAATGGGGCCAAACATCGGGCATTTATCAGCAAACTTCTTCAGCTGTGAACTTACAATGGAGGGAAGAACATTGAAGATGCAGCTGAAGATAGTTAGGCCTGGGACACTATCTTGAGGAACTCCCACAGAGTTGTCTTGGAATACAGAAAACTGGTCTCTGACAACCACAACTTATTGCTTGGTGTGATACTAACTAGTGGTGTCATAGTGGATCCACCTGATTCCCATTGACTCCAGCTTGCTTGAGCTCTTGACACCCTTGGTCTAATGCTGCCTTTATGTTAAGGGCAGTAACCCTCACTTCCTGTTTTGAGTTCAACTCTCTTATCTACATTTGGGCAAATGTGGAATGCATAATGCGCATTAATGAGCAGGTTATTGTTGAGTGAGTTCTGCTTGGTAGCACTGTCAGTGAGACCTTCCATCATTCTGCTGATGATGGAGAATAAGTTATTGGAAGAGTAATTGGCTGAATTAGATTTGTCCTGTTTATTATGGACATGTACCTAGACAAGTTTTGACATTGTATGTAAGTGCTTGTGTTGAAATGGTACAAGAACAGCTTGGTTAAGGATATGGCTAGTTCTAGATCACAAGTTTTCAGTTCTGTTGCTGGAATGTTTTCAGGCCCCACGGACCTTTGCAGGCCCTGTAGACTGTGCAGGCCCCAGGGCCTACATGGCTTAATATCACGTGGAATGAATTGAATTACAGAAGGCTGGCATTTGGGGCTTCATTGCTTGGCCTTTTGTCATTAATGATGTATAGCCTCCAGCTTCAGTGAGTTTAGATTAGATTAGATTACTCTCAGTGAGGAAACAAGCCCTTCGGCCCAACAAGTCCACACCGACCCTCTGAAGAGCAACCCACCCAGACCCATTCCCCTACATTTACCCCTTCGCCTAACACTACGGGCAATTTAGCATGGCCAATTCACCTAACCTGCACATTTTTGGACTGTGGGAGGAAACTGGAACACCTGGAGAAAACCCACGCAGACACGGGGAGAATATGTAAACTCCACACAGACAGTTGCCTGAGGCAGGAATTGAACCCAGGTTCAATAGTGCTGTGATGCAGCAGTGCTAACCACTGTGCCACCGTGAGTTGTTTAATTGTCCGACATCATTCACTAGTTGACTTGATTAACGGGCTGTTGGATCTCTGAACTGACCATTCGGTGTTGATTCTGCTAGCTGACACATGTCTAGTCTTGTATTGTGGCTTCACCAGTTTAACACCCCATTTTAAAATATACTTGGTGCTGCTGCTCACTCTTGCACTGCTGTTGTAACAGTGACATAGTGGTAATGTCACTGAGCTTGTAATCCAAAGACTTAGGCTAATGCTTTCTGGGGACAGGGTTCAAACTCCACCACAGCAAGCAATGAATAAAGTTCTGGAATTAAAAGTAAGTCTATTGGCAGCTATTTAATCATTGTCAATTCTCATAAGTTGCAGGTCAGTTCACAAATGTTTTTTAAGGAAAGAAATCTCCATCTTTACCTGATCTAGCCAACATGTGACTTTGGACCCACAGCAAAGTATTTAACTCTTAACTGCTCTCTAAAATGGCCCAGCAATCCACACAGTTCAAGAACAATTCGGGATGAGCATTAAGATCCAGCTAGTGATTCTGAGAACAAATGATGGATGCCCTGGTTTGATGGCAATGGTAGATTGAGGAATATGGCAGGCCAGAAGATTATATATTGCATTTGAATAAAATTCTGTTTCTGTTGATGACCCACATCACATCATAAACACCAGTCCTGAGTCACTAGATCTGTTTGAAAACTAACCAATTTAGCATGATAAGAGTACCATACAACACGATGGAAGGTATTTTTGTTATGAAGGTGAGTCTGCGCAATTATCAGTTCCTCAGTGCTGTCATGGATAGATGCATCAATGACAGATCAATTAGCGAGGACAACTTGAAGCATTTTTTTTGGCATCACCTCCACAGGTTGAGTCCAGCAGTTACATCCTTTAAGGCTGAGCCTGTTTGATCTGAGGTTATTGAGCCACTTTTGCTGATGGATATTGAAAACCCCCACTCAATGTACATTCTGTGCCTTTGCTATCTTCAGTGCAGCCTTGAACATAGAGGTCCACATGCAGGAGAATTCATTTGTCAGCTAAGGAGGGGTGCAGTACATTATAATCAAAAGGACGTTTCCTTGCCCATGTTTGTTCTGATGCGATGAGACTTCATGAGCTCCAAAATCAATGTTGAGGGCTCTCATGACAACTTCCTCGCAATTATATACCATTGTGCCAATACCTCTGCCAGTGGGACAAGGCATAAACAGGGATGGTGGTGATGGTGCTTTATTAAATTATCTATAAGATGTGCTCCATGTGAGTATCACTATGGAATACTTTTGCTTGCCTAGTCTGTGGGAAAGCTCTCCCAATTTTGCCACAAGCACCTAAGTGTTAGTAAGGAAGACTTTGCAGGGCTGTGCGTATCATTATATTTTCTGGTGCCTTAGTTGAATCCAGGTGGTCTGTCGGGTTTCAGTCCATTTCTCATGTTTTGCAGCAGCTAGATATAATTGACTGGCTTACTAGGGCCTTTCAGAGGACCGAAGAGTCATTCACCTATAGATAAGACAGATATTCCTTCGCTAAAGGATATTAGCATTTTCCCGCAGCAGGTTTGTACAACTGGGTCACATACTTGATTAGAGGAAAGTTTAGAGTTAACTACATTGCTGTGGCTCTCGAAATGCTATGAATTGGTAAAGAAGGTAGATTTCTTATCTTTAATATCCACAAAAGGTATCTATAGTTTCTTAGTTGACATCTGTTTCAGATTTGTTTAATTAACTGGTTTAACATTTGCAGTAGAAGTTGCTGGGTGCTAGAGGGATTATGAGGTATCCTTGGCAGATAAGACTAAGGCTAATCCAAAGAGATTCTACAAGTATATTAAGAGCAAAATTGTAACTAGGGAGAGAATAAGCCCCCTTAAAGAAAACCAGGTCATCTGTGTGCAGTACCACAGGAGATGCGAGATATACTAAATGACTATTTTGCATCAGTTATTGCTGTGGAAAAAGACATTGAAGCTAGGAAACTCAGGGAAATAAATATTGATGTCATGAAAGCATTCCATGTTTTGGAGAGGAGGTGCTGAAGGTCTTAAAAAACATAAAGGTGAATGAATCTCTGGAACATGATCAAGTGTATTCCAGGACAATGTAGGAAGCTAGGGAAGATATTGTGGGGCCTCTAACAGAGATACTTATGCCATCTACTGCCATGTGTGAGGTGGTGAAGGACTAATGCTGTGTCTTTATTTAAGAAATAATGTAACAAAAAACCGGGGAACTATAGACTGGTGAGTTTGACATCAGTGATGGGTAAGTTCCTGGAGGAGATTCTGAGAGATAGGATTTACATGCATTTGGAGAGGCACACTATCATTAGGAATGGTCAGCATGGTTTTGTGCAAGGGAAATCGTGTCTCACAAACTTGATTGAGTTTTTTGAGGACAGGACCAAAAAGACAAATGAGGGCAGAGCAGTAGGAGTTGTCTACATGGATTTTAATAAAGCCTTTGTCAAGGTTCCACAAGGTAGAATAGTTGGTAAAATTAAGTCACATGGAATTTAGGGAGAGCTTACCAATAAGACACAAAATTGGCTTGACAGTAGGAGATGGTGGTGGTAGGGGATTGTTTTTCAGACTGGAAGTCTCTGACCAGTGCTGTACCACAGAGATCAGTACTGGATCCATTGTTGTTTATTATTTACATAAATGATTTTGATGAGAATTTAGGCGGTGTGATGAGTAAGTTTGCAGATGACACCAAAATTGCTGGTAAAGTGGACAGCGAAGAAGGTTATCTAAGAATACAAAGGAATCTTGGTCAATTGGGTCAATGGGCTGGGGAGTGGCAGTTTAATTTGTGCAAATATGAGGTATTGCATTTTAGTAAAACAAACAAGGGCAACACTTATACAATTAACGATAGGGCCCTGGGTAGTGTTGTCAAACGGAGAGACCTACGGGTTCGGATCCATAGTCCTTTGGAAGTTGCACCACAGATAGACCAAATACTTAAGAAGGCATTTAGCACACTTGCCTTCATTGCTCAGACCATTGAGTGTAAGAGTTGGGACATCATGTTGAGGTTGTACAGGACATCTAGCTCAGTTTTGTGTACAGTACTGGTCACCCTGCTATAGGGAGGACAATATTAAATTGGAGAGGGTTCAGATTTCCAAGGATATTATTGGGACTGGAGGGCTTGAGTTATAAGAAAAGGCTGGATAGGCTGGGACTTTTTCACTGGAGCATCAGAGGTTGAAGAGTGACTTTATCAAGATTCATAAAACTATGAGGGGCATAGATGAGGTGAATAGTAAAGTTCTTTTCGCTAGCGTGAGGGAGTTAAAAACTAGAGGATTCTCACATTCCAGTCACTTAATCTGAACTATCATCATCTTTTCTCCAGCTGCACCCTACACCCACTACCCCCATCACCACACTACTGACCCCCTCCCAAACAATAGCATAAATGCTGCCCCTCCACACTTCACTTCAGCTCTGATGAAGAGTCATCTAGATTTGAAACATTAGTTTGCTCTTTCTCAGTGGATGCTGTCTGACCCGCTGTGATCTCCAGCATTTGTTGTTTTCAGTACAGATTCCAGCATCTGCAGTAATTTGTTCCAGGATTTAGAATGCAACCTTTTCACACAGAGGATGGTTCATATATGGAATGAGCTGTCACAGGAAAGTTTTTTTTTCATAGAATCCCTACAGTGTGGAAACAGGTTATTCAGCCCAGTGGGTCCACACCATCCCTCCCTGACCCATCACCCTACCATATCCCTGCATTTCCCGTGGCTAGTCCACCCAGCCTGCACATTCCTGGATACTATGGGCAATTTAGCATGGCCGATCCACCTAATGTGCACATCTTTGGAGGAAACCAGAGCACCCGGAGGAAACCCACACAGACATGTGGAGAATATGAAAATTTCACATTGACAGTCACCCGAGGTCAGAATCAAGCCCATGTCCTTGGCACTGTGGGCACTGTGGGCACTGTGAGTCAGCGGTGCTACCCACTGATCGACTGAAGAGATAGATGCAGGTACAATTCCAATATTTGAAAAGACATTTGGATAAGTACATGATTGGAAAGGTTTAGAGGGATATGGGCCAAATGCAGGCAAGTGGGACTAGTTTATTTTGGGAACATGGTCAACATGGACAAAATGGACCGAAGGGTCTGTTTCCATGCTAATGACTGTATGATTCTGGATTACAAATTGAGTAACAT
Source organism: Chiloscyllium plagiosum (assembly GCF_037043375.1). Classification (NCBI taxonomy): domain Eukaryota; kingdom Metazoa; phylum Chordata; class Chondrichthyes; order Orectolobiformes; family Hemiscylliidae; genus Chiloscyllium; species Chiloscyllium plagiosum. The sequence continues at coordinate 103,023,194 of NW_028270141.1, forward strand.
AGCCACTGAGCTGTCAAGCCCGTATAGTTGTAAAAGTGAGGGAAAAATTTGTGAAATGTGCAGCGTAACTCCTTCATCCAGGCTCATCAGCCTTTGAATGGCTTAGCAAACTGTCTCTAAAGATAACACAAAAGGCATAAAATTCCTCTTCTGGCATACAAAAAAAGTGCAGTGTTTTTTGGGCTTATTCATGCCTCTCTCGCTCCACTCCACTCCCATCCCCACCCCATCAGCCGTCATCTCCTTCTCCTCCAAACTTAAAGTATTGACAGGCTCAGTGGAGATACAGTGGAATTTTCTGCCTCCCTACACCTAGCAAACTACAGTGGGCCAGCCATTTGACGCCTGCAGCTCACTAAAAACATTGAAATAAGGTTCAAGCACGGTTTTGGTCAGTCCCCAGGCTGACGGGATCTGCTGATTGAAGCAGCCTCTCCTATGTTTTCGATGGGCTGGATAATCAGCAGCTGCTCTGATGTTGCCAGTTTTAATTCCCATGAAAATTAAAAATGACACCCTTGATAGTATTTAGCTTGATCACTTACCAAAGTATTTGCGTGTTACTGTCGCTGGAGCTTATGTGTCATCAAATTCACTCGTCTATCCTGGACTGACTAACCTCAAAGTTATAAAATTGCTCGTGAAGTCATGGTCTAAGAGGTACTTGAGTTTTAGTTTCAAGAAAATGCTTTAAAAATAGTCGTTAGCTCCTTATGAAGGGGGATTATAGCATTCATCTGAAGAAAGATTTGCTTAATAAATTGAGCCAACCAATTGGATACACACAATTAACAAAGCCTTATGGTATGTTTGTTTAAAGATCTCACATTTCGTGGCAAAGCACTGAGGTGGATTCCTGTCAGGGCTGAACTTCAAAACGGGGGCCTGCATGTCTCTCTGATAATGCTGTGCTAAAATAAATGTTGTGGCTGCAGGCACAGGCCAAAGTGTGGGTATTCTGTGGCGTGTGACTCACTTTCTGACTCCTTAAAATCTATCCATTAACCAAAGGGCACAAGTCAGGAGTATGATGGAATACTCCTCACAATCCGTGATGCATGCAGCGTTAGCAATACTTAATATACTTGACACAACCCAAGACAATGTAGCCTGCTTGATTGGCACTCCATCGGCACTGCTTTAAATATTCCTTCACTTCAGCACCAATGGTTGCAAAGTACACTAGTTATAAGATGTTTGTGGCAATTCACCAAAACACTTTCATGGCACCTTTCTAACCCATAACATCTGCCTTCTGGAGAAATAATGATAGCAGGTACATGAAAATGTCACCACTTCATGTTCCCCTTCAAATGGCTCACTGCATCCTGATATGGAAAACTGTCACTGATCTTTCATCATTGTTGGGTGGCATGAATAGGGTTTGCACTTTGGAGGAAGAATAGAGGAGCTGGATATTATTTAAAGAGAGAAGGACAGCAGAACGTTACAACACAGAGGAATTTGAGTCCAGAACTAGAGGGCATAGGTTTAGGGTGAGAGGGGAAAGATATAAAAGAGACCTAAGGGGCAACTTTTTCATACGTGTATGGAATGAGCTGCCAGAGGAAGTGGTGGAGGCTGGTACAATTGCAACATTTAAAAGGCATTTAGATGGGTATATGAATAGGAAGGGTTTGGAGTGATATGGGCCAGGTGCTGGCAGGTGGGACTAGATTGGGTTGGGATATCTGGTCGGCATGGACGGGTTGGACCGAAGGGTCTGTTTCCATGCTGTACATCTCTATGACTCTAAGTTACCAGGAAGGACTGTTCTTCTCAGCCTCTCCCCTTATCTCAGGCATGGTGACACCCAGGTTAAGCCACCACCAGTTGTCTCTCTCTTATGGGAGGATAGACCAGTAGGACTATGGTGACTATCGTTATATCAATTTCAGCAAAGCTGATGATAGCATCCCATGTGGCAGATTGATAAATATAAGGTCTAAGCACATGGTATCAGAGTAGCCTTTCTTCTATTCACTCGTGGCCAGCATTCATTGTCCATCCCTTGTTGCCGTTGAGAAAGCCATGGTGAGCTACCTTCTTGGAGCGCTGCAGTCAAGTGCTGTAGGCTGGTGGATAATACCTTTAGGAAGGGAATTCCAACAACTTAGCAAGTTGGATCCAAAAATGACTTAGTGATAGGAGTCAAAGGGTAGGAGTTTTTTTCGTGTGACTGGAGGCTGGTGTCCAGTGGCATACCCCAGGGATCAGTGCTGGGTATTATATGTGTTATATATAAAAAGTATTGATGAGAATGTGGGTGGAAATGATAAATAAGTTTGCAGTTAGCATGAAGATTGGCCAAGATTAGAGTGGTGAAAATGTGTTACTGGAAAAGCGCAGCAGGTCAGGCAGCATCCAAGGAGCAGGAGAATCGACGTTTCGGGCTCATGCCCGAAACGTCAATTCTCCTGCTCCTTGGATGCTGCCTGACCTGCTGCGCTTTTCCAGCAACACATTTTCAGCTCTGATCTCCAGCATCTGCAGTCCTCACTTTCTCCTCCGAGATTAGAGTGGTGCTGGAAAAGCAAGCAGGTCAGGCAGTACCCTCAGAGCAGGAAAATCGACATTTCGGGCAACAGCCCTTCATCAGAAATGAGTCTGGAAGCCTCAGGGGTGGAGAGATAAATGGGACGGGGGTGAGGCTGGGGAGAAGTTAGCTGAGAGTGCAATAGGTGGATGGAGGTCCGGGTAAAGGTGATAGGTCTTTGAGGAGGGTGGAGTAGATAGGCGGGAAAAAAAATTGACAGGTGGAACAGTTCATGAGGACGGTGCTGAGCTGGAAGGTTGGAATTGGGGTAAGGGTAGTGGGGAGGGTAAACGAGGAAACTTGTGAAGTCCACATTAATGCCCTGGGGTTGAAGGGTTCCAAGCCATGGGCACCAGCAAGGGCCACAGCTATGCCTGTCTCTTTGTCGGCTACGTGGAACAGCACCACTCCCCACCTCCTCCTCCGCTACATTGATGACTGCATTGGTGCCACCTCAAACAGTTCATCAACTTCACCAACACCATGACCTTATATTTACCTGGACCATCTCTGACACCTCCCTCCCCTTCCTGGACCTCTCCATCTCCATCAACGATGACCAAGTCAACACTGACATTTTCTACAAACCCACCAACTCCCACAGCTATCTGGACTACACCTCCTCCCACCTCCCTCCTGCAAAAATGCTATCCAGTATTCTCAACTCCTCTGCCTCTGCCATAGCTGCTCCCAGGAGGACCAGTTCTACCACAGAACACACAAAGTGGCCTCCTTCTTTAAACACCACAATTTCCTCTCCCACGTGGTTGAAGATGCCCTCCACCGCATCTTATCCACGTTCCATACCTCCGTCGGCAAACCCCACCCTTCCAACCGCAACAAGGAAAGAACTGCCATGGTGCTCACCTTCCACCCTACCAACCTCCGCATAAATCACATCATCTGCCAAAATTTCCGCCAGCTGCAAACTGACCCCACCACCAGGGATATAGTTCCCTCCCCCACTCCTATCCACTTTCCACAAAGACCATTCCCTCCGAGACACCCTCGTCAGATCCACGCCCCCCCCAAGAATCCACCCTCCCCTCCTGGCACCTTCCCCTACCACCACACGAATTGCAAAACCTGCGCCCACACCTCCCCCCTCACCTCAGTCCAAGGCCCCAAAGGAGCCTTCCACATCCATCAAAGTTTCACCTGCACTATCATACATGTCATTTATTGTATCTGTTGCTCTGAGATGCGGTCTCCTTTACACTGGGGAGGCAGGATGCTTTCTCACAGAATGCTTCAGGGAACAATTCCAAGACACCCACACCAATCAACCCCACCGTCCTGTGGCCAAACATTTCAACTCTGCCTTCCACTCTGCCGAGGACATGCAGGTCCAGGGCCTCCTCCATTGCTGCTCCCTCACCACCTGATGCCTGGAGGAAGAACGCCTCATCTTCCACCTAGGGACCCTTCAACCCCATGGCATCAATGTGGACTTCACCAGTTCCTTCATTTCCCCTCCCCCCACCTGACCCCAGTTCCAACCTTCAGCACCGTCCCAATGACCTGTCCCACCTGTCAATCTTCCTTCCCACCTATCCGCTCCACCCTCCCCTCTGACCTATCACCTTTACCCCCCACCTCCATCCACCTATTGCACTCTCGGCTACCTTCTCTCCACCTCCCTCCCATTTATCTTTCCACCACCGAGGCTCCCAGACTTATTCCTGATGAAGGACTTTTGCCTGAAATGTCTATTTTCCTGCTCCTCAGAGTGCTGACTGACCTGCTGTTCTTTTCCAGCACCACTCTAATCTTGACTCTGATCTCCAGCATCTGCAGTACTCACTTCCGCCATGAAGATTGGCCAGGTGGTTAGTAGTGAGGAGGAAGATCTTAGGTTACTGGATGATATAGACAGCTTGGACAGATGGGCAGATCAGTATAGAGCAGAATTTGACCCTAAAAGGTCAGAGAGTCATAGAAATATACAGCATGGAAATAGACCCTTCAGTCCAACCTGTCCATGCCGAACAGATATCCCAACCCAATCTAGTCCCACCTTCCAACATCTGGCCCATATCCCTCCAAACCTTTCCTATTCATATACCCATCCAAATGCCTCTTAAATGTTGCAACTGTACCAGGCTCCATCACTTCCTCTGGCAGCTCATTCTATACACGTGCCATCCTCTGCGTGAAATGGTTGCCTCTGATGTCTCTTTTATTTCTTTCCCCTCTCACCCTAAACCTATGCCTTCTCGTTCGGGACTCCCCCACGCCAGGGAAGAGACTTTGTCTATTTATCCTATTCATGCCCCTCATGATTGTATTAACCTCTATAAGGTCATCCCTCAGCCTCCAATGCTTCAGGGAAAACAGCCCCAGCCTGTTCAGCCTCTCCTTGTAGCTCAAATCCTCCAACCCTGGCAACATCCTTGTAAATCTTTTCTGAACCCTTTCAAGTTTCACAACATCTTTCCAATAGGAAGGAGACCAGAATTGCTTGCAATGTTCCAACATTGGCCTAACCAATGTCCTGTACAGCCGCAACATGACCTCCCAACTCCTGTACTCAATACTCTGACCAATAAAGGAAAGCATACCAAATGCCTTCTTTACTATCCTATCTGCCTACAACTCCACTTTCAAGGAGCTATGAATCTGCACTCTAAGGTCTCTTTGTCCAGCAACACTCCCTCGGACCTTACCATTAAGTGTATAAGTCCTGCTCAGACTTGCTTTCCCAAAATGCAGCACCTCGCATTTATTTAAATTAAACTCCACCTGCAACTTCTCAGTCTATTGGCCCATCTGATCAAGATCCCATTGTAATCTGAATTAATCTTCTTTACTGTCCACTACACCTCCAGTTTTGGTGTCATCTGCAAACTTACTATCTAAACCTCTTATGCTCGCATCCAAATCATTTATATGAATTGACAAAAAGTAGAGGACCCAGCACCGTTCCTTGTGGTACTCCACTGGTCACAGTCCTTCAGTCTGAAAAACAACCCTCCACCACTACCCTCTGTCTTCTACCTTTGAGCCAGTTCTGTATCCAAATAGCTAGTTGTCCATGTATTTCATGAGATCTAACCTTGCTAACCAGTCTCCCATGGGGAACCTTGTCGAACGCCTAATTGAAGTCCATATAGATCACATCCACTGCTCTGCCCTCATCAATCCTCTTTGTTACTTCTTCAAAAAACTCAATCAAGTTTGTGAGGCATGATTTCCCATGCACAAAGCCATATTGACTATCCTTAATCAGTCCTTGCCTTTCCAAATACATGTGCATCCTGACCCTCAGGATTCCCTCCAACAACTTGCCCAGCACCGACATCAGGCTTACTGGTCTATAGTTCCCTGGCTTGTTCTTACCACACTTCTTAAACAGTGGCACCACATTAGCCAACCTGCAGTCTTCTAACACCTCACCTGTGACTATCAACCATGATCTCATTCAATGGTGGAGCAGACTCAATAGACTCATTAACCTTTTTCTGATCCTTACTTTATGATCTTAATATCATATATTTAGTGACTGCTTTAAAAACATGGGGTTTCCAGTCAGTGTTTCCAGATGGATCCAACACACCACACTTCTACGGATTACCCAAAATTCACAAACCAGGATCCCCCCTCAGACCCATAATCTCGCTATCTGAAACACCAACTTACAGATTGGCCAAGGAGCTACACCAAGGACTAAAACATTTAGTAGAAGACTCACACCACTCCATCCACTCCACCCAAGAATTCCTGAAGACCATTAAAGACACTAAGATAGAAGAGGATAAAATAATGGGGGTCCTTTGGTGTAACAGCCCTGTTTACATCAATCAACATTAACCTGGCCAAGGAAACCCTGACTACACTATTAGAAGACCCAAAGGCACATACACCAAACACCACTAACTTCATCAGCAAGGACAGTATCGTCAAGCTAGTGCACCTATGCCTTACCACCCACTTCACCTTCAACAACAAATCAACGGAACACCCGTGGGCTCTACGATACCAGGGTTCTTAGCAGAGGCAGTAATGCAGAGACTCAAACAAACAGCTCTGCCAACCATCCAACCCAAACTTTGGGTCCGCTACGTGGATGACACCTTTGTCATCACTAAACAAAACAAATTAGAGGAAACCTTCAAGACCATCAATAATACCCTTACTGGCATAAAATTCACTAAAGAGGAGAAAAACAACAACAAACTGCCATTCCTAGATGTCACAGTAGACCGAACAGCCAATGGGAATCTTCAAATCAGCATCTTCAGGAAAACAACACATATGGATCAAATATTGAACTACAGAAGCAATCATTTCAACATTCACAAATGAAGCTGCATCAGAACATTATTTCAACAGGCCAACACACACTGCAGCACAAAGGAACTACACAGAGCACAGGAAAATCAGCTATACCGTGTATTCAAAATGAATGGGTACCCAATGAACACAGTCCGCTGATTTCTCAACAACAAACTCAACAAGCAGACAAAACATGTCCAGAAGCCCTTGCCACTTTCCCCTACATCAGAGACATCTCGCAAATGACTGCCAGACTACTCAGACCTCTTGCATCATGGTAGCCCACAAAACCCACCAACACACTAAAACAGCAGCTAATGCACTTGAAAGACCCTATACAGACAACAAGCAAAACTAATGTCATTTACAAAATACCGTGCAAGAACTGTAACAAACACTACATTGGACAAACAGGCAGAAAACTAGCCACCAGGATACATGATCCTCTCTCACTGGTATGCTTACATACAGATAAGGAAGGACACCACTTCGACTGGGATAACACATCCATCTTAGGACAAGCCAAACAGGGACATGCACGAGAATTCCTAGAAGCATGGCATTCCAACCGGAACATCGAGTTAGTTCCCATCTACCACACCCCCGAGAAAAAGAACAGGAAATGACAACACCAACCCAAAGAAACCCAAACATATAAATAGAAAGCAGGAATCAGCAGCAGTGCTTCACCTGGAGGCCCACTGAAGATGTTACCTAGTAGGGTGACAAAACGTCTGGAAATGAACCTTCCAGCTCAGCGAGCAAACCTACATCCAGAGCTGTAAGCCACTCTGAGGAAAATAGATCTCTTGCAGATTTTCAGTCCTCAGGTAACATTAAATGTGAAAGAGGCAAGCATGATTTTCAAACAATAGTCATTTTTCAGCAGCATAATGGAGAAGCATGAACTAAATTATTTTTTAGTCTTTCAAGTATACTTGCAGGCATATTGTTACAACCAATTCCAAAGGGAATTCCTGTCTTTCCAATCCTGACATTGTTATGACAGAGATTGTATTTTTAAAATTGTACAATTCACTAATTGCTTCATGTACAAAAGTGTGAAGAAAGTAGCTAGTTAGATCTATTGAGGTAATCAAAATTAGCATTATTTCTTTATTTTATTAACTCACACAGTGAAAGGAAAGCATCAATATTATTAAAAATGTAATATATGTCCCAAATTCTGTGACATGCTGACACAGTCGTGAGAAACAAAACAGGATCCAAAGTGAGGGAAGGTAGATTTGAAAAAAATTACAGTTCATCCATAAAGGAATTATGCATTTACATGTTGATCTTGAGAGTCGTTTGGAAAAGTGGTAGCTGAGCTGGTTTGGTTTTTCTTCTGGATGTAGATGTACAGAGCAGATTTTGGTGTGTCGTTGATTTTCTCTGTGGTGGGATCGCTCTTGCAGAACCATGCACATCACTTCTATGTGAGTGAGTGTGCGAATGAGTGTATGTGTGTGCGAGTGAGTGTGTGTTAGAGAGTTACTGCATTCTGTGAGACGTTCTTCTTGATTTTATTGGATGTTTTTGAAGGCAAAAAAAAAATGCACTCTTAATATTCATGGCTTCTCAGAGGAAGGGTTTTTAATGTGTGAATACTGACTTCGTGGCCCACAAAGGGGACAACCCATTTTTAACAAAGAGTTTCAATGATCCAGAGTCAGAATTCCCAGTGATGTACATCTTTGATCAATGAACTTCTGATTGAAGTCTTTGTTCTGCCAATATCTGTAGTTGAAAAGTCTCACCCCTAAAGAGCTTTGAATGTCTCAGTTCAAGCTGTAAATTCCAGATGATGAATTTTAGTGTCAAAGTAGTTAAAGTTAGATAGTTTGTTCAAGACATGATAGACAGTTTCAGCCATGTTAGTCAGACATTACTTTGAAAATCCCTGTGAGTTTGATTATTTTCTAGTCAGGAGAATTCAGCATCCATTTCAAATGATCTTGCTCATTTTTAGCTGTTTCTTCTCAAACCAAAGCTAAAGTTTATCACTGAGATATGGAGATTAATAGCTTATGTTTTATATCATCATGATATGAAGTACCATTTTAAAAACGTTACAGCTATTTTTACCTGCATTTGAAATGTCTCCTCCTCGGATAAATACAGTTTTTCTTTATCCTTGATTATACTTGGAAACCACGAAAATAATAATGAACAGCTATCTATATCATACATCACAACTGCAGCCTCTGTGGGAGGGAGGCAAGGGGGGGAAATATTTTTTACCTTTTAATTGAAATGGTAAATGTCATTGACTCAGCTCTTAGTACTGCACAAGATATTTCCCAACGAATTTATGACTGCATACCTACCATGTCTAGGACAGGCAATTTGATTCAATTAAAAGGCCAGAGATCATAATACTAGGATTCCTGTTTGACTGCAGTTTTATTTTAACACTAAGACTTACTGATCTAAAATGGGACAAAAAGATTTTAAATCAATATTGTGATGAGCAGATAACTGAGAAGTTAAGAACAGGAAGTATTGCTTATTCCCAGAATTTCACTTGGGAGAAAGGAAGAATAATGCCTGGACAAAAAGATGCATGATGTATTGTGAAAGCAGTTTCTTAAGAACACAGATTTGAAAAAGTAATAAAGAGGGGACAGAGGGGCCTCTGGGAGAAACAGAAAACCAAGGTATTGAAAACACAGAAACTCGGTAAGTCAATCTGCAGAAATGGGGAGGGTAAGGGAATCTCAAGAAATAGGGATTGCAGTGGAAATCTACATGTAAAATATTTGTGGTCTAGAGACATGCATAACAGAGTACTTATCCTCTTCCTTGCTCAGGAATGGACAGAAAGCTAGTGATTGCAGCATGCTGCACTATATGTTCATATTCCAACTGAGCCTCTTTATTCCCAATGTTACCAAAGACCATATGACTTCCTGGGAAAGAGAGAGTTAAAAAAAGACTCTAGACGTGTTCAAAGAAAAAGGAAATTTGGAAGATTCTTCTCTTATACCCAATACCTCAAGGCACAGTATCCAATGTCAGACCCACATGATGCATATCAGCCATTCCCTTCCAAATGCTTGCAATGAATCTGTATTAACTATAAGAGCATGCAACTTATTCCAAAGGCATATGATCCTCTGAAGAAAGCAATTGCTCATGGTATCAGAGTTGGGCAACACTATAAATATCTCCTTAATCTATTTAACTATCCACATGGAGACAGTCTAGTTCCTTCATTATTGTCAGTTGTACTATTTCTTGTTGGCAGGGTTATTGCAAATATTGTCTCCCATTGTGTTAGCCCAAGCCTAGATGTTGAATTCTGTGTCTAAACTTCCACTCTTCATGGAATATGTGACTGGGATATCATAGCAATTATAGAACTGTGGCTCAGAAATGGATAGGACTCACAGCTTAATGTTCCGGGATACAAATGCTATAGGAAGGATAGAACATGGGGCAAGAGAGGAGGAGGAGTGGCATTTTTGGTAAAAGATAGTATTACTGCTGTACTTAGGGAGGATATTCCTGGAAATACATCCAGGGAAGTTATTTGGGTGGATGACAGAAATAAGAAAGGAATGATCACCTTATTGGGATTGTATTATAGACCCCCTAATAGTCAGAGGGAAATTGAGAAACAAATTTGCAAGGAGATTTCAGTTATCTGTAGGAATAATAGGGTGGTTATGGTAGGGGATTTTAACCTTCCAAACATAGACTGGGACTGCCATAGTGTTAAGGGTTTAGATGGAGAGGAATTTGTTAAGTGTGTCCAAGATAATTTTCTGATTCAGTATGTACCTAGATGTACCTACTAGAGAAGGTGCAAAACTTGACCTACTCTTGGAAAATAAGGCAGGGCAGGTGACTGAGATGTCAGTGGGGGAGCACTTTGGGGCCAGCGACCATAATCCTTTAGTTTTAAATTAGTGATGGAGAAGGATAAACCAGATTCTAAAGTTCTAAATTGGAGGAAGGCTAATTTTGACCGTTATTAGACAAGAATTTTCAAAAGCTGATTGGGAGCAGATATTTACAGGTAAAGGCATGGCTAGAAAATTGGAAACTTTCAAAATGAGATAACCAGAGTCCAGAGACAGTATATACCTGTTGGGTGTAAGGAGAGGCTGATAGGTGTAGGGAATGCTGGATGACCAGAGAAATTGAGGGTTAGGTTAAGAAAAAAAAGGAAGCATATATAAGGTATAGACAGGACAGATTGAGTGAATCCTTAGAAGAGTATAAAGGCAGTAGGACTATACTTAAGAGGAAAATCAGGAGGGCAAAAAGGGGACATGAGAAAGCTTTGGCAAATAGGGTTAAGGAGAATCCAAAGGGTTTTTATAAATACATTAACGACAAAACAGTAACTACGGAGAGAATAGGGTCTCTCAAAGATCTGCAAGGCGGCCTTTGCGTGGAACTGTAGGAGATGAGGGAGACACTAAGTGAGTATTTTGCATCAGTGTTTACTGTAGAGAAGGACATGGAAGGTATAGAATGTAAGGAAATAGATGTAAGAAAAAACATCCATATTACAGAGGAGGAAGTGCTTGATGTGTTGAAAGTCATAAGAGTGGATAAATCCCCACGACCTGATCAGGTATACCCTAGAACTCTGTGGAAAGTTAGGGAAGTGATTGCTGGGCCTCTTACCAAAATATTTGTATCATCGATAGTCACAGGTGAGGTGCCGGAAGACTGGAGGTTGGCTAACATGGTGCCACTGTTTAAGAAAGGTCGTAAGGACAAGCCAGGGAACTATAGACCAGTGAGCCTGACTTCGGTGGTGGGTAAGTTGTTGGAGGGAATCCTGAGGGACAGGATGTACATGTATTTGGAAAGGCAAGGACTGATTAGGGATAGTCAACATGGCTTTGTGCATGGGAAATCATGCCTCACGAGCTTGATTGAGTTTTTTGAAGAAGTAACAAAGAGGATTGATAAGGGCAGAGTGGTGGACATGATCTATATTGACTTCAGTAAGGTGTTTGACAAGGCTCCTCATGGGAGACCGGTTAGCAAGGATAGATCTCGTGGAATACAGGGAGAACTAGCAATTTGGATACAGAACTAGCTCGAAGTTAGAAGACAGAGGGTGGTGGGTGGAGGGTTGCATTTCAGACTGGAGGCCTGTGACCAGTGGAGTGCCACAAGGATCAGACTACTTTTCATCATTTATATAAATGATTTGGATGTGAACATAGGAGGTACAGTTACTAAGTTTGCAGATGACACCAAAATTGGAAGTGTAATGGACAGCGAAGAAGGTACCTCAGATTACAGTGGGATCTTGATCAGATGGGTCAACGGGCTGAGAAGTGGCAGATGGAATTTCATGTAAGTAAATGTGAGGTGCTGTATTTTGGAAAAGCAAATCAGAACAGAGCTTATACACTTCATGGTAAAGTCCTAGGGAGTGTTGCTGAACAAAGAGACCTTGGAGTGCAGGTTCATAGCTCCTTGAAAGTGGAGTCACAAGCAGATAGGATAGTGAAGAACATGTTTGGATGCTTTCCTTTATTGGTCAAAGCATTGAGTACAGGAGTTGGGAGGTCACTTTGCGGCTGTACAGAATGTTGGTTAGGCCACTTTTGGAATATTGTGTGCAGTTCTTGTCTCCTTCTTATCAGTGGGATGTTGTGAAACTTGAAAGGGTTCAGAAAGGATTTACAAGGATGTTGCCAGGGTTGGAGGATTTGAGGTAGAGGGGGAGGCTGAATCAGCTGGGGCTATTTTCCCTGGAGTGGCAGAGGTTTATAAAAGCATGAGGGACATGGATAGGATAAACAGACAAGGTCTTTTCCCTGGAGTGGGGGAATCCAAAACTAGAGGACAAAGGTTTAGGGTGAGAGGGGAAAGATATAAAAGGGACCTAAGCGGCAACATTTTCACACAGAGGCTCGTGGGAGTATGGAATGTGCTTCCAGAGGAAGTGGTGGAGGGTGGTACAATTAAAGCATTTAAAAGACATCTGGATGGCTATATGAATAGGAAGGGTTTAGAGGGGTATGGGGCAAGTACTGGCAAATGGCACTAGAATAGGTTAGGATATCTGGTTGGCCTGGATGAGTTGGACCAAAAGATCAGTTTCCATGCTGTATATCTCTATGACTCTATGAAGAGGACGTTGCTGAAATTTCTTCCCTGAGAAACACCTAGAAAAATCTCCACATGCTACAATCATTGGCCTCCAACGTCCATAATCTCAGTCCTTGTATCATGTAGAAGTCCATGCATGGAGAGTTTTCTCCCTGATTGCTCCAGACTTTGGTTATACTCAGTGTTTTCGACCTTGCTCAAGTGCTGCCTTGAAGTTGAAGGCAACTATTCTTCTTACTTTTCTGGAATTCAGTCAAAGGTGTGCCAATTTCTGGGGTTGATTGGTTCTAACAGAACCCAAGTTGAACATCAGTGAGCATGCTTGTAGATTGGATATGCCAGTATTTTACGCCTTGACATGTAGATAGCAATGCCATTGCTAAACTCAATTGGTTAGCGTTGTTGGGTTTGGGTGGCAGAAGCTTGGGTGGTGAAGTGTGATATTTCTTTCTGATTGCACAATCATTTCGGCTAATGCAAAAAACGATTTGCTGGTATGAGCTAAAATGCTGTGTTTATTGACAGATTTGCCTGCCTTTATTATCTTGGTGTTCTTTGCAACCTGTATGTAGAAGGTGGAGTCAGATAATGTATCTTAAAAGATACTTGCAGTGCAATTTTCATCCATTACATTTGATACCATTTTGTAATAAATTGTACAAAATAAAAGATAATGAACATATAATGCATTCGCAACCATGAACATAATCAATAAAATACATTTGAAGTGTTGTCATTGTAGTTAACGGGGTAAAGGTTTAACTGTCCTTTTGCTCTAATAATAGGTACATGTACTGAGCATGTGACATGATCAGCACTATTTACAGTTTATTAGGGTCCTCGAATCAGATAATGTCTGTCAACAGCTCGCTGTACACTGGCAACCCATAAGTGACTCATATCACATTGTCACCCCACTATCTATGCTTAGTTTAGTAGAACACGAGGTACATTCTGTCAAATCAATGATCATTAAATGTCGAGCAATAAAGATTTGCCTTCTGCATTTTTGTGTAACTGCACAGAGAAGGGATTACCATCACCAGCATAGCATATGTTAGGAAGGCAAGTGCAAACAGCCTTGCCCAACAATCAGTTTTATTTTTAACAGTCTGAGACACAGGACATTCTTCTTAACAGAAAGAGGAGAATAAAAGACATACAGAACAAGTGAGCAGGTAGAGAATGGCTAACACTGCATCCTTGGAGAGAATGCAAGTCAGAAATACAAACACAAATATCAGCACAAGTTTCCAGAATATTCCTTCAGCCCAGATCATGTGAAGTCATTGCTGATCAGGATGTTACATTGTGAAGAACAAAAGTCAACTCAGACCAAATATGGTACACTGCTTACACAGAAAGACAGTGAGGAAGAAAACTCTGAGGACAATGATTGTGAGGTGATATTGAGTAACACAAACAGTAGCAAGACAACCAAGTTGTCAAACAAGTATGCTGAGAAGAATGCTCACCTCTCCAGATGGATATATAATTGTCAGGTCAGGACAAGATGTCAAATCTCCAAAGTGTTAGATTGAGATTTGAAATCTTGTAAAATCTGTTTTATCTGTTTGTAAAATTATTGAAATTACAACACCTTCTTGTGTATAAGCATGCATATCTGTTTGGGATAAGATTTTATCTTTAGACAAAGGGGGATGTTGCATTATAGCACGTATATAGTGTATTGTAGCATGTGACTTGAAGGTATAAAGATCTCATACTCCATTTTACCTTGGATCACTTGAAGTGTGACATGTTAATGAAAGCATGCTGCTTTGTTAGAATCTAGTTGCTGAATGTTAGCTCAGACAACTACATACCTGTGAATGCAATGTTTGTATATAATAGCTAGCCGTAATGAGTATATGTTGGATTCATCAATACCATGAAATCCAAACATTGTTTCTCATGTTGTGGAAAATAACATAAACATTGCTCTATCAGATAAAATACCCTGCTGGAGGTCCACTTACACCAGCTGTCTCCTACTTGCTTTAATATAGAGTGCATACACTTTATGGAGGTTGTCGATGTTCCCCAACTAGCTTTACTTGCCAGTAACTACCATTTGCATCCTGGATAGAAAAGGCCTTTGTCTTCGGCAAAATTTCTTGAATATTTGCCATAGGTATTAAAATCTTCTCAAACTTATATTGAGTATCTTTAGGTCTATGTATGCTGTGTTTTTCCAAGGCTTTTTGCACTGCTACCATGTTATTAATCCAGGCTGTAAAAGTTGTCATATTCTTGATTAGTTCCTTAATTTTCAGTTCTTTATCTTGACTTTGAGGCTGGACTCAAGTATAGTTAGAATTCTTCTTGGCAGATTGCATTGATCTAACACTCTTCTCCCACTTCAAGATGATATTCAATAATGAGACATCTAAGACCTGTAAAATTATCTTTCTAAGCCTTTAGGATCTATTTCATTGTCAAATGCTTGGTGACCTGTGAAACACTGCAATTCTCTACTGGCACATTTACTAGTCCATGTTTTAGACTTGCTTCAACTGAGTAGACCTTGCATAATATGTACTAGCTGGAACATCAGATCTTCATTTTTCCCATCACAATAGGCTATCTGCTTCATTTGTCCTCTTGACATGAGGATTGTTCCATCATTTTGATTTGAGTTAATTATTAACATGCGTACCGAAGTATAGTGAAAAGTTGTGTTTATGAGCGGTACAGGCAGATCATAATAAGCAAAGATGTTCAGATCAGAAAGACTTAGACAGAGGCCTATAGATTACATTACACAGGGTGTGCACTAGGCGAGGTCAACGTTAGCAAGGTCAGCATTATTTGAAGCTAGAGAGTCCATTCAACGGTCTACTAAAGGCCAGGATGAAGCTGTTCCTGATTCTGCTGGTGCCTGTTTTCAAGCTTCTGTATCTTTTGCCTAACGGAAGAGGGAAACACGTGTTCAAGAACTTCATTTTTGGATCACCATCTTCAGCCGCTTTTACAGGTCTGTGAAGCTCGTGTTTTTTTATTCATTAATGGGATGTAGGCATTGCTGCCGAGACCAGCAATTATTACCCATCCTAGACAAAGCGGTGAGCTGCCTTCTTAAAACACTGTAGTACTTGGGGCATACCAGTGTCTTTTAGTAAATACAGGCCCAGTCAAACCAACATCTCCTTATAGGACAGACTGCCATCTGCAGTATCAGCCCAGCCAACATTTGCTGTACTTCTTCTTTCAAAAGATAGAAACTAGGAGCAGGTGTAGGCTATTCAGGCGATCGAGCACAATATTTACACCCTGTCCTATGGCCTTGCTCTTTCTGCTGAATTATTTGCAAGTTTTTTTTTTAACAATGTGCTGTTCTCCTTCATCCTAGAAAGTCTCTCAGCGCAATGCAGAAGCTGATCTATTCACCCATTAGTAAGTTGTCGCTGTTGATTGACCAGCTCATAGCTTCTGCACTTGTCGATAACTTTCTAAAACATGTACTCCCTTGACCTGATGTCTTGTGCCTAAGACAAACCTGTCTCTGATAAGATCAGCCTTTGGTTGTCCAATCTCACTCACCTAATGTGCCAGTGTGGTCACATATGTGCCATCCATAACAACATGGGATTCAAAATGTGTCCTTAAAGCTTTCAGAATCTCTGCGGTCTGGCTCTTGGAAACAATGCATAATAATCTGACTCATTTTACAGACCTGAAAATGGGACTCCAGTTTGACAGTACATTAATTTCTCAAATCTGGTCTTGTTCTGTTTGTCCGTTCTGGGTGCTGCTCCTCAGTGGGATTGAGGCTTCAATACAGCTGGTAGAAGTCTTTCACATCATTGATGGCAGTGTTAGAATTAGGATTAAATTTTTTTAAATTTATACTCAAGTACGGAAGTTCATGAGTACAGTGGAAAGTGCACAATGTCACCATTCTCGGTTCTATCTTCAGTACAACGTCTGATGTGCAAGATAGAAAAATAAAGAAACAAAGTTAAAAGTTAAACATTACAATCTTTCTTAGGTGCTTAGCCATGCTGGGCTTGCACTGCCTCCCAGGCCTCAATCTCCTTCGATTTGGCCCGCTCTCCCCACAGTGGCTCGCTACAGATGCCACAAGACCTTGGATTGCTAATCTTATTTGCTCATCTTTTTAAAACAAGTCAATTGAGTAGCCCTTTCCTAATGTTGCCCCTGAGAGTGGAAGAGTCTAATTCTGTCACGTATCTTCTTTCATTTCCACAGGAGCAAAGATTGGAAATTATCCAGCCATTTTGACTCACCAAGTATTTGAAATTTGCAGACTTTTATTTACTTTTTGATTGCTATTTCTTTCAAAGTAGCTTGCTCTGAAAATCCACACATTTTCAGTTGCAAAATTCCTGACACCATGTTGCAAGTGATATGTGTGATGGCTAACGCAGATTGCACTGAAAGACACTTACTGCCGAGATAAGAATAATATCAAGATATTCAGGACACAAAGTACAATCACATTTCTTCAAACATAATACGTTATTTATTTCATTTTGTATTTTTGTACCCACAAAGCAAATGAATCATGAGAAATTGTGCTTTAAATCTGCTTGCATATTGAAATAGTGTAATTGTAGAAGGTACATTTTATCACTGAGGAACATATATTTGCCGATGCACAAGGAAGTGCTGTTCATGTTAACTCACAAGAAATGCATGCTTGTGTAGTTGACTGTGCAGGAACTTAATTGGCAGTCTCAGGGGAGTCTGCTTAAGAGGCTGTAGCATAAAAAGAGGCCCTCTGTCTGGGATCCGATAGAGCAGCAAAAAGACAAAAAGAACAAGAAGAAAGAAACAGGAAACACTGAAGACCAAAACAAGGGAAGAAGCTCCTCCACCCAGTGTTGAGACGAGAAGTATAAAGCTGTAAGTTGTTGCCTGAACTTAGCTTTAAATGTGTATGTTGCTCATGGCTTTCTCACAATAACGCTACTCTGTATCTGAACCTTACATTGCCATGTCCAATCCTATACTGGTAAAGGGTCAAATCTTCATATCGCCATCCTCTGTTGATTTATTACAAAACTGAGTAAGGTTGGTCATGCATAAATGTCTTTAATAGATCCATCCTGACTATCCTTTATTAACCTACGCTTCTCCGACTGACAATTAATTTGTCCTTGTCAATCATCTTCAGTAATTTTCCCAACACTGACATTAGGCTGATCAGCCATAATTACCAGTTTTATGCCTTGTGTGCTTTTGAACAGTAACACTTGCAACTTTCCAGTTCTCTGGCCCCATTGCCGTATCCAAGGAACTTTTAAGAATGTTATTATCTGCAGCCTCTCTTCCTCAATAATCTAGGAAACAATAAAATTCGAAAAATGCTGAGAATAACCAGCATTAGGTAGCATCTGCGGAGAGAGAAACAGAGTTAGTGTTTCATGTCAATGAATATTAACAACACTCTGTGCTTTTATTTAAGATTTTTAGTTCTTGCAGTATTTTGCCTTGGTAACCTAGGACATCGCCAATCTGGACCTGGTGAAGTGGTAACTTTGAATGGTTCCAACCTTCTTGGTTCTTCCTTTCTAACTCTTCCTGTTCTGTCCAATATTCCTGCTTGCCATGCTTCAACTGGAACATTAACTTAATCTCCTATTGTGAAAACCAAAGAAAAGTGCTCATTGACTGTCTCAGTCATGCCGTCTAACTCCAGGAAATTCCTTGTTTCTAATCAGCCTACAATTCCTTCATTTATCTTTTTACCTTTTAAATATTTGCAAAAGATCCTTAGCTTCTCTTCCATGTGCCCCACTAATCCTTTCTCATGTTCTTCCTTTGCTTTTCTTATCTTCTTTTCATTTCCTTCCTGTAATCTTTATATTAATGTGTTGTTCTTGATTGTACTTCATCTTTGGTATCTGCAGTAACCTTGCTTCTCTGTTATATTTTATTCTCTTAGTCATTCAGAGAGCTGTTTTCATAGCAATCTTTTGGCCTTCCTGGAATATCTTCTATTGGTATGTCTCTATACCTTCACCAGCAATTCACAATCATTCTTGGCTGTTATTTTAAGTTTAGAAGCTCATGTTCTGGTCCACTCTGAGTTCAGGTTTGAACTTCACGTTTTCAGAAAACCACTTATTCCACCACAGTAATGTAAATTGACATAGTGATAGAATCTGCCGCTGAGACTTTTACTCATGTCATTGTCACAATTCAAGACTCGCTTACTCTGACATGTTCTTATCCAGCCTCCCACCCTAACCCTTCATAAATTTCACATCATTCCAAACATGTAGTCATGTTTTCCCATCATTGTTGACCTGCAGTTACACCTTGTACAGCAAGATTTCAAATTTAACATTAGAATACATGTACTTAAATGCATTCAGCATCTCATCCCATCCAATCTCTGTAACTTGACCCGAACCCTGGGCTATTCTCAAGTCCTATAATTATTTCCCAGTTACTTTCCAGTATTCCAAAAATGAGAGGAATTGGAGCTCTTTGGGAGAATGTTCCAGGGTTGCTGAGTAAAGGAAGACCCATAATGTTTTACTGGACTTCTTGAGAAGGTGGTAATGAGCTGCATTCTTAAACTGCTGCCTTCCATTTACTGTAGGTAGACACGCAATCCCTTTAGGGAGGGAATCTTGACCGAAATGCACTGGAGGAATGATGATATATTCCATGACGATATTTCAGGATAGTGAGTGGCTTGGAGAGGAGCTTGCAAGGAGGTGGTGTTCCCATGTATCTGCTGCCTTTGTCCTTCTAGATGATAGTGGTTGTGGATTTGGAAGGTGCTGTCTAAGGATCTTTGGTAAATTTCTGAAGTGTATCTTGTAGACAGTACACACTGCTGCTACTGAGCATCAATGCCAGAGGGAGTGGACATTTGTGGATGTGGTGCCAATCAAGTGGGCTGCTTTGTCCAGTTTGGTATCAAGCTTCTTGAGTGTTGTTAGAGCTGGACTCATCCAGGCAAGTGGGGAGTATTCCAACATACTCCTGACTTATACTTTGAAGGTGGTGGAGTGACTTTGGAGAGTCAGAAAGTGAGTTACTCACTGCAGTATTTCTAGCCTCTTACCTGCTGTTGTAGCCTCTGTATTTATATGGTGAGTCCAGTTGAGTTTCTGGTCAATAGTAACTCCCAGGATGTTGATAATGGGAGATTCAGTGATGGTAACACCATTGAATATCAAGGAGTGTTGGTTAGATTATCTCTCATTCGGGATAGTGATTGTTGGTAGTTGTGTGACATAAATGTTACTTGCCACTTGTCAGCCTGGACTGGATATTGTCCAGATCTTTTTGAATTTGAACATGGACTGTTTGGGTATGCGAGGAGTTGTGAATGGTACTGGACATTGTGCAATCATCAGCAAATATCCTAATTTCTGACCTTATGATGGAGGGAAGGTCATTAGTGAAGCAGCTAAAGATGGTTGGGCCTAGGACACCACCCTGAGGAACTCCTGCAGAGATGTGCTGGAGCTGAGGTGACAGTCCTCCAACAACCAAGACCATCTTCCTATGTGTGAGGTATGGTGCCAACCAGTGGAGAGTTTTCCCCGATTCCAGTTTTGCTAGGGCTTCTGATGCCACATTTGGTTGAATATAGCCTTGATATCAAAGGCTCTCACCTCATCTCTGAAATTCACCTCTTTTGTCCATGGTGGACCAAGGCTGTAATGAGGTCAAGAGCTGAGTGGCTCTGACAGAATCCAAACTGACATCAGTGAGCAGATTATTGTTAAATTGGTGCCTCTTGGGTCACACCGTTGATGACACCTTCCAACACTTAAGTGATGATTAAAAGTCGGCTGATGAGATAATTGGCCAGGTCGGATTTGTCCTTTTTTTGTGTACAGGACATACCTTAGCAACTTTTCACATTGTCACATAAATGCCAATGTTGTAGCTGTGCTGGAAAAGTGTGACTAGGGATGCAACAAGTTCTGGAGTGAAAATCTTAAATACTATTGATAGAATATTATCAGGACCCAAAATGTTTGCAGTATCCAATAATCATGTGGAGTGAATAGATTTGGCTGAAGGCTGATATGGGTGATGTCGAAGACCAGTGGTGGAGGCCGAGATGGATTCCCCACTGTTAGCATTTCTGGCTGATGACGATTGCGAGCGCTTCAGCCTTATCTTTTGCACTGATGTGCTGGGCTTTTATATCATTGAGGATGGGGATATTCATGGAGCCTCCTCCTCCAGTGAGTTGTTTAATTGTTAAGGGAAAACCACATCTAACTTACTGTTGGATTTTTTGAAATACAACAGAGGTTTTATGAAGGCAGGTAATTGATGTGGCTCACATGCTCTTTCAAAAGGTATTCATTACAGTGCCACACAACAGACTTGTGAAGAAAGTTATCGGTCATGGAATGAAAGGCACAGTAGAAACGTAGGTTCAAAGTTGACTGAAGGATAGGAAACAGAGAACAATGCTTAATGAGTGAAAGGTTGGCCTGAAGAAGTGTTTATAGTGGAGTTCTCTACTTTAGGACCCTTGCTTTCTCGGAGATCTAAATGATTTAGATCATTGACATGCAATGGATAATTTTAAAGTTTGCAGACAACACAAATCTTGAGAAAATTGTAAACTGAGGAGGAGTGTCAAATTTGAAAAGAACATTGACATATTGCTGGAGGGGATACTGATTGGCAGATTAAGTTCAAAGTGCAGAATTATGAAGTGATGCACTTTGGTTCACAGACTGTTAGAGGCTGCATGAAATCTAGGGTACTGCTGTAAAGGGTGTACATATGTATAAATCAGTACAGGTGGCAGGGGACTGGTAGAGAGACCTGTTAATAACGCTTATGATATTCAGTCTAATAAACACATTGACTTAGATTCCATTTACTACCTCCTGAGAAAAAGAACAGAAAATGACATCACCACAGGAAATGACATCACAAACCCAAGGAAACCTAAATACATAAATATAAAGCGGACCATGCTACCAGTGCTTCATCTGGAAGCTCACTGATGATGTTACCTAGTATGGTGGCAAAATGACTGAAAAGAAACCTTCCAGCTCAGCGAGCAAACCTACATCCAGATATTCGAGCCTTCATAAATAGGACATAAAGGTTATGATGAGCTTATATAACACACTAGTTAGACCTCAGCTCAAGTATTCTGTCCAGTTTTCAGTGCCTCACTAGAGGAAGGGTGTGAATGAAGTTTACAAGAATGTTTTGAGGAATGAGACTCTTCATTGGGACTGCTTTCCTAGGACAGAAGGGGAGGAAAATTAATATATATTTTCAAAATCATGAGTTGTTTGTACAGAACGAAAAGAGAAAAACTGTTGACATTCTTTCAGAGTATGGAATGCACCGCTCCTGAAGTATGGTGGAGGCAGTTTCAATTTAGGCATTCAAGAGGGCATTTGATTTTTTTTAAATTAGAAGGACAAGGTTATGTTGAAAAGGCATGAAATTGGCAGGAATTTAAAATGCTCAATGAGCTAGTGCAGACATGATGGGCCTAATGGTCTCCTTCCACATTGAAACCATTCTGGCTGCAGACTCGTGTATGCCTACCGTTATTTGTCATGCAATTAGGACCAGGGCACTTCCACAAACTAATGAACCTTGAGAGAAAAAAATAAATTCTATTCAGTTTCATCTTAAATGGGAGACCTTTATTTTTAAATGGTGTTCCCTGGTTCATAAGGGGAAATTTTCACCATAATTCCTGTCAAGTTCCCTCAGGACCTTATATGCTTCAGTGAGATGTTAGATTGGGTGGGGAAGGGTGAATTCTCCGCCCTCTTTTTTCAACTTCCTTCGTTGACTGCAGCAAAGATTTATGCTCTTTTAGCATAAGGCTGTGTGTTCCTCTAATAAAAATCTAGTTACTCAAGGTCATTGTAAGGGGTCAATTAAGGGCCAAAGAAAGAGCAATTATATTTTCTGCTATCACTGAGAAAAATGACAAAGGTGTACATCAAGCAGACATATACACAGGTACCAAATTAAAAAGGATATTGTCCTGCATGAAAAAAGATTAAATTATTTTACAGCTTACACACTTGAGATGTAAAGGATTTAACCCGAGACAATGGTTGTTTAATTGCTGTTTTATATCATCAGCAGTTGCAAATATTTTAGTTGTTCATTCTGTTCTCAATGTTCTGATGTTAATTTTTAATCAACATAGGAATGTAGAAGTATAGAAGCTAGAAGCGGGATTAGGCAATTCAGCCCTTCGAGCCCGCTCCACCATTCAACATGATGATGCCTAATCTTATCCTGCCCCAACTCTAATCTCCTGCCTGCTCTCCATAGTCCTTTATCCCGCTTTTCATCAAAAATATATCAATTTCTTTCTTGAATCTCCTGATTGATTCTGCTTCCATTGCTCTCTGGGGCAGTAAGTTTCACAGATTCACAACCCTCTGAGAGAAGTAGTTTCTCCTCATCTCAGTTTTGAAACGACCTCCTCTCACTCTATATCTATGACCTCTTGTTTGAGACTGCCCCACAAGGAGATCATCTGTTCAACATCTGACTTATCAATCCCCTTTAGCATTTTATGTCCCTCAATCAGATCCCCCCCGCCTCATTCTTCTGAACTCCCAAGTATAGATTAGATTAGATTCCCTACAGTGTGGAAACAGGCCCTTCAGCCCAAGTCCACACACACCCTCCAAAGAGTAACCTACCCAGACCCATTTCCCTCTGACTAATGCACCTAACACTATGTGCAATTTACCTGACACATCTTTGTGACTGTGGGAGGAAACCGGAGCAAACCCACGCAGATATGGGGAGAACGTGCAAACTCTACACAGACAGTCACCCGAGGCTGGAATCGAACCTGGGACCCTGGTGCCTGTGAGGCAGCAGTGCTAACCACTGAGCCACCGTGCCGCCCAAGTTATTCAACCACTCCTCATATGACAGCTCTTTCATCCCTGGAAGACACAAAAATGGGCAGATTGCAATGAGGAAATAAAAACCTTCCAATGGATATAGACAGATTAGGAAAGTGGGTCAAAATGTGGAAGCTGAAGTTTAACATTGATAGGTGTGAGGTCATGCATTTGGTCGGAAGAATGGGAAGGCGACCTATTATCTAAATGGGGAGCGAATTCAGGATGCTCCAGTGCAGAGGGATCCAGGGGTAGTCATTCATGAGTCACAGAAAATGAGCATGCAGGTACAGCAGATAATAAAGAAAGTGAATGGAATGTTGGTTTTTATAGCTAAAGGAATAGAATATAAAGGTAATAAGTATTGTTACAGCAATAAGTATTGTTATAATAAGTATTGTTGCAAGGCATTAGTGAGACCGCAACTGGAGTATTGTGCACAGCTTTGGTCCCCTTATTTGAGGAAAGATGTAGTGGCATTGGAGGCAGTTCAGAGGAGGTTCACTGGATTGATCCCTGAGATGAGGGGTTTGTTGTATGAAGAAAGAATGAACAGTTTAGGCCTATACTGTCTGGAATTTAGAAAAATGAAGGGAGATCAAATTGAGTTATTCAAGAAGATAAAAGATGTGGATAAAATAGAAGTGGAGAGGATGCATCCACTTCTTTCTAGAACAGGAGGTCATAGTCCTAGGTTAAGGGGTAACAAATTTAAAACAGAGATGAGGAGAAACTACTTCTCCCAAAGGGTTGGGAATCTGTGGAATTCGCTACACCAAAGTGCAGTGGATGCTGGGATAGTGAGTAAATTTAAGGAGGAGTTAGACAGACTTTTGGTTGAAGAGTTATGGGGAGAAGCATATGAAATGGCAGAGCAGACTCAATGGGCTGAATGGTCTATTCTACCCCTATATCTTATGAACTTATGAACTGTCAACATTGTGAACCTTCTCTGACCTGCCTCCAGTGACACCACATCCTTTGTCAAGTAAGGAGACAAAACTGGACACAATACTCCAGGTGTGGTCTCACCAAAGTCTTATATAATTGTAACAACACTACTTTTATAATCCAGCCCTTTAGCAATAAATGCCAATTTATTATTATTTGTTATTATATGCTGCACCTGCATACCAACTTTCTGCAACTAATTCACAAAGATGCCCAGATTCTTCTGCACTGATGTGCTATGAATCTGCTTCCCATTTAAATAATAATTTGCTCTTTTATTTCAATCAACTTTTAATAATTTCTGTTTCAGGCAGTTACCTTTGTGAGAAGCTCAGAAAGATAATTTTCTCTAGCTAGGTCCAGTCATCAATTCATCTCCACAGCTGTGCAAAAAGTATTGTTTCTAAGCTTGATCATTGCAGGAAATATCTTCCATTGCCAATACGTGAAACTTATCATGAAAGTGTTATTCAAAACAGGCAATGAGGGTTTTTTTCACACCTGACGCAGTGGCTAATGTCAGTGCCTTTCATTAAAAATATTAATGTCAGTTCAGATGATTTTTGTTCTACATTGGTCACATGGCTTGGCTAACCTGTGTGGTTATTTGATTCCTGTGGCCATTTTAATCCTGTGTTTTGTTTTAAATGATTTGAGTCTGTGGAAGTCCCATGTATTAAAATTAAATTAAGGAATTTGAAAATCAGTAGTTTTTTTTTGAAAATTCACTATTGTGACAAAGATTGACATTCATCTAAGTTTTAGCGAATACATGAGATAAAAACAATGACTGCAGATGCTGGAAACCAGATTCTGGATCAGTGGTGCTGGAAGAGCACAGCAATTCAGGCAGCATCCGAGGACAGGCAAAATCGACGTTTCGGGCAAAAGCCCTTCATCAGGAATAAAGGCAGAGAGCCTGAAGCGTGGAGAGATAAGCTAGAGGAGGGTGGGGGTGGGGAGAGAGTGGCATAGAGTACAATAGGTCAGTGGGGAAGGAGATGAAGGTGATAGGTCAGGGAGGAGAGGGTGGAGTGGATAGGTGGAAAAGGAGCTGGGCAGGTCGGACAAGTCCGGACAGGTCAGGGGATCGAGTTGCTGGAGGTTAGAAGCTAGGATGAGGTGGGGGAAGGGGAAATGAGGAAACTGTTGAAATCCACATTGATGCCCTGGGGTTGAAGTGTTCCGAGGCGGAAGATGAGGCGTTCTTCCTCCAGGCGTCTGGTGGTGAGGGAGCGGCGGTGGAGGAGGCCCAGCACCTCCATATCCTCGGCAGAGTGGGAGGGGGAGTTGAAATGTTGAGCCACTGGGCGATTTGGTTGATTGGTCCTGGCACTTTCCCCTGCCACCGCAGGAACTGTAAAACCTGCGCCCACACCTCCTCCCTCACCTCTATCCAAGGCCCCAAAGGAGCTTTCCACATCCATCAAAGTTTTACCTGCACATCCACTAATATCATCTATTGTATCCGTTGCTCCCGATGCGGTCTCCTCTACATTGGGGAGACTGGGCGCCTCCTAGCAGAGCGCTTTAGGGAACATCTCCGAGACACCCGCACCAATCAACCAAATCGCCCAGTGGCTCAACATTTCAACTCCCCCTCCCACTCTGCCGAGGATATGGAGGTGCTGGGCCTCCTCCACCGCCGCTCCCTCACCACCAGACGCCTGGAGGAAGAACGCCTCATCTTCCGCCTCGGAACACTTCAACCCCAGGGCATCAATGTGGATTTCAACAGTTTCCTCATTTCCCCTTCCCCCACCTCATCCTAGCTTCTAACCTCCAGCAACTCGATCCCCTGACCTGTCCGGACTTGTCCGACCTGCCCAGCTCCTTTTCCACCTATCCACTCCACCCTCTCCTCCCTGACCTATCACCTTCATCTCCTTCCCCACTGACCTATTGTACTCTATGCCACTCTCTCCCCACCCCCACCCTCCTCTAGCTTATCTCCCCATTTAGCGAATACATGCCCAGTTTGTCCAATCTTTCCTCATAAGATGGCTCCTCCCTATTAAGAATCATTCAAGTCAAATTTCTTTGAACAGCTTCTAATAAAATTTTATCCCTGCTATTGATGCGATTTCACCAATGCCCTATGCAATTATTGCAAGACTTACTTTCTTTTATGTTTCATTTCCCCTGATATGACAGCAACATTCAATTTGTCTTCCGAATTACTTGATGTATCTGTATACTAATGTCTTGTGATTCACGTTCCAGGGCACTTAGATCCCTCTGTACTGCAAAACCCTTTGATCTCCATTAAATTAATGTGTTGTATTTCAGTTCTTCCTTCAAACAAGTGGACAGGACACATTTCTCCAACTTATACTCCATCTGCCAAATGTTTGCCTATTCATTTAACCTATCTCTGTCCTTTTTCAAATTCCTGACATCCTCATCAGCAAATTTAGCAATCATACATTTGGGCTCTTTATCCAAGATTTGCATTGTAAATAGTTGAGGCCACTGAGCTGATCCCTGTGGCTCTCCACTAGTTTCAGCTTGATATTCTGAAAAAAATGACCATTTATCCCTACTTGCTGCTTTCTATTACCTTACAAATTTTCTATCCAAACTAATATCACCTTTAACAAGCTCTTATTTTGTGAAGAAATCTTTGATGTGGCACCATAACAAATGTCTTTTCGAGATCCACTAACAGCACATATACTTGTTGCCTGATACCTCCTCAAAGAACTCTAATATCAATCAAACATTATTTTCCTTTCACAAACCCATGTTGACTTTGCCTGGTTGCATTAAGATTTTCTAAGTTCCCTCTGCAGCCTCCTATATAAGTACTGTAGTAATAGTAATTAGCTCCTTAATAAATAGTAACAGTAATTGGTAGCATGGAACTTGAAAATTGCTGAAAAAAAGAAATTGGCCAAGAGATTCTCTCCTACTGTCTATCAGAAACCTGCCTTCACTGGTCAATGTTGATGCAGGGATTCCTACAGTTCCACAAGCAATAAGATTGGCCATATCAGAAACCTCATAAATAGGGACTAAGTTATCTGTGCACTGTGTAAACAATGCTGAAATAGCCACGTCAAGGCCATCTTGTGGCAAAATGGCAACCCTGATCAAATAATTTCTTGCTGCATATTGCACAAACGCATGGAAGTTGCGATTTTGGTTATTCTTGGTACTGAAAAGTGCCCAGTTTGCCTCAGATTACCCTTGAAGGTTAAGGTATCTCAGATGTTTTAGCTACAGGTGAAACTAGCTGTTTTGCATTTCTATTATGCAGTAGTAACATAAGTCGAGTTTGTCACTGGTAAAAGACTGCCATCAAATGTAAAAGGCATTCTGCCTATTGCACAAATGAGCGATGTGGTGCATGAATTTCAGTGGCCCATGTGATGTTAAGCTTGTCAGTCATGACCTCAAAATGCTGGCAGATCACATCAAACAGCACATCCCTTTGGTTGTTTGTAACAAGCAAGGTATTGACTGTACCCAAGCAGCCCATACTTGCAAAACCTACAACACAGCTTCTGACATTAGATATGGTTGTGACAGGCATTTATTGGATAATGTGGAAGGTGCGAGGTCTTATGCTGACAACAAATTTAGGCTTATTGTACATGCGTGTGGTTCACGCATGTACAATAAGCTATCTGTATTAACACATAGGACTCTATTGGCAGATGATTAGATTAGATTAGATTCCCTGCAGTGTGGAAACAGGTCCTTTGGTCCAACAAGTCCACACCAACCCTTCGAAGAGTAACCTACCCAGACCTCTTTCCCTCTGACTAATGCACCTAACACTACGGGCAATTTGGCATGGCCAATTCACCTGACCTGCACATCTTTAGACTGTGGGAGGAAACTGGAGCACCCAGAGGAAACCCACACAGACACAGGGAGAATGTGCAAACTCCACACAGACAGTCGCCAGAGGCTGGAATCGAACCTGGGACCCTGGTACCTGTGAGGCAGCAGTGCTAACTACTCAGCCACCGTGCCATCTCACCTGATACTCCCAGGTACTAATCCAAGCCCTCAGCTCATCTGTCTTCCCTACTATACTTTTTGCATTAAAACAAATGCACCTCAGACCACCAGTCCCTTTGCATTCATGTTCTGCTCCCTGCCTACTATTTCCCTTAGCCACGCTGACTTCATTATTAGTTCCTTACAGGCTTTAGTTACTAACTCCTTGCTGTCCACTAGCCTCCTCATTTAGTTCCCATCCTCCTCAACAGTATTAGCAAAAGCACCCACAAGGACATTGGTTCCAGTCCGGCCCAGGTGTAGACCATCCAATTTGTAATAGTCCCACTTCCCCCAGAACCGATGCTAATGTCCCAAAAATCTGAACCCCCCCCCCCTCCTGCACCGTCTCTCAAGCCACGCATTCACCCTGCTTGTTCTCTCATTCCTACTCTGACTAGCACATGGCACTGGTAGCAATCCTGAGATCACTACCTCTGAGGTCCTATTTTTTAAACTTGGTTCCTAACTCCCTAAATTCTGCTTGTAGGACCTCATCCCATTTTTTTGACCTTTATCATTGGTGCCTATATGCACCACGATGACTAGCTGTTCATCCTCCCTCTTGTGAATTTTCTGCAGCCGTGCACCTGGGAGGCAACATACCATTCAGGAGTCTCGTTTTCGACAACCGAACCACCTACCTACTCCCCTTACAATTGAATCCCCTATGACTATAGCCCTTCCACTCTTTTTCTCACCCTTTTAAACAGCAGAGCTAACCACGGTGCCATGAACCTAGCTACTGCTGCCTTTACCCTGGTGAGCCATCTCCCCCAAAAGGGTATACCTATTTTGGAGGGAGATGACCGCAGGAGACACCTGCACTGCCTTCCTGCTCCTTCTCAGCCTTTTGGTCACCCATTCCATTTCTCCCTCAGCAATCCTAATCTGCGGAGTGACCAGTTCACTAAGTCTATGACTCCATCCATATCAATTTGTAAGTGTCTTATTTCTTTATTGCAACTGACTTTCCCACCACTTTAGTGTCATCTGCAAATTTGGCTTTGGTACCTACATCTAAGTCATTAATTGAGATCATAAATAGCCTGAGGACTGAACCCTATGCCACCCCACTAGTAATATTTTGCCAACCAGAAAACGGGCCATTTATCTTGACTGCTTTCTGTTGGTTAGCCAATTCTCTCTCCAAGATAATAAATTACTCCTACTTCCATGTGATCTTACCATGTATATTAACCTTTTGTGTTGCACCTTATCAAATGCCCTGTGGAAGTCCAAATATGCTACATCCACAGGATCCCCATTTTCCACTTTGTGTATTATGTCTTCAAAGAACTCTAGTAAATTATTCAAAGTCAATTTATCCTTCATAAAACCTTGCTGACTCTGATAGATTGCATTTTAACTTTCCAAATGGCCTATAATTACTTCCTTAATAATAGATTCTAACAAGATTCCAATGATAGATATAAAACTGACTGGTCTGGTTTCCTTCTTTTTGCCTCCCTCCATTTTTGAATAAGGGCACTAATTAGTATTTTTCCAAAAACAGCAACTTTGGAATTAAACCAGTGGATCCAATATCTCTGCCGCCACTTTCTTTAAGACCTTAGGATATAGGCCACCTGGCTTTGGGACCTCTGTCTTCAATCCCAATAGTGTGCTCAAGAACTTGTTCCCTACTGATAATAATTGTTCTAACTTTCTCCCCTTCTGTAATCTCTGCATGACCTCATACTATTGAGATGGTACAAGTGTCCTCCACCATAAAATCTGAAGCAAAATATTCACTTCGTGACTCTGCCTTTTCTATGTTTGTCACTAATACTTCCCCAGTCTTATCCTCCAATGGATCAATATACAGTTTGGCTAGTCTTTTCTTAAATAATTTGCCTTTGCTGGTTTTGTTACTTGTTTAGTAACTATTTGAATAATGTCAAATGCATTTAAAACAGACCAGTGATGGCATGCAGTTTATGCATTCTGTAGTATGGCACTGAATATAGGTCGTAGGTTCAATTTGCAACTATTGCTGGATTCACTAATCTAAATTTGTTCCTGTTCTGAGTGATAACCTTGAGCTTGGTTTTCTAGGAGATCCTGCTCAATAATGCCAGTCAAAAATCAAGTGAGGGAAAATTCCTTGCTTTAAGAATTCTCTCTCAAAGCTCACACTTGAATGGTCACTTGAGCCTGAGGAGAATCAGTGTCTGTGAACAGCATCATTTTCAGGAGGTGGGGGGAAGCATCATAGGAGTCAAAAAGTGTGGCGCTGGAAAAGCACAGCAGGCCAGGCAACACCCAAGGAGCAGGACAACCAACGCCCTGGGCACAAGCCCCCCACAAGGACCGCCTGTGGGGAGGGGGGGCCAAGAGTTAAATAAGAGGGTGGGGGTGCGGATGGGGGGGGACGGTAGCTGGGAAGGCGATAGGTAGATGCAGGTGGAGGGTGATTGTGATCGGTCAGTGGGAAGGATGGAGCAGATAGATGGGAAGGAAGATGGACAGGTAGGACAGGTCAAGAGGGCAGTGCCTAGTTGAAGGGTTCGATTTGGGATGAGGTGGGTGGAGGGAGGAATTGGAAATTAGAGAAGTTGATCTACCTAACACCTTCCCCCCAACCCTCCCATCCCATCCCATCCCATCCCTCCATCCATCCCCCAGCCCTCCACCACCCCCCCGACACTCCTGATGAAGGACCTATGCCCGAAACATTGATCCTCCCACTCCCCGGATGCACCCTCAGCTTCACCCTCACCCTCACCCTCACCCTCACCCTCACCCTCACCCTCACCCTCAAACTCTGATCTCCAGCACCTGCAGTCCTCACTTTCTCCCAAGAACACATTTATGCACTGCACCTGTTCCAGGTCATAAGAGGCTACAGCCATTGATTGGTTCATTTCTCAGAGCAATGCACTGATCGATGAGAGACAACCTGCCTCGTTTAAAATTTAAACAAAGCCTGGCTGATAACTGTCAGTCACCATTCATGGGTGCAAACTGCATGACAATGCCGTTACCAATTAGTATCCACGCAATGACCAATCAGCACCCTTCCTATGCAGTATAAATGTTGGCTATCACCCGGGTGTCCTTGGAGAAGGAGCACGCGGTGTCCACCAACACCCTGGAGTTGTTCAGGGAGAGGTGGGCGCCGCAGGGAGTGGAGTGCATCATTTCTCTCTCCAACTCTATTTTGATTTAGTCCCTACCCTCCCCTTCACTGTTTTTGATCACACAGCATTGCCCTTTGATGTGAAGGGCAGTGCTTGTCACTGGCCACCCGGGTGTTTTCCTATCTTCCTGGTGGTGGAAATTGAATAAAGATTCGTGCACTTTGTGTCTTCCACTGTGTCTCACACCTGCACACACACACCATGGGTGCTGGGGATAAAATAAGCACTACCGCACTTAGGTGGTAGTGTGGGGGTTAAAGAAAAAAAAAGAAAAAAAAAATTTCAGGAGTTCTAGGTCCAGGCAGCGGGCCGTGGAGGGGGTCGTTAGGGCCGACTGCCTGCCCCTCTTCCACGGTTACGTTAGGGCCCGGGTGTCCTTGGAGAAAGAGCACGCAATGTCCACCAACACCCTGTTCAGGGAGAGGTGGGCGCCGCAGGGAGTGGAGTGCACCATTTCTCCCTCCAAAAGAAAAAAAAAGCAGAAAAAAAAATAAAAAGAGAAAAAAGAAAAAAAAAATAAATGTTGGCTATCCTCTTGACTTTGTCTTCATCCAACATCCTAATGAATGCAAGGCAAAAAGCTTCACAAAGTGCTTTTCTTCCAGCAAGACTCAACTTCCTTAATAATAGACCAGAGCAATCTTCCTTTACTACAAGCTATATTACAGGCTAACTGGCCTAAAATATCTTGTTCTCTATCTCTATCATTTCTTGAATGAAGTTGTTACATAGTGTTGCTGAACAAAGAGACCTTGGAGTGCAGGTTCATAGCTCCTTGAAAGTGGAGTCGCAGGTAGATAGGATAGTGAAGAAGGCGTTTGGTATGCTTTCCTTTATTGGTCAGAGGATTGAGTACAGGAGTTGGTAGGTCATGTTGCAGCTGTACAGGACATTGGTTAGGCCACTGTTGGAATATTGCATGCAATTCTGGTCTCCTTCCTATTGGAACGATGTGAAACTTGAAAGGGGTTCAGAAAATATTTACAAGGGTGTTGCCAGGTTTGGAGGATTTGAGCTATAGGGAGAGGCTGAACAGGCTGGAGCTGTTTTCCCTGGAGTGTCGGAGGCTGAGGGGTGACCTTATAAGAGGTTAATACAAAATTATGAGGGGCGTGGATAGGGTAAATAGGCAAAATCTTTTCCCTGAGGTCAGAGAGTCCAGAACTAGAGGGCATAGGTTTAGGGTGAGAGGGGAAAGATATAAGAGACCTATGGGGCAACTTTTTCACAGAGGGTGGTATGTGTATGGAATTGCAACATTTAAAAAGCATTTGGATGGGTATATGAATAGGAAGGGTTTTGAGGGATATTGGCTGAGTGCTGGCAGGTGGGACTAGATTGGGTTGGATTATCTGGTTGGCATGGACGAGTTGGACCGAAGGGTCTGTTTCCGTGCTGTACATCTCTTTGACTCTATTTACTATGTTCCAGTCCATTGGGGCCTTCCTCAAAGTAAGGAATTTTGAAAAATTTCAAACCAACCCTATTTTAGTGATGCTATCTCTGAGATAAATATTGGTCAAAATATTCATTGAAAATCCTTGCCCTTCACTGATGATTTACATATGTAGGCTGGTGTTGGATCCTCATTTTAATATCGGATTTCCAGAATTGGACCACTCCCTTAGTGCTGCATTGACGTGTCAGTCTTCATTACGTACTCCAGCCCCATTACAGAGTAAGTACTCAGAATTCCCTTGATCCATGCAGAAGGAATCATGCTGCTTCATGGACTTTGAGTCATCAGAACTGGGATTTTATGATGTGAATCAATTAGCATTTTAAATTCACATTAAAAATTAAAATTCATCCAAACCGCTACATATACAACCCCAGTTGTGTCCCAGTTAAGCTCCACAGCCAAGTGAACCCATCCAACAGTGAATGCAGTCATATGTGAGTCCACCATTGATTTCTGAGCAATTTGTGGCCTTTAAGATTAAAGGCTTGGGCAAGAGCCATAATCCATAAAGGACCGGGGGTCTCCGATTTATCATTGTGCATGTTACCATTTGCCGCCAGTGCAGAGTTAGAGACATAGAATGAGCAGAACTCCCTGAGATAGTTGGTCATGCACAGCTTAATAGATGGAGGCAGGATGCAGCCATTACAGGGATTGAATTCTAACTGTGCACGACACGCTACCCATCTCATCAACTAACGAGCCTACCCCCTCCCCACCATCTGAATGACGTGAACTTCCTTTTATATATCGCCGCAGTAATATGCCTCTGTTTATATGGTTTACTTATCATAGTTAAATGTTTCTCGCTCTATGGACGCTGTTTCCTTGGTGCTTTTTAAAGGCTGGTGAAATTCAAACCACACAGCGGGTTTTCTGTCCAAAATTACAGACTTCATACCTAATGAAAGGGAGTTTTAATTTTACTTTAATGATTCCTATTCAGTGAGCCTGTAATGCACTTGCAGACATCTCATTTTACTTTCACTCATTAGGAAATGTCAGCC
Source organism: Chiloscyllium plagiosum (assembly GCF_037043375.1). NCBI lineage: Eukaryota > Metazoa > Chordata > Chondrichthyes > Orectolobiformes > Hemiscylliidae > Chiloscyllium > Chiloscyllium plagiosum. The sequence continues at coordinate 103,057,519 of NW_028270141.1, forward strand.
CAGCTTATCTCTCTTTATATTTGTGCTAAGTATAAAGAGGGCAATAATAAGCACATTTTATTTATTGTTTAAGTACATCAATACCATCTAGTTGCCATCGCAACTCATATAACATCACTGGCGTATTAAACGTTAGGTAGGCTTTCTGGATATTAAAAAACAGTTCAGCTGTCTGCACTTTAACACTTGTTAATATTTTAGCTGAGGATATACAGAGTTTTTTTTAAGTTCCAAAACATCAGTGCCAAAGCCTTCCCCATCTCCCCTGTCTACCAGGACCCCATGTGCCACTGCTGCCCAACAAAATTGGAGAGAATACCCTCGGTCTAGGTCTGTTCTGGCGCACATGACCTCTGCTGCAGGTACAGCTGAAGGGAATGGGGGCTCGGAACAATGACTGCATTAGAAGATCATCTGAACGATTCGAAATAAATCCCATGTGTACTGATGTAACTAATGAAACGTAAACGGACAGCAAGGCATCGATCGGCCACTTTGTACGCACACATGTTCTGACGTTACCTAAAACAGGGGAAATGAAAATGGAAAATCAAAACCAAACAAAGATGGGCTCACTCTCAACGTCACGCGGCAATGAAATGTTTCCAAATGCTCTGTTTTATTTTCTAATTTTCAAATGTGGCATAATCATATTAATGCTGGTTGTCTTTCAAACCCGCTTCTTTTGCATTATTGCATTATGCAGCACGCTAACATTATTCTGCATGCTAACATTATCCTGCATGCTAAAACCTTTCAGCATGCTAACACTATTCAGCATGCTAACATTATTCAGCATAGTAACATTAATCAGCGTGCTAACATTATTCAGCATGGTAACATTATTCTGCATGCTAACATTATTCAGCATAGTAACATTATTGTGCGAGCTAACATTATTCAGCATAGTAACATTATTCTGCGAGCTAACATTATTCAGCATAATAAAATTATTCTGCATGCTAACATTATTCAGCATGCTAACATTATTCTGTGTGCTAACATTATTCAGCATAGTAACATTATTCTGCGAGCTAACATTATTCAGCATAGTAATATTATTCTGCGAGCTAACATTATTCAGCATACTAACAATATTCAGCGTGCTAACATTCTTCAGCATGGTAACATTATTCTGCATGCTAACATTATTCAGCATAGTAACATTATTGTGTGAGCTAACATTATTCAGCATAGTAAAATTATTCTGCATGCTAACATTATTCAGCATAGTAACATTATTCTGCGAGCTAACATTATTCAGCATGCTAACATTATTCTGTGTGCTAACATTATTCAGCATAGTAACATTAATCTGCATAGTAATATTCTGCATGCTAATATTATTCAGCATAGTAACATTATTCGGCGAGCTAATATTATTCAGCATGGTAACATTATTCTGCGAGCTAACATTATTCAGCCTAGTAACATTATTCTGCGAGCTAACATTATTCAGCATAGTAACATTATTCGGCAAGCTAACGTTATTCAGCATAGTAACATTAATCTGCATAGTAATATTCTGCATGCTAATATTATTCAGCATAGTAACATTATTCGGCGAGCTAACATTATTCAGCATAGTAACATTATTCTGCATAGTAATATTATTCTGCATGCTAACATTATTCAGCATAGTAACATTATTCTGAGAGCTAACATTATTCAGCATAGTAACATTATTCTGCGTGCTAACATTATTCAGCATAGTTACATTATTCTGTGAGCTAACATTATTCAGCAAGCTAACATTATTCTGCGAGCTAACATTATTCAGCATCGTAACATTCTGCATGCTAACATTATTCAGCGTAGTAACATTATTCTGCGAGCTAACATTATTCAGCATTGTAACATTATTCTGCGAGCTCACATTATTCAACATGCTAACATTATTCTGCGTGCAAACATTATGCAGCATGCTAACATTATTGATCATGGTAACATTATTCAGCGTGCTAACATTATGCAGCATAGTAATATTATTCTGCGAGCTAACATTATTCAGCATAGTAACATTATTCTGTGAACTAACATTATTCAGCATAGTAACATTATTCTGCGAGCTAACATTATTCAGCATAGTAATATTATTCTGCGAGCTAACATTATTCAGCATACTAACAATATTCAGCGTGCTAACATTCTTCAGCATGGTAACATTATTCTGCATGCTAACATTATTCAGCATAGTAACATTATTGTGTGAGCTAACATTATTCAGCATAGTAAAATTATTCTGCATGCTAACATTATTCAGCATAGTAACATTATTCTGCGAGCTAACATTATTCAGCATGCTAACATTATTCTGTGTGCTAACATTATTCAGCATAGTAACATTAATCTGCATAGTAATATTCTGCATGCTAATATTATTCAGCATAGTAACATTATTCGGCGAGCTAATATTATTCAGCATGGTAACATTATTCTGCGAGCTAACATTATTCAGCCTAGTAACATTATTCTGCGAGCTAACATTATTCAGCATAGTAACATTATTCGGCAAGCTAACGTTATTCAGCATAGTAACATTAATCTGCATAGTAATATTCTGCATGCTAATATTATTCAGCATAGTAACATTATTCGGCGAGCTAACATTATTCAGCATAGTAACATTATTCTGCATAGTAATATTATTCTGCATGCTAACATTATTCAGCATAGTAACATTATTCTGAGAGCTAACATTATTCAGCATAGTAACATTATTCTGCGTGCTAACATTATTCAGCATAGTTACATTATTCTGTGAGCTAACATTATTCAGCAAGCTAACATTATTCTGCGAGCTAACATTATTCAGCATCGTAACATTCTGCATGCTAACATTATTCAGCGTAGTAACATTATTCTGCGAGCTAACATTATTCAGCATTGTAACATTATTCTGCGAGCTCACATTATTCAACATGCTAACATTATTCTGCGTGCAAACATTATGCAGCATGCTAACATTATTGATCATGGTAACATTATTCAGCGTGCTAACATTATGCAGCATAGTAATATTATTCTGCGAGCTAACATTATTCAGCATAGTAACATTATTCTGTGAACTAACATTATTCAGCATAGTAACATTATTCTGCGTGCTAACATTATTCAGGATTGTAACATTATTCAGCGTGCTAGCATTATTCAGCATGCTAACATTAGTCATCATGGTAACATTATTCAGCGTGCTAACATTATGCAGCATTGTAACATTATTCTGCGAGCTAACATTATTCAGCATAGTAACATTAATCAGCGTGCTAACATTATTCAGCATGGTAACATTATTCTGCATGCTAACATTATTCAGCATAGTAACATTATTGTGCGAGCTAACATTATTCAGCATAGTAACATTATTCTGCGAGCTAACATTATTCAGCATAATAAAATTATTCTGCATGCTAATATTATTCAGCATGCTAACATTATTCTGTGTGCTAACATTATTCAGCATAGTAACATTATTCTGCGAGCTAACATTATTCAGCATAGTAATATTATTCTGCGAGCTAACATTATTCAGCATACTAACAATATTCAGCGTGCTAACATTCTTCAGCATGGTAACATTATTCTGCATGCTAACATTATTCAGCATAGTAACATTATTGTGTGAGCTAACATTATTCAGCATAGTAAAATTATTCTGCATGCTAACATTATTCAGCATAGTAACATTATTCTGCGAGCTAACATTATTCAGCATGCTAACATTATTCTGTGTGCTAACATTATTCAGCATAGTAACATTAATCTGCATAGTAATATTCTGCATGCTAATATTATTCAGCATAGTAACATTATTCGGCGAGCTAATATTATTCAGCATGGTAACATTATTCTGCGAGCTAACATTATTCAGCCTAGTAACATTATTCTGCGAGCTAACATTATTCAGCATAGTAACATTATTCGGCAAGCTAACGTTATTCAGCATAGTAACATTAATCTGCATAGTAATATTCTGCATGCTAATATTATTCAGCATAGTAACATTATTCGGCGAGCTAACATTATTCAGCATAGTAACATTATTCTGCATAGTAATATTATTCTGCATGCTAACATTATTCAGCATAGTAACATTATTCTGAGAGCTAACATTATTCAGCATAGTAACATTATTCTGCGTGCTAACATTATTCAGCATAGTTACATTATTCTGTGAGCTAACATTATTCAGCAAGCTAACATTATTCTGCGAGCTAACATTATTCAGCATCGTAACATTCTGCATGCTAACATTATTCAGCGTAGTAACATTATTCTGCGAGCTAACATTATTCAGCATTGTAACATTATTCTGCGAGCTCACATTATTCAACATGCTAACATTATTCTGCGTGCAAACATTATGCAGCATGCTAACATTATTGATCATGGTAACATTATTCAGCGTGCTAACATTATGCAGCATAGTAATATTATTCTGCGAGCTAACATTATTCAGCATAGTAACATTATTCTGTGAACTAACATTATTCAGCATAGTAACATTATTCTGCGTGCTAACATTATTCAGGATTGTAACATTATTCAGCGTGCTAGCATTATTCAGCATGCTAACATTAGTCATCATGGTAACATTATTCAGCGTGCTAACATTATGCAGCATTGTAACATTATTCTGCGAGCTAACATTATTCAGCATAGCAACATTATTCTGCGAGCTAACACTATTCAGCATAGTAACATTATTCAGCGTTCTAACATTATTCAGCATAGTAACACTATTCTGCGAGCAATCATTATTCAGCATAGTAACATTATTCTGCGAGCTAAAATTATTCAGCATGCTAACATTATTCATCATGGTAACACTATTCAGCGTGCTAACATTATTCAGCATGCTAACATTATTCTGCATGCTAACGTTATTCAGCATAGTAATATTATTCTGCGAGCTAACATTATTCAGCATAGTAACATTATTCTGCGAGCTATCATTATTCAGCATAGTAACATTATTCATCATGGTAACATTATTCAGCATGCTAACATTATTCATCATGGTAACATTATTCTGCAAGCTAACATTATTCAGCATGCTAAAATTATTCTGCATGCTAACATTATGCAGCATGCTAACACTATTCAGCGTGCTAACATTATTCAGCATGGTAACATTATTCAGTGTGCTAATATTATTCAGCATAGTAACATTATTCTGTGAGCTCACATTATTCAGCATGGTAACATTATTCTGTGTGCTAACATTATTCAGCATAGTAACATTATTCAGCGTGCTAACATTATTCTGCATAGTAACATTATTCAGCGTGCTAACATTATTCAGCATACTAACATTATTCTGCGAGCTAACATTATTCAGCATGCTAACATTATTCATCATGGTAACATTATTCAGCATGCTAACATTATTCATCATGGAAACATTATTCAGCGTGCTAACATTATTCAGCATGCTAACATTTTATCTGCATGCCAATGTTATTCAGCATAGTAATATTATTCTGCGAGCTAACATTATTCAGCATAGTAACATTATTCAGCATGCTAACATTATTCAGCATACTAACATTAATCAGCGTGCTAACATTATTCAGCATGCTAACATTATTCTGTGTGCTAACATTATTCAGCATGGTAACATTATTCTGCATGCTAACATTATTCAGCATAGTAACATTATTGTGCGAGCTAACATTATTCAGCATGCTAACATTATTCTGTGTGCTAACATTATTCAGCATAGTAACATTATTCTGCGAGCTAACATTATTCTGCATAGTAACATTATTCAGCGTGCTAGCATTATTCAGCATTGTAACATTATTCTGCGAGCTAACATTATTCAGCAAGCTAACCTTATTCTGCGAGCTAACATTATTCAGCATGGTAACATTATTCTGCATGCTAACATTATTCAGCATAGTAACATTATTCTGCGAGCTAACATTATTCAGCATACTAACATTATTCTGCAAGCTCACATTATTCAGCATGCTAACATTATTCTGCAAGGTAACACTATTCAGCATGCTAACATTAGTCAGCGTGCGAACATTATGCAGCATGCTAACATTATAGATCATGGTAACATTATTCAGCGTGCTAACATTATGCAGCATAGTAATATTATTCTGCGAGCTACCATTATTCAGCATAGTAAAATAATTCAGCATAGTAAAATAATTCTGCATGTGTACATTATTTAGCATAGTAACATTATTCTGCGAACTAACATTATTCAGCATAGTAACATTATTCAGCGTGCTAACATTATGCAGCATAGTAACATTATTCTGCGAGCTAACATTATTCAGCATGCTAAAATTATTCTGCATGCTAACATTATGCAGCATGCTAACACTATTCAGGGTGCTAACATTATTCAGCGTGCTAACATTATTCAGTTTGGTAACATTATTCAGTGTGCTAATATTATTCAGCATAGTAACATTATTCTGCGAGCTAACATTATTCAGCATAGTAACATTATTCAGCATACTAATATTATTCTGCGAGCTATCATTATTCAGCATAGTAACATTATTCTGTGAGCTAACATTATTCAGCATGCTAACGTTATTCATCATGGTAACATTATTCAGCATGCTAACATTATTCATCATGGTAACATTATTCAGCATGCTAACATTATTCTGCATGCTAACGTGATTCAGCATAGTAATTTTATTCTGCAAGCTAACATTATTCAGCATAGTAACATTATTCTGTGAGCTAACATTATTCAGCATAGTAACATTATTCATCATGGTAACATTATTCAGCGAGCCAACATTATTCAGCATGCTAACATTATTCTACATGCTAACGTTATTCAGCATAGTAACATTATTCTGCGAGCTAACATTATTCAGCATAGTAACATTATTCATCATGGTAACATTATTCAGCATGCTAACATTATTCATCATGGTAACATTATTCAGCATGCTAACATTATTCTGCATGCTAACGTTATTCAGCATAGTAATATTATTCTGCGAGCTAACATTATTCAGCATAGTAACATTTTTCTGTGAGTTAACATTATTCAGCATGCTAACATTATTCATCATGGTAACATTATACAGCGTGCTAACATTATTCAGCATGCTAACATTATTCTGCATGCTAACGTTATTCAGCATAGTAATATTATTCTGCGAGCTAACATTATTCAGCATAGTAACATTATTCTGCGAGCTAACATTATTCAGCATAGTTACATTATTCTGCGAGCTAACATTATTCAGCATAGTAACATTATTCTGCGAGCTAACATTATTCAACATGGTAACATTATTCTGCGAGCTAACATTATTCAGCATAGTAAAATTATTCTGCATGCTAACATTATTCAGCATAGTAACATTTTTCTGCGAGCTAACATTATTCAGCATAGTAACATTATTGTGCGAGCTAACTTTATTCAGCATAGTTACATTATTCTGTGTGCTAACATTATTCAGCATAGTAACATTATTCTGCGAGCTAACATTATTCAGCATGGTAACATTATTCTGCGAGCTAACATTATTCAGCATAGTAACATTATTCATCATGGTAACATTATTCAGCGAGCCAACATTATTCAGCATGCTAACATTATTCTGCATGCTAACGTGATTCAGCATAGTAATTTTATTCTGCAAGCTAACATTATTCAGCATAGTAACATTATTCTACATGCTAACGTTATTCAGCATAGTAACATTATTCTGCGAGCTAACATTATTCAGCATAGTAACATTATTCATCATGGTAACATTATTCAGCATGCTAACATTATTCATCATGGTAAATTATTCAGCATGCTAACATTATTCTGCATGCTAACGTTATTCAGCATAGTAACATTATTGTGCGAGCTAACTTTATTCAGCATAGTTACATTATTCTGCAAGCTAACATTATTCAGCATAGTAACATTATTCTGTGAGCTAACATTATTCAGCATAGTAACATTATTCATCATGGTAACATTATTCAGCGAGCCAACATTATTCAGCATGCTAACATTATTCTACATGCTAACGTTATTCAGCATAGTAACATTATTCTGCGAGCTAACATTATTCAGCATAGTAACATTATTCATCATGGTAACATTATTCAGCATGCTAACATTATTCATCATGGTAACATTATTCAGCATGCTAACATTATTCTGCATGCTAACGTTATTCAGCATAGTAATATTATTCTGCGAGCTAACATTATTCAGCATAGTAACATTTTTCTGTGAGTTAACATTATTCAGCATGCTAACATTATTCATCATGGTAACATTATTCAGCGTGCTAACATTATTCAGCATGCTAACATTATTCTGCATGCTAACGTTATTCAGCATAGTAATATTATTCTGCGAGCTAACATTATTCAGCATAGTAACATTATTCTGCGAGCTAACATTATTCAGCATAGTTACATTATTCTGCGAGCTAACATTATTCAGCATAGTAACATTATTCTGCGAGCTAACATTATTCAACATGGTAACATTATTCTGCGAGCTAACATTATTCAGCATAGTAAAATTATTCTGCATGCTAACATTATTCAGCATAGTAACATTTTTCTGCGAGCTAACATTATTCAGCATAGTAACATTATTGTGCGAGCTAACTTTATTCAGCATAGTTACATTATTCTGTGTGCTAACATTATTCAGCATAGTAACATTATTCTGCGAGCTAACATTATTCAGCATGGTAACATTATTCTGCGAGCTAACATTATTCAGCATAGTAAAATTATTCTGCATGCTAACATTATTCAGCATAGTAACATTATTCTGCGAGCTAACATTATTCAGCATGGTAACATTATTCTGTGTGCTAACGTTATTCAGCATAGTAACATTATTCTGCGAGCCAGCATTATTTAGCATAGTAACATTATTCTGCATGCTGACAATATGCAGCATGCTAACATTATTCAGCATGCTAACATTATTCAGCATAGTAACATTATTCGGTGAGCTAACATTATTCAGCATAGTAACATTATTCAGCGTGCTAACATTATTCATCATGGTAACATTATTCTGCGAGCTAACATTATTCAGCATAGTAATATTATTCTGTGCGCTAACATTATTCATCATGGTAACATTATTTTGCGAGCTAACATTATTCAGCATGCTAACATTATTCATCATGGTAACATTATTCAGCGTGCTAACATTACATGCTAACATTATTTTGCATGCTAATGTTATTCAACATAGTAATGTTATTCTGCAAGCTAATATTATTCAGCATAGTAACATTATTCTGCATGCTAACATTATTCAGCAAGCTAACATTATTCAGCCTGGTAACATTATTCTGCGTGCTAACATTATTCAGCATAGTAACATTATTCTGCGAGCTAACATTATTCAGCATAGTAACATTATTCTGCGTGCTAACATTATTCAGCATAGTAACATTATTCAGCATAGTAACATTATTCTGCGAGCTAACATTATTCAGCATAGTGACATTATTCTGAGTGCTAACATTATTCAGCGTGCCAACACTATTCTGCATGCTAACATTATCCTGCATGCTGACATTATGCAGCATGCTAACATTATTCTGCATGCTAACCGAGACGATTAGAGATGACAGTATGTCTCAGTTGACTGGCAACGGCACGGATTGTGTGCACCACAGAGAGACGAAAGTTTTGCTTTCATTTAAGTGCCCTTAATGAAATTTCCTGGGTTTTTTTAATGGTGAAAGACTGAGTTAACCACTGACTAAATCAAATGGAACATTTCGGACAGAAACCAATCGCCTGGACCAGACACTTGAATCAGCGTCCCAAATCTGCGACCTCTGATTTAATACGTTGAAGGGCTTGTTTCTAAATCCATGTAACGCTTTTGAATTTGAAGGCAGTGTTAAAACTTGTCCTATAGGAAGGACTTGCAGCAGTTGGTTTCACAGTGCCTTCATTGTTGGGAGATGCTGACCTATCAGCACATGAACTGTTGATGTTGTCAATATCCTGACTTCCATCGGATGTTGTGCATTAAGCGAGTCACAGACATTGAAATATCTCTTGAATTTGCTGCTGCTGTTTTCAACAAATAGAGTGTAACGCTGAGAAGATTTGGTTTAAGTCATTAGATTTTTAGCTAAGTCTGTTGTCTTAATCGTTTTATCGGTTTAGGAGAATGATCGACTCCTCGAGCCATTAGTTTGAGTTTCCTTACTGTGGGAGCAAGCAAGTCTCTGGAGCTGTACTGTAGGTTCTAAATAAATAACAGAATATGCAATGATGGCACCTTTTGTAAGACTGACAGTTGTACAATAGAGGCTGTCTTAAAAGCATTGGATAACTTCTGTCAGCTGAAGGAGACTGTATTACCATTCGATTGCGCGCAGTGGCCATAAATAACAAAGTGCAAAAAAAGAGACACTTTTGTTTCACTTATCGTTTGGATTATACCAATTGAAGTAGTAAATAATTTTGCCACCTGGATAAGGGCTCTTCGATACTTTGCACTTAAGCTGGAACGTTGAAGAAGTCTCACTTGAACTGAGTTGAACTGGGACACAGTGAACTGTTCTCCAAACATTTGGAAGCCCCACAGGTCTGCTGCAAAACGGATTGAAGCAGGAACTGATCTCTCAACGCAAGGAGTGGACTAGGTATTGGAATATGTTTATGCCAAGGGAGCACAAGCGGATCAACCGTCCCGCGGCCCAGGAGCACAACTGGAAAGGGACGATGCAGTTATCTATTGGTGCTACGTTATTGAGCATCCGACAAGTATTTTGATTCGTTCGACGTTTTAGCACCTATACGTACATCGCAGGTTTTCGGTCATTTGCGTGAAGTTGATACTGGGAGAGTACTGTCTACATGAAAAAAATGTTTAGTTTGTAACCATGGCTAACATTAATTACGTGTAAATAATTTGGTCAAGAAACTCAACGAACATGAGTTAAACCCTTCCCCTGTCCCCTCAAAATGTTAAAAATCACACAACACCAGGTTATAGTGCAACAGTTTAATTGGGAACACTAGCTTTCGGAGCACTGCTCCTTCGTCAAGTGGTTGTGGAGGAAAAGATTGTAAGACACAGAATTTATAGCAAAAGTTTACAGTGTAGTGTAACTGAAATTATATATTGAAAAAAGACCTGGATTGTTTGTTAAGTCTCTCATCTTTTAGAATGCACATGTTGGTTTCAGTTCCTTCATATGTAAATTCCAGAACTTCCTTAAAATTACATTCTCAAGTGAATAACAATTGGTGCCATGTTGGCCCAGATAATGCATTTGAGATGTGAGGTGCCCTGTGTGAGACTGTCTGTGCCACAATGTTCAGACAGATTCTAATCTAAAAAAGGGATATACAGATTCTTACATGGATTCATGCAATTTTTGAGCAAAGTAAAATGTAATTCTGCAAGTACAAATTCACCGCACAAACTTGTGGTGTGCCTGTGCATATGGGTGTATGTATCGGGGGGAGCATTATGAGTGTCTGTGAGAGAGTGTGTTTATGTGTGTGAATGTGAGTGTAAAGGGGTATAACTCTGTGAGAGGGTGCGTGTGAATGTGGGAGTGTATGAGAGAGAATCTGTGAGTGTATGGGTCTGTAGGAGTGTGTGTGTCCGCAGGAGTGTGTTTTTAGGAGTGACTGTGTCTGAGTGTGCGTCTGTCTATGTGTGTGTGTAGTGCAGTGGGGTCATCTGTATTGTGACATAAACCCAAGGTCCTGATTGAGGCCATCCCCATGGGTATTGAACTAAGCTATCAGCCTCTGCTCAGCCACTTTGCGTTGTTGCCAGTCCCGAAGTCTGCCTCGGAGGATGGTCACCCAAAGGTCTGAGGTCGATTGTCCCGGATCGCTGAAGTGTTTTCCGAGCAGGAGGGAACACTCCTGTTTGCTAATTGTTGTGAGGTGTCCATTCATCTGTTGCTGTGGCCTCTGGTTGGTCTTGCCAATGTACATGCCTCAGGGCATCCTTGCCTGCAAAATGTTCACCATCCAAAATGGATACCACGTTAAGGCAGTATCTATCATGAGGTGAGCACTTGCCTCAATATTTCGTACTTTAGAAAATTGGATCAGTGCATTGTTGATTTGTGCTATATTGATTAGTGAAGCAGCAGCCCGGAAGGAAACGTTCTTAAATGTATCAGCTTTACAGTCCCCACATTTTCAACAATTGTTACAGACAACACTAAGCTGCGCAGAATGAAATATTATCTACTTGGCAAACTTCAGCCTCAGTCGTGTGGGGCATAATAGAGGAGTAAAATGGGAGTTTGCGTGTGAAGCAAGTTAGAAATAAGATACAGTGAGCAAACTTTTTGGAAGTGAGTGAACCAAATACTAAATATACATCAGGTTTATATCTTGGGTTGCAGATTCGTGTCATCCAAAATGGCAACTTCGCGCAGCAATCCACAAAAGGTAAAGCACATAACCATTTGGATAGGAATCTAGCTGTGTTCCAGACAAACCACCAGCAGGCATGCAAAGTGATAATGTTGCACATAGCTGCAACTATTTACTAATAAAGTACGCCAAAGTTGGGCATTTGTCCTTTCAGAGGACCTGATTTGAATATCAATTGAGAGCTTTGTGAGAATTTCTTATATCTTACCAAGACACAATCAGAATGTTGTTGAAGACAAACGTAGAACTATCTTCCTCTCCTTGACTGATATTTTCATTTTAGCCATGCTTTATGTTTTGGAGTATATTATCTACAACCAGATAGGCCCAAAACATGCTATACTTATCCACATGACTTTAACAAGTTATCACATTTTGATACAGATTTAGGAAAAATCTGTAAATCTTGATACAAAGGAACAGTTTTATTTGTACTAAATAATTAAGTGATACTGTATATATCTAGATATTAATATTGATTCAAAATACACCGTTCTGAGAATAAAAAAACACAAACTAACAAAGACATGCCAGAACAATTATTCGTATTGGGAGAGGCAGTTTTCAGCCACTCAGACAGTGTTCAGTTTATCAAAGTTGATTTTGCAGGAGCTTTGCTTGAATGCTTGTGAAGACAGCTTCAACTTGGACACTAGTGTTTGTTCTCAGTTCTTCCAATGAATGCAGAGGAAGGAATGGACATGTTACTGATGGAATTTCTTTAACACATTTCCACAATTCATGTGGAATTGGCACATAATCCAGTTCTTATTGCAGTGCAGGTAATGACAACTGCTATGTGCATGGGGACTTGTGTTGACTTGTGAAGGTCTTTGTTGTCAAACACTCACTGCCATTGTTTCTAGAAAGCTGTGCTGGTACAGATGATCTACGCTGGATCTCTTGTCAATGTTGGATTTTTGAGAGAGGAGGCTGCTGAATTATAGGAAGTGCTTATCATACACCAGATTGTCTCCTTCACTATGTATGGGAGGTGGAATATTTGGCTGACCAAGTATGGATTCATGTGTGAGTTTTCTTTTGGCAATATTCAAGAACTGATTAAGTTTTTTTGTCTGCTAAGTTTAAGAGATCAATTGTGGTTAGCAAGGTTGACATCAATATTGCAGTAACCTGCAAACTATAGATTATGTGTGTCTATGATGGTCAGTTTAGTTTTGGCACTGAGATAACTGAGGCTAAATTTTGCCATCAGGATGGTATTTAACCTAGACACCAGGGAATAGCCACTATCAGGTAACTTGCAAACAGGCTGGGACTATCATATAGTCTTTCTTAACCTCTGTCCAAAAGTTTCAGATCTCTCACTCAAGACACTTGCAGTGATGAAGCAATTGCAAAATTATGATGAAGTTTCCTGGACATCCAAATTTGAAGTACAATCTGCAGAATTTTGCAAATTACTCAGTCAAATCCTTTTCAGATCAGGAATGCAACGTAGGATTCTTAATATTGTTCTTTACAACATTCGTGTTTTTTCTGCCATCAACCACCATGCCAACAGTCCTCTGAAAGATTAAAAGTAACATTGTGTCATTGGGAGGATTTTGTCAGCCAAAGGAAGTGAATAAGTCTGGAGAATACATGTCAATATTTTCCTTGCGATAGACAAGCGAGAAGAACCTTGATAGTTTTCACAGCATGATGTATCATCCTTCTTGAAGGTAGTTGTAAATGTCAGATTCCTGAAGTCGAGAGAAAGTTCTTACTCTCCCAAATTTGGTGGATGGATGCACGGAGTTTTGATGTGAGAAATGACTGTCACAGGAGTCTAGGATAGCTGACTTTATTTAATGCCATGGTTCTGGAATTGGCTTGTATTAGGACTTGGAGGCGAACCTTTTCTGTTAATTAAACCAAACACCTAGAAAAGCTCACCTTGCCGTGTGATCTGTTAAAATATAAGTGACAGAGAACTTTCAAATTTTCTATCTATGGAAAATAACATCAATTTATTTTCTCGCTCTAAAAGTGAACATTAAACAAAAACTATTCACAATTCTGAGCCCCTCTTTCTCTTAACTGCTTACTATCTGCCTCCATCTCTATAACAATATATTTTTCCAATAACACACTAAAATTACATCAACTAAATTTCAAAACCACACAGCCCCTGTCTTCTTCTATGTCTTCACTCGTGGCTACTGATCTCCCTGGGACATCTTCTTTTGCTGCGAGTTTGTTTTACATGAAAAGGTACCTTTGATAGAGATTTGAAAGCAAGATGTTAGATGGGCAATTCGCTGTCCAGGAGTTTCTCCCTCTAAGCCTGTTGTTCTCTGACCAATTTTCAAAATGACCACATTCATATATTCCCCAACATCAGATCGTCTCATTGGTTTGATGTTGACAAAATGAAAAAATTCAAACTTGATTGGAACACAATTTAAGCTGATTGGTTAAATTTGAATTGTTATCAAAGCAGCAACTAAAACTGAGGTATCCATTTCACAGCCAAATGTTATGTATTTTCAATTTTCCAGTGCACTCAAGGACTGCAATCTCGTCATATACACAAGTGCTTGTAAGCTGTCTGTTTAGAACAGCATTCTCTTTCTCTTAAAGGTACAACTTCATAACATTTGAATGTTTGATGAATTTTCAGGCTAGTCATGAGTTGCATTTGAAATTCTTGTCTTCAGTTGAGCTGCTTTAGGGATGAGACATTGATTTTATTCTTCTTGGATTTTTTTGACCTTGTGATGTCTTGGTGCTGAGTGAATGTTCATTCCTGATCAAACAATTCAACAAACTGTCCAGCAGGTATCAGTGACCTGCATGGATTCAGTACAAGAGCCATTACTTAGATATTTGACCTGTGCGATATAATAATCACAAAGTCTAATGCTGTGAACATTTCATGTAGTTTTGTATTTGTTCTTCGGGAGGAAGAGGATGTTTGTAATAATGAACACAATTTGTCAGCTAGTGAGTGTGTTTTCTTTTCCTGCCCTATTTCTCCAAAGCTTTAATTCCTGACATTGACTCCAAAAAGATAATCCTTTCTTAGTTTGGAATTGCAGTGAGAACTTCCTCAAGGTCAGAACAGAACAGAACTTTTCCTTACTACCTTAACTGGAATCAAGGATCAGGGAGTAAGCACTGATAATGGCAACATATTTGTTAAGGCTAAACTGTAGGCATCAATGAGTTTTTATACAATTGGCTGATTATAGCAGTGCGTCCAAGATTCTATTCTGAATGGAAAAAAAAAACTCAATGGACATGAGGGACAGGATCAGTCCTTCTTTTCCAGTAGATGATCTATCCCCTGCTTGCTGTTTCGCCTGCCCCTTCTCAGGAAGGTAGGTCGAGAGCAGCAATATCAATCTGAAGTTTGATACCTCACATGATATGGTTACAGTTCCTTTTTTATTCTGGACGGATATTCTTCAAATTAGCCTTCAGTATTCTAATATTGCAAAAGTTGAAGTTCTCTTTGTTTAGCCAGTGTCTGGTTCCTTAACCAGGAGAAAGTGGAATCGTTTGTTTTTAGGGCATCTTTTCCAGGACCCTCCACATTTGGGGTGAGCAGTGGGTGATAGGACAGTAAGGAAGATTTTACAGATATAGAACAGTGTGGTGGGGTCACATGGAGCGTGACATGACCCCAAGATCACGGTTGAGGCTGTCTTCATGGGTATGGACCATGACTGTCAGTTTCTGCTCGGCGCTTCTGCGTTGTTGTGTATCTCGCAGGCCACCCTGGAGGACACTCGGGGATTGAATGTCCTTGACAGTTGAAATATTCCCCAACTGGGAGCACACAGCTCTGTCTGGTGATTTTGCACGTGTCCATTCATCCATCATCATAGCCTCCGCTCGATCTTGCCATGTACCATGACTCATGGCATCCTTGCCTACAGTGTATGAGGTAGATAACATTGGCCAAGTTGCATGGGTACCTGCCATGTATGTGGTGGATGATGTCTCATGTGTGATCTTGGGTACATGTCGTGCTCCATGTGACACACTGTTCTCTATCTGTAAAATTGTCCTTACTGTCCTGTTTTGACACCACCACCTTGATAAATTGTTATGATCTTTCCAATTTAATTAGCTTGCACAGTTTTGGATTTCTTATTAATTTGGTTAGACCCTCAGCATGCAACTCTTACTTATCGTGTTATTCCAGTCTCATAAAAATTGAGAGAACTGCGGATGCTGTAAATCACAATCAGGGGCAGGGGTTGCTGGGGGCACTCAGCCGGTCTGGTGGCAGCTATGAATAAAAATCAGAGTTAATTTTTTGGGTCCAGTGCCCCTTCCTCTTTTTTTTTTACAGAACCTGCTGGGCTTTTCCAGCAGCTTCTGTTTGTGCTCCACGTTATTGCAGTCATTTGGTTTGTCTCCACCACCCACCTTATTTTTAATTTTCTGTAATTATCTCTCTGCCTCATTTAATCAGATTTTTGGTCATCCCTTCGCTCATTATTCAGCTGTTGAGACTTCACTCACACCATCTAACACTCTTTGCCACCTGCAGAGACTTATTATTTGATACATTTGTATGATCTTTTGATCTCTCTGCCCACAAATTCTGTGTGGCTGCGCTTCTCTATCACTTCACCTGATGAAGGGTCGACGGTCCGAAAGCTTCTGATTTCAAATAAACCTGTTGGACTATAACCTGGTGTTGTGTGATTTCTGACATTGCTCAAATCGTTGAATCATGATGTAGACTCCTTAAAGGTCAGTGCCAGCTCCACAGTATCTGAAGTATCTCTGACATCTAGGCATAGAAACAGGAATAGGCCATTTAGCCTGGAGAGTCTGCTCTGACATTCAATGATATCATCGCTGATCTAATAATCCTCAACTCCTTCCCTCTTGATGAATCCTCAAGGGTTCTCAAGAAGGGTCACTAGACATGAAACATTGACTGCCTTCTCTCCACAGAGTTGAAACTTTATTGCTGGAACAGCACAGCAGGTCAGGCAGCATCCAGGGAACAGGAGATTCGACGTTTCGGGCACAGGCCCTTCTTCAGGAATGAGCAGAGAGTGTCCTGCTGAACACTCTCTGCTCATTCCTGAAGAAGGGCCTGTGCCCGAAACGTCGAATCTCCTGTTCCCTGGATGCTGCCTGACCTGCTGTGCTGTTCCAGCAATAAAGTTTCAACTTTGATCTCCAGCATCTGCAGACCTCACTTTCTTCTCTCCACAGATGCTGTCTGACCTGCTAAGTTCCTCTGCTACTTCTGTTTTTGTTTCAGATTTCCAGCATCTGCAGTTATTTTGTTTTCTGTTCTTGAAATAAATTTCTGATTTTAAAAAGAAGTATTCAAATCATTTTGCTCACTTTTGAAATTACACAAGGACAACTCCTTTGAACAATTTTCTTGAACAATCTTCACTGATCCAAGTGCATTTTGTAACGTTTTTTATAATTTCCAACATAGAATGTCATATTTCTCAATCTATTGAGAATAATAGGTATATCCACGGAGCATTCTGGAAATGCAGTTAGGAGGTATTAATATGGTTTTGCAATTCATAAGCATCCTTGAACGTGATCTACTTTAACAATGTTTCTATGAAGTGGGTGACAAAAGCTCATAGCATGACCTATTGGTGTTGTGCATGCGCGTGACACCAGATACAGAAAGGTTCCAATCCTCCAATATCCCAGCAGACTCCACAACCAAGTCAGCACAGAGATTCAGACAATAAATTGAAACTAGGAATTTTGTAAAATGTACAGCATACATTAAACAGAGAAAATGTTTCCATTTCAGATGGTAAAAACAAATACAAGCACTTATTTTTTTTGGTTCCCTTGTTTCCTGCTCACGAGGAGACACATTTCTGCACCATGGTGTTCTGATAGTTTCTGAAACTTCAACTGAATCAACCGAGTGCTGCATCAAAGTTTGGAGTCGGAGCAGGGCAGAAAAACAGGAACTGAGAGCAAGCTGACAGACGAGCAAGCATGAACAGAATACAAGCCCAGGCTTGGCTCTGGGACTGAGTGTGACCTGAGGCTCAGTGATACACTGGAACTGAGTGTGAACTGGGGGTCAATGATACACTGAGACTGAATGTGAGCCCAGGGTCACTGGTACACTAGGACTGGCTGTGAGTCTGAGGTTCAGTGATACACTGGGACTGAGTATGATTCTGGGGGTCAGGGATACACTGGGACTGTATGATTCTAGGGGTCAGGGATACACTGGGACCGTGTGTCAGCCCAGTGTCAGTGATATTCTGGAAGTGCATTTGAGCCCGGGGTCAGTGTTACTCTGGGACTGAGTGTTACCGCAGGGTCATTGATACACTGGGACTAAATGTGATTCCTGAGACAGTGATACACTGAGACTGAGTATGATTCTGGGGGTCAGGGATACACTGGGACTGAGTATGATTCTGGGGGTCATGGATACACTGGGACTGTCTGTGATCCCTTAGACAGTGATACACTGGGACTGAGTATGAGTCTGGGCGTCAGTGACCTGTTGGGACTGAATCTGATTCCTGAGTCAGTGATACAGTGGGACTGAGGGGTGTGAGCACGGGACCTGTCATACACTGGGACTGAGTGTGAGTCCGTGGTCAGTGATACACTGTGATTTAGGGTGAGCTCGGGATCGGTGAAATACTGGGACTGAGTGAGAGCCCTGAGTCAGTAATACACTGGGACAGAGTGTGAGCACGGGATCAGTGATAAACTGGGACTGAATGTGAGTCATAGAGATGTACAGCACGGAAACAGACCCTTCAGTCCAACCCATCCATGCTGACCAGATATCCCAACCCAATCTAGTCTCACCTGCCAGCACCTGGCCCATATCCCTCCAAACTCTTCCTATTCATATACCCATCCAAATGCCTTTTAAATGTTGCAATTGTACCAGCCTCCACCACATCCTCTGGCAGCTCATTCCATACATGTACCACCCTCTGTGTGAAAAAGTTGCCCCTAAGGTCTCTTTTATATCTTTCCCCTCTCACCCTAAACCTATGCCCTCTAGTTCTGGACTCCCCGATCCCAGGGAAAAGACTTTGTCTATTTATCCTATCCATGCCCCTCATAATTTTGTAATCTGCTATAAGGTCACCACTCAGCCTCCGACGCTCCAGGGAAAACAGCCCCAAGCCTATTCAGCCTCTCCCTGTAGCTCAGATCCTCCAACCCTGGCAACGTCCTTGTAAATCCTTTCTGAACCATTTCAAGTTTCACAACATCTTTCCGATAGGAAGGAGACCAGAATTGCACGCAATATTCCAACAGTAGCCTGATCAATCCTGAGTCAGTGACACACTGGAACTGAGTGTGAGCATGGGATCAGTAATACACTGGGACTGAGTGTAAGATCAGGGTCAGTGATAGACTAGGACAGAGTGTGAACACAAATCAGTAATACACTGGGACTGAGTGTGAGATGACTGTCAATGAAACACTGGGATTGAGTGTTAGTCCAGAGTAAGTCATAGACTGGGACTGAGTGTGAGCCCAGGATCAGTGATACACTGGGACTGAGTGTGAGATGAGGGTCTATGATACACTTGGACCGAGTATGAGTCTGGTGTCAGTGTTACACTGCGACTAAGTATGATTCTGGGGGTCAGTGATACACTGGGACTCAGTGTGATCTCTGAAGCAGTGATACACTGGGACTGAGTGTGATTCCTGAGTCAGTGATACTCTGGGATTGAGTGTGAGCCCAGTGTCAGTGATGTGCACCTGGACTGAGTGTGAACCTGGGGTCAGGGATACACTGGGACTGAGTGTAAGCTGGAAAGCAATGATACACTGGGACTGGGTGTGAGCCCGGGATCACTGATACACTGGGACTGAATGTGATTCCTGAGTCAGTGATACAGTGGGACTGATTGTGAGCATGGGATCAGTGATACACAGGAACTGAGTGTGAGCCCGTGGTCAGTGATACACTGGGACTGAGTATGATTCTGGGGGTCAGGGATACACTGGGACTGAGTATGATTCTGGGGGAGGGAAACACTGGGACTGAGTATCAGCCCAGTGTCAGTGATACACTGGGACTGAGTATGATTCTGGGGGTCAGGGATACACTGGGACCGAGTATCAGCCCAGTGTCAGTGATACACTGGAAGTGCATTTGAGCCCGGCGTCAGTGTTACACTGGGACTGAGTGTTACCGCGGGGTCATTGACATACTGGGACTAAATGTGATCCCTGAGACAGGGATACACTAGGACTGAGTATGATTCTGGGCGTCAGTGACCCACTGGGACTGTCTGTGATCCCTAAGTCAGTGAGACACTGGAACTAAGTGTGAGCCCGGGATCACTGATACACTGGGACTGAATGTGATTCCTGAGTCAGTGATACAGTGGGACTGAGTGTGAGCACGGGATCTGTGATACACTGGGACTGAGTGTGAGCCCTGGTCAGTGATACATTGTGATTTAGGGTGAGCCCGGGATCAGTGAAATAGATTAGATTACATTACATTACATTACAGTGTGGAAACAGGCCCTTCGGCCCAACAAGTCCACACCGACCTGCCGAAGTGCAACCCACCCATACCCCTACCCCTACATTTACATTTACCCCTTACCTAACACTACAGGCAATTTAGTATGGCCATTTCACCTGACATGCACATCTTTGGACTGTGGGAGGAAACCGGAGCACCCGGAGGAAACCCACGCAGACACGGGGAGAACGTGCAAACTCCACATAGTCATTCGCCTGAGGCGGGAATTGAACCCGGGTCTCTGGCGCTGTGAGGCAGCAGTGCTAACCACTGTGCCTCCGTGCCACCCACAACTGGAACTGAGTGTGAGCCCTGA
The DNA here is from genome assembly GCF_037043375.1 of Chiloscyllium plagiosum. Classification (NCBI taxonomy): domain Eukaryota; kingdom Metazoa; phylum Chordata; class Chondrichthyes; order Orectolobiformes; family Hemiscylliidae; genus Chiloscyllium; species Chiloscyllium plagiosum. Next base: position 103,078,704 of record NW_028270141.1, read on the forward strand.
GTCAGTAATAAACTGGGACAGAGTGTGAGCACGGGATCAGTGATAAACTGGGACTGAATGTGAGACATAGAGTCATAGAGATGTACAGCATGGAAACAGACCCTTCAGTCCAACCCGTCCATGCCGACCAGATATCCCAACCCAATCTAGTCCCACCTGCGAGCACCTGGTCCATATCCCTCTAAACCCTTCCTATTTATGTACGCATCCAAATGTTGCAATTGTACCAGCCTCCACCACATCCTCTGGCAGCTCATTCCATACACGTACTGCCCTCTGCGTGAAAAAGTCTTAGGTCTCATTTATATCTCGCCCCTCTCACCCTAAACCTATGCCCTCTCGTTCTGGACTCCCCAACGCCAGGGAAAAAACTTTGTCTATTTATCCTATTCATGCCCCTCATAATTTTGTAAACCTCTATCAGGTCACCCCTCAGCTTCCGATGCACCAGGGAAAACAGCCCCAGCCTATTCAGCCTCTCCCTGTAGATTAGATCCTCCAACCCTGGCAACATCCTTGTAAATCTTTTCTGAATCCTTTCAAGTTTCACAACATCTTTCCGATAGGAAGGAGACCAGAATTGCACGCAATATTCCAACAGTAGCCTGACCAATCCTGAGTCAGTGACACACTGGAACTGAGTGTGAGCACGGGATCAGTAATAAACTGGGACTGAGTGTGAGAAGAGGATCGTGATAGACTAGGACAGAGTGTGAGCACAGGATCAGTGATACACTGGGACCGATTGTGAGATGAGGGTCAATAAAACACTGGGATTGAGTGTGAGACCGGAGTCAGTCATAGACTGGGACTGAGTGTGAGCCCGGGATCAGTGATACACCGGGAATGATAGTGAGTCCATGGTCAGTAATACACTGTGATAGAGTGGTGAGCACAGCATCATTCATACACTGGGACTGAGTATGATTCTGGGGGTCAGGGATACACTGGGACTGAGTGTGATCCCACAGTCAGTGATACACTGGGACTGAATGTGATTCCTGAGTTAGTGATACAGTGGGACTGAGTGTGAGCACGGGATCTGTGATACACTGGGACTGAGTGTGAGCCTGTGGTCAGTGATACACTGTGATTTAGGGTGAGCTTGGGATCGGTGAAATACTGGGACTGAGTGTGAGCCCTGAGTCAGTAATACACTGGGACAGAGTGTGAGCACAGGATCAGTGATAAGCTGGGACTGAATGTGAGTCCTGAGTCAGTGACACACTGCAACTGAGTGTGAGCATGGGATCAGTAATACACTGGGACTGAGTGTGAGATGAAGGTCTATGATGCACTGGGACTGAGTGTGAGTCTGGTGTCAGTGATACACTGGGACTAAGTATGATTCTGGGGGTCAGTGATACACTGAGACTGAGTGTGATTCCTGAGTCAGTGATACACTGGGATTGAGTGTGAACCCAGTGTTAGTGATGCACCTGGACTGAGTGTGAACCTCCGGTCAGGGATACACTGGGACTAAATGTGAGCTGGAAAGCAATGATAAACTGGGACAGAGTGTGAGCATGGGATTAATGATACACTGGGACCGAGTGTGAGATGAGGGTCAATGAAACACTGCGATTGAGTGTGAGTCCGGAGTCAGTCATAGACTGGGACCGAGTGTGAACCCGGGATCAGTGGTAGAATGGGAATGATTGTGTGCCAGTGGTCAGTAATACACTGTAATAGAGTGTGAGCACGGGATCAGTGATACACTGGGACTGAGTGTGAGATGAGGGTCTATGATACACTGGGACTGAGTGTGAGTCTGGTGTCCGTGTTACACTGGGACTAAGTATGATCCTGGGGGTCAGTGATACACTGGGACTCAGTGTGATTCCTGAGTCAGTGACACACTGGGATTGAGTGTGAGCTGGAAAACAATGATAAACTGGGACTGAGTGCGAGCCTGGATTCAGTGATACAGTGGGACTGAATGTGATTCCTGAGTCAGTGATACAGTGGGAGTGAGTGTGAGCACGGGATCAGTGATACACTGGGACTGAGTGTGAGCCTGTGGTCAGTGATACACTGGGACTGAGTATGAGCCCGGGGTCAGTGATACACTGGGACTGAATGTGATTCCTGAGTCAGGGAAGCGCTGGAACTGAGTGTGAGCATGGGATCAGTAATACACTGGGACTGAGTGTGAGATGAGGGTCAGTGATACACTGGGATTGAGTGTGAGTCCAGAGTCACTCATAGCCTCGGACTAAGTGTGAGCCCGGGACAGTGATACACGGGAATGAGTGTGAGCCCATGGTGAGTAATATACTGTGATAGAGTATGAGCACAGGATCAGTGATACACTGGGACTGAGTGTGAGATGAGGGTCTATGATACACTGGGACTGAGTGTGACTCTGGTGTCAGTGTTACACTGGGACCTAGTGTGACACTGGGGTCAGTGATACATTGGGATTGAGTGTGAGTCTGTGTCCAGTGAAACACTGGGACTAATGTGAGTCTGGAGTCATTTATAGACTGGGACTGAGCCCGAGATCAGTGATACACTGGGACTCAGTGTGAAACGGGGAAATGATACACTGGGACTGAGTGTGAGCCTGGGGTCAGTGTTACACTGGGACCTAGTGTGACTCCAGGGGTCCTGGGAATGAGTGTGATGTCTGAGTCATTGATACACTGGGATTGAGTGTGAGCCCGATGTCAGTGATGCACCTGGACTGAGTGTGAACCTGGGGTCAGGGTTACACTGGGACTGAGTGTGAGTGGGAAAGCAATGATAAACTGGGACTGAGTGCAAGCTCGGTGTTAGTGATACACTGGGAATGAGTGTGATTCTGGGGGTCAGTGATACACTGGGACTGAGTGTGAAACAAGGGTAATGATACCCTGGGACTGAGTGTGAGCCTGGGGTCAGGGTTACACTGGGACCTAGTATGACTCCAGGGGTCAGTGAAACACTGGGATTGAGTGTGAGTCCGGAGTCAGTCATAGACTGGGACTGAGTGTGAGACTGGGATCACCCCGCACTGCCCGGTTCTACCTCCTTCCCAAGATCCACAAGCCTGACCACCCTGGCCGACCCATTGTCTCAGCATGCTCCTGCCCCACTGAACTCATCTCTACCTACCTCGACACTGTCCTATCCCCCCTAGTCCAGGAACTCCCCACATACGTTCGAGACACCACCCACGCCCTCCACCTCCTCCAAGACTTCCGTTTCCCCGGCCCCCAACACCTCATCTTCACCATGGATATCCAATCCCTCTACACCTCCATCCGCCATGACCAGGGCCTCCAAGCCCTCCGTTTTTTCCTCTCCAGACGTTCCCAACAGTACCCCTCCACCGACACTCTCATTCGTTTGGCCGAACTGGTCCTCACCCTTAACAATTTCTCCTTTGAATCCTCCCACTTCCTCCAGACCAAAGGGGTAGCCATGGGCACACGTATGGGCCCCAGCTATGCCTGTCTCTTTGTTGGCTACATAGAGCAGTTGATCTTCCATAATTACACCGGCACCACTCCCCACCTCTTCCTCCGCTACATTGATGACTGCATTGGCGCCACCTCGTGCTCCCGCGAGGAGGTTGAGCAATTCATCAACTTCACCAACACATTCCACCCTGACCTTAAATTTACCTGGACCATCTCTGACACCTCCCTCCCCTTCCTGGACCTCTCCATCTCCTTCAGTGACGACCGACTTGACACTGACATCTTCTACAAACCCACCGACTCCCACAGCTACCTGGATTACACCTCTTCCCACCCTACCTCTTGCAAAAATGCCATCCCGTATTCCCAATTCCTCCGCCTCCGCTGTATCTGCTCCCAGGAGGAGTGGTTCCACCATAGAACACACCAGATGGCCTCCTTCTTTAGAGACCGCAATTTCCCTTCCCACGTGGTTAAAGATGCCCTCCAACGCATCTCATCCACATCCCGCACCTCCGCCCTCAGACCCAACCCCTCCAACTGCAACAAGGACAGAACGCCCCTGGTGCTCACCTTCCACCCTACCAACCTTCGCATAAACCAAATCATCCGCCGACATTTCCGCCACCTCCAAACAGACCCCACCACCAGGGATATATTTCCCTCCCCACCCCTCTCCGCCTTCCGCAAAGACCGTTCCCTCCGTGACTACCTGGTCAGGTCCACGCCCCCCTACGACCCACCCTCCCATCCTGGCACTTTCCCCTGCCACCGCAGGAACTGTAAAACCTGCGCCGACACCTCCTCCCTCACCTCCATCCAAGGCCCCAAAGGAGCTTTCCACATCCATCAAAGTTTTACCTGCACATCCACTAATATCATTTATTGTATCCGTTGCTCCCGATGCGGTCTCCTCTACATTGGGGAGACTGGACGCCTCCTAGCAGAGCGCTTTAGGGAACATCTCCGAGACACCCGCACCAATCAACCACATCGCCCAGTGGCTCAACATTTCAACTCCCCCTCCCACTCTGCCGAGGATATGGAGGTGCTGGGCCTCCTCCACCGCCGCTCCCTCACCACCAGACGCCTGGAGGAAGAACGCCTCATCTTCCGCCTCGGAACACTTCAACCCCAGGGCATCAATGTGGATTTCAACAGTTTCCTCATTTCCCCTTCCCCCACCTCATCCTAGCTTCTAACCTCCAGAAACTCGATCCCCTGACCTGTCCGGACTTGTCCGACCTGCCCAGCTCCTTTTCCACCTATCCACTCCACCCTCTCCTCCCTGACCTATCACCTTCATCTCCTTCCCCACTGACCTATTGTACTCTATGCCACTCTCTCCCCACCCCCACCCTCCTCTAGCTTATCTCTCCACGCTTCAGGCTCTCTGCCTTTATTCCTGATGAAGGGCTTTTGCCCGAAACGTCGATTTTGCCTGTCCTCGGATGCTGCCTGAATTGCTGTGCTCTTCCAGCACCACTGATCCAGAATCTGGTTTCCAGCATTTGCAGTCATTGTTTTTACCTCAGTGATACACTGGGACTGAGTGTGAGCCCAGGATCAGTGATACACTGGGACTGAATGTGATTCCTGAGTCAGTGATAAAGTGGGACTGAGTGTGAGCACAGGATCTGTGATACACTGGGACTGGGTGTGAGCTCGTGGTCAGTGATACATTGTGATTTCGGGTGAGCTCGGGATCGGTGAAATACTGGGACCTCGTGTGAGCCCTGCGTCAGTAATACACTGGGACAGAGTGTGAGCACGGGATCAGTGGTACACTGCGACTGAGTGTGAGTCCTGAGTCAGTGACACACTGGAACTGAGCGTGAGCACGGGATCAGTAATACACTGGGACTGAATGTGAGAGGAGGGTCAGTGATACACTGGAATTGAGTGTGAGCCTAGTGTCAGTGATGCACCTGGACTGAGTGTGAACTTGGGGTCACGGATACACTGGGACTGAGTGTGAGCTGGAAAGCAATGATAAACTGGGAGTGAGTGCGAGGTCGGTGTCAGTGATACACTGGGACTAAGTATGATTCTGGGGGGTCAGTGATACACTGTGACTCAGTGTGAAACAGGGTTAATGATACCATGGGACTGAGTGTGAGCTCGGGATCGGTGAAATACTGGGACTGAGTGTGAGCCCTGAGTCAGTAATATACTGGGATAGAGTGTGAGCACAGGATCAGTGATACACTGGGACTGAGTGTGAGATGAGAGTCTATGATACACTAGGACTGAGCATGAGCCTGGTGTCAGTGTTACACTGAGACCTAGTGTGACACCGAGGGTCGGTGATGCACTGGGATTGAGTGTGAGTCTGGTGTCCAGTGAAACACTGGGATTAATGTGAGTCTGGAGTCAGTCATAGACTGGGACTGAGCCCAGGATCAGTGATACGCTGGGAATGAGTGTGACCCCGTGGACAGTAATACACTGTGATAGAGTGTGAGCCCGGGATCAGTAATACACTGGGACTCAGTGTGAGATGAGGGTCTATGATACACTGGGACTGAGTATGAGCCTGGTGTCAGTGATATACTGGGACTAAGTATGATTCTGGGGGTCAGTGATGCACTGGGACCCAGTGTAATCCCTGGAACAGTGATATACTGGGACTCAGTGTGAAGCAGGGGTCAATGATACACTGGGACGAAGTGTGATCCCAGGGTAAGTGATACACTGGGACTGAGTGTGAGCACATGATCAGTGACACACTGGGACTGAGTGTGATCCCAGGGTCAGTCATAGACTGGGACTGAGTGTGAGCTCGGGATCGGTGAAATACTGGGACTGAGTGTGAGCCCTGAGTCAGTAATACACTGGGATAGAGTGTGAGCACGGAATCAGTGATACACTGGGACTGAGTGTGTATCCTGAGTCAGGGACGCACTGGAAGGGAGCGTGAGCATGGGGTCAGCAATACACTGGAACTGTGTGTGAGATGAGGGTCAGTGACACACTGGGATTGGGTGTGAGTCCGGAATCACTCATAGCCTCGGACTGAGTGTGAGCCCGGGATCAGTGATACACGGGAATGAGTGTGAGCCCATGGTGAGTAATACACTGTTATAGAGTGTGAGCACAGGATCAGTGATACACTGGGACTGAGTGTGAGATGAGGTTCTATGATACATTGGGACTGAGTGTGACTCTGGTGTCAGTGTTACACTAGGGCCTAGTGTGACACTGGGGGTCAGTGATACATTGGGATTGAGTGTGAGTCTGGTGTCCAGTGAAACACTGGGACTAATGTGAGTCTGGAGTCAGTTAGAGACTTGGACTGAGCCCGGGATCAGTGATACACTGGGACTGAGTGTGAGATGAGGGTCTATGATACACTGGGATTGAGTGTGAGCCTGGTGTCAGTGATATACTGGGACTAAGTACGATTCTGGGGGTCAGTGATACACAGGGACCCAGTGTAATCCCTGAAACAGTGATTCACTTGGACTCAGTGTGAAACAGTGGTCAATGATACACTGGGACTGAGTGTGATCCCAGGGTAAGTGATACACTGGGACTGAGTGTGAGCACATGATCAATGATGCACTGGGACTCAGTGTGAAACAGGGATCAATGATTCACTGGGACGGAGTGTGAGCCCGGGGTCAGTGACACACTGGGACTGAGTGTGAGCACATGATCATTGACACACTGGAACTGCGTGTGATACACTGGGACTGAGTGTGAGCCCAGGATCAGTGATACACTGGGACTGAATGTGATTCCTGAGTCAGGGAAGCGCTGGAACTGAGTGTGAGCATGGGATCAGTCATACACTGGGACTGAGTGTGAGATGACGGTCAGTGATACACTGGGATTGAGTGTGAGTCCGGAGTCACTCATAGCCTCGGACTAAGTGTGAGCCCGGGATCAGTGATACACGGGAATGAGTGTGAGCCCATGGTGAGTAATATACTGTGATAGGGTGTGAGCACAGAATCAGTGATACACTGGGACTGAGTGTGAGATGAGGGTCTATGATACCTGGGACTGAGTGTGACTCTGGTGTCAGTGTTACACTGGGACCTGGTGTGACACCGGGGGTCAGTTACACACTGGGATTGAGTGAGAGTCCGGTGCCCACTGAAACACTGCGACTAATGTGAGCCCAGAGACAGTCATAGACTGGGACTGAGCCCGGGATCAGTGATACACTGGGAATGAGTATGATTCTGGGTGTCAGTGATGCACTAGGACTGAGTGTGATCCCTGAAACAGTGGTACACTGGGACTCAGTGTGAAACAGGAGTCTATGTTACACTGGGACTGAGTGTGATCCCAGGGTCAGTAATACACTGGGACTGAGTGTGAGCTTGGGAACCGTGATACACTGGGACTGAGTGTGAGCTCAGAGTCACTGATATACTGGGACTGAGTGTGAGCCTGGGGTCAGGGATACACTGTGACTGAGTGTGAGCCCAGGGTCAGTGATCTACCGGGACAGAGTGTGAGCCTAGAGTTCGTGATACCCTGTGACTAAGTATGAGCCCGGGATGAGTGATTCACTGGAACGAAATGTGAGCCCGGGGTCAATGATACCCTGGGACTGCGTGTGAGCCCGGGCACACTGATACGCTGGGACTAAGTGTGAGACCAGGGTCAGTGATACACTGGGACTGAGTGTGAGCCCAGTGTCAGTGATACACTGGGACTGAGTGTGAGCCCAGGGTCAGTGATACACTGGGACTGAGTGTCAGCCCGAGTTCAGTGATATACTGGGACTGAGTGTCAGCCCGAGGTCAGTGATATACCGGGACAGAGTATGAGCCTAGAGATCGTGATACCCTGGGACTATGTGTGAGCACGGGATCAGTGGTTCACTGGGACAAAATGCGAGCCCGGGGTCAATGATCCCATGGGACTGAGTGTGAGTCTGGGCACACTGATACACTGGGACTATGTGTGAGCCCGGGGTCAGTGATACACTGGGACTGAGTGTGAGCCGGGAATAGTGATACACTGGGACTGAGTGTGAGCTGGGATTAGTGATACACTGGGACTGAGTGTAAGCCTGGGGTCAGTGATACACTGGGAATGAGTGTGAGCTTGGGAACCGTGATACAATGGGACTGAGTGTGAGCTCAGAGTCACTGATATACTGGGACTGAGTGTGAGCCTGGGGTCAGGGATACACTGGGACTGAGTGTGAGCCCAGGGTCAGTGATCTACCGGGACAGAGTGTGAGCCTAGAGTTCGTGATACCCTGGGACTGAGTATGAGCCCGGGATTAGTGATACACTGGGACTGAGTGTAAGCCTGGGGTCAGTGATACACTGGGACTGAGTGTGAGCCTGGGCACAGTGATACACTAGGACTGAGTGTGAGACAATGGTCAGTGTTGCACAAGGACTGAGTGTGAGCCCAGGGTCCGTGATATACTTGGACAGAGTTTGAGTCTGGGGCCAGTGAAACCGTGGGACAGAGTGTGAGCCTGGGGTCCCTTATACACTAGGACTGAGTGTGAGCCCAGTGTCAGTGATACACTGGGACTGAGTGTGAGCCCAGGGAGGTGATACACTGGGACTGAGTGTTAGCCCGAGGTCAGTGATATACTGGGACTGAGTGTGAGCCCGAGGTCAGTGATATACCGGGACAGAGTGTGAGCCTAGAGTTCGTGATACCCTGGGACTAAGTGTGAGCACGGGATCAGTGGTTCACTGGGACAAAATGCGAGCCCGGGGTCAATGATCCCATGGGACTGAGTGTGAGTCCGGGCACACTGATACACTGGGACTACGTGTGAGCCCGGGGTCAGTGATACACTGGGACTGAGTGTGAGCCGGGAATAGTGATAAACCGGGACTGAGTGTGATCCCAGGGTCAGTGATACACTGGGACTGAGTATGAGCACATGATCAGTGATGCACTGGGACTCAGTGTGAAACAAGGATCAATGATTCACTGGGACGGAGTGTGAGCCCGGGGTCAGTGACACACTGAAACACTGCGACTAATGTGAGCCCATAGTCAGTCATAGACTGTGACTGAGCCCGGGATCAGTGATACACTGGGAATGAGTGTGATTCCTGAGCTCAGAGTCACTGATATACTGGGACTGAGTGTGAGCCTGGGGTCAGGGATACACTGGGACTGAGTGTCAGCCCGAGGCCAGTGATATACTGGGACTGAGTGTGAGCCCGAGGTCAGTGATATACCGGGACAGAGTGTAAGCCTAGAGTTCGTGATACCCTGGGACTAAGTGTGAGCCCGGGATGAGTGATTCACTGGGACGAAATGTGAGCCCGGGGTTAATGATACCCTGGGACTGCGTGTGAGCCCGGGCACACTGATACGCTGGGACTAAGTGTGAGACCAGGGTCAGTGATACACTGGGACTGAATGTGAGCCCAGTGTCAGTGATACACTGGGACTGAGTGTGAGCCCAGGGTCAGGGATACACTGGGACTGAGTGTGAGCCCGAGGTCAGTAATATACTGGGACAGTGTGTGAGCCTAGAGTTCGTGATACCCTGGGCTTGGGTGTGATCCCGGAGTCAGTGATACAATGGGATTGAGTGTGAGTCCGTGGTCAGTGATTCACTGGGACTCATTGTGAGCCCGTGGGACTGAGTGTGAGTCTGGGCACACTGCTACACTGGGACTACGTGTGAGCCCGGGGTCAGTGATACACTGGGACTGAATGTGAGCCGGGAATAGTGATACACTGGGACTGAGTGTGAGCTGGGATTAGTGATACACTGGGACTGAGTGTAAGCCTGGGGTCAGTGATACACTGGGACTGCGTGTGAGCCTGGGCACAGTGATACACGAGGACTGAGTGTGAGACAATGGTCAGTGTTGCACAAGGACTGAGTGTGAGCCCAGGGTCCGTGATATACTTGGAGAGAGTTTGAGTCCGGGGCCAGTGACTGAGATCAGTGAAAGACTGGGACTGAGTGTGAGCCCGGAGTCAGTGATACACTGGGACTGAGTGTCAGTCCAGAGTCAGTGATACACTGGGACTGAGTGTGAGCCCGGAGTCAGTGATACAGTGGGATTGAGTGTGAGTCTGTGGTCAGTGATTCACTGGGACTGAGTGTGAGCCCGGAGTCAGTGATACACTGTGACTGAGTGTGAGACCGGAGTCAGTGATACACTGGGACTAAGTGTGAGCCGTGGGTATGTGATTCACTGGGACTGAGCGTGAGCCCGGAGTCAGTGATACACTGGGATCGAGTGTGAATCCATGGTCAGTGATTCACTGGGACTGAGTGTGAGCCCGGAGTCAGTGATACACTGGGATTGAGTGTGAGTCCATGGTCAGTAATTCATTGGGACTGAGTGTCAACCCGGAGTCAGTGATACACTGGGACTGAGTGTGAACCAGGGGTATGTGATTCACTGGGACTGAGGGTGAGCCTGGAGACAGTGATACACTGGGACTGTGAGTCCGGAGTCAGTGATAAACTGGGCTTGGGTGTGATCCCGGAGTCAGTGATACAATGGGATTGAGTGTGAGTCCGTGGTCAGTGATTCACTGGGACTCATTGTGAGCCCGGATCAGTGATAAACTGGGTCTGAGTGTGACCCCCGGTGTCAATGATTCACTGTGACTGAGTGTACGCCTGGAGTCAGTGATTTACTGGGATTGAGTGTGAGCCGGGGGTATGTGATTCACTGGGACTGAGTGTGAGCCCGGAGACAGTGATACACTGTGACTGAATGTGAGCCTGGAGTCAGTGATAAACTGGGACTGAGTGTGCGCCTGGGATCAGTGACACACTGGGACTGAGTGTGAGTCTGGGATCAGTGATACACTGGGAATGAGTGTGAGCCCAGTCTCAGTGATACACTGGGACGGTTTGCGAGCCCGGAGACTGTGATACACTGGGATTGAGCGTGAGCCCGGAGTCAGTGATACACTGGTACGGAGTGTGAGCCCGGAGTCAGTGATACACTGGGACTGAGTGTGAGTCCGTGTTCAGTGATTCACTGGGACTGATTGTGAGCCCGGATCAGTGATGTACTGAGACTGAGTGTGAACTGAGTGATGTACTGAGACTGAGTGTCAATGATACACTGGGATTGAGTGTGAGTCCATGGTCAGTGATTCACTGGGACTGAGTGTGAGCTGGGGGTATGTGATTCACTGGGACTGATTGTGACCCCGGAGTCAGTGATACACTGGGATTGAGTGTGAGCCGGGAGTATGTGATTCACTGTGACTGAGCGTAAGCCCGGAGTCAGTGATTTACTGGGATTGAGTGTGAGCCAGGGTATGTGATTCACTGGGACTGAGCGTAAGTCCGGAGTCAGTGATACACTGGGCGTGAATGTGAGCCTGGGATCAGTGATACAATGGAACTGAGTGTGAGCCCGGATTCAGTGATACACTGGGACTGAGTGTGCGCCTGGGATCAGTGATACACTGGGACTGAGTGTGAGCCCAGTCTCAGTGATACACTGGGACTGTTTGCGAGCCTGGTGTCAGTGAAACACTGGGACTGAGTGTGAGCCCGGAGACAGCGATACACTGGGACTGAGTGTGAGCCCGGAGACAGTGATACACTGGGACTGAGTGTGAGCCCAGTCTCAGTGATACACAGGGACGGTTTGCGAGCCTGGGGTCAATGATACCCTGGGACTGCATGTGAGCCTGGGCAGACTGATACACTGGGACTAGGTGTGAACCCAAGGTCAGTGATACACTGGGACTCAGTGTGAGCCCAGGGTCAGTGATACACTGGGACTGAGTGTGAGCCTGGGGTCAGTGATACACTGGGACTGTGTGTGAGACCATGGTCAGTGTTGCACAAGGACTGAGTGTGAGCACAGAGTCAGTGATAGAGTTGGATTGAGTTAGAGTCTGGGGTAATTGAAACAGTGGGACGGAGTGTGAGCCCGGGGTCAATGATACAGTGGGACTGAGTGTGAGCCCGAAGTCAATGATACCCTGAGGCTGAGTATGTGCTGGGGGTCACTGATGCACTGGATGTAAGTGTGACCCCAGGATCAGTGATCACCTGAGACTCGGTGTGAGACCGGAGTGACTGTTGTACTGGGACTGATGTGATCCCTGGGGTCAGTGATACACTGGGACGGAGTTTGAGCCTGGGGTTAGTGGTGCACTGGGACTGAGTGTGAGCCTGTGGTCATTGATACATTGGGACTGAGTGTGAGCCCGCGATCAGTGATACACTGGGACTGAATGTGAGCCGGGCACACTGTAACACTGGGTCTGACTATGAGCCGGGGTCAGTGATACACTGGGACTGAGTGTGAGCCTGGGATCAGTGATACACTGGGACTAAGTATGATTCTGGGGGTCAGTGATACACTGGGACTAAGTATGATTCTGGGACCAGTGATGTATTAGGACTAAGTGTGATCCCTGAAACAGTGATACACCGGGACTCAGTGTGAAACAGCGGTCAATGTTACACTGGGACTGAGTGTGATCCCAGGGTCAGTAATACCCTGGGACTCAGTGTGAGCTCGGGATCCGTGACACACTGGGAATGAGTGTGAGCTCGGGGTCACTGATATACTGGGACTGAGTGTGAGCCCAGGGTCAGTGATATACCGGGACAGAGTGTGAACCTAGAGTTCGTGATACCCTGGGACTAAGTGTGAGCCCGAGATGAGTGATTCTCTGGGACGAAATGCGAGCCTGGGGTCAATGATACCCTGGGACTGCATGTGAGCCTGGGCACACTGATACACTGGGAGTGATACAGTGGGAATGACGGTGAGCCTGGGGTCAGCGATACACTGGGACTGAGTGTGAGCCCGGAGTCAGTGATACACTGGGACTGAGTGTGAGCCCCGGAGTCAGTGATACACTGGGATTGAGTGTGAGTCCGTGATCAGTGAAAGACTGGGACTGAGTGTGAGCCCGGAGTCAGTGATACACTGGGACTGAGTGTGAGCCTGGAGTCAGTGATAGACTGGGATTGAGTGTGAGCCCGGAGTTAGTGATATACTGGGATTGAGTGTGAGTCCGTGGTCAGTGATTCACTGGGACTGAGTTTGAGCCCGGAGTCAGTGATACACTGGGACTGAGTGTGAGCCGGGGGTATGCGATTCACTGGGACTGAGCATGAGCCTCGAGTCAGTGATGCACTGGGACTGAGTGTGAGCCGGGAGTATGTGATTCACAGGGACTGAGTATGAGCCCAGAGTCAGTGACAGACTGGGACTGAGTGTGAGCCCGGAGTCAGTGATACACTGGGACTGAATGTGAGCCTGGGATCAGTGATACAAAGGGACTGAGTGTGAGCCCGGAGTCAGTGATACACTGGGACTGAGTGTGAGCCTGGGATCAGTGACACACTGGGACTGAGTGTGAGCCCAGAGTCAGTGAGACACTGGGACTGAGTGTGAGCCCAGAGTTAGTGATACACTGGGACTGAGTGTGAGCCCGGAGTCAGTGATACACTGGGACTGAGTGTGAACCCGGAGTTAGTGATACATTGGGACTGAGTGTGAGTCCGGTCTCAGTGATACACTGGGACTGAGTGTGAGCCGGGGGTATACGATTCACTGGGACTGAGTGTGAGCCCGGAGTCAGTGATACACGGGGACTGAATGTGAGCCTGGGATCAGTGATACACTGGGATTGAGTGTGAGCCCAGAGACAGTGATACACTGGGACTGAGTGTGAGCGTGGGATCAGTGATACACTTTGACTGAGTGTGAGTACGGAGTCAGTGATACACTGAGATTGAGCGTGAGCCCAGAGCCAGTGATACACTGGGACTGAGTGTGAGCCTGGGATGAGTAATACACTGGGACTGAGTGTGAGCCCGGGGTCAGTGATATACTGGGATTGAGTGTGAGCCGGGGGTATGTGATTCACTGGGACTAAGTGTGAGCCCGGAGTCAGTGATACACTGGGACTCAATGTGAGCCTGGGATCAGTGATACAATGGGACTGAGAGTGTGCCCGGATTCAGTGATACACTGGGATTGAGCGTGAGCCCAGAGTCAGTAATAAACTGGGACTGAGTGTGAGCCTGGGATCAGTGACACACTGGGACTGAGTGTGAGCCTGGGATCAGTGATACACTGGGACTGAGTGTGAGCCCAGTCTCAGTGATACACTGGGACAGTTTGCAAGCCCGGAGTCAGTGATACACTGGGACTGAGTGTGAGCCAGGAGTCAGTGATACACTGGGATTGAGCGTGAGCCCGGAGTCAGTGATACACTGGGACTGAGTGTGAGTCCGTGGTCAGTGATTCACTGGGATTGAGCGTGAGCCCGGAGTCAGTGATACACTGGGACTGAGTGTGAGTCCGTGGTCAGTGATTCAATGGGACTGCGTGTGAACCCCGAAGTCAGTGATACACTGGGACTGAGTGTGAGTCCGTGGTCAGTGATTCACTGGGAGTGAGTGTGAGCCCAGGATCTGTGATACACTGGGACTGAGTGTGAGCCCCGGAATCAGTAATACACTGGGATTGAGTGTGAGCCAATGGTCAGTGATACACTGGGACTGAGTGTCAGCCCGGAGTCAGTGATACACTGGGACTGAGTGTGAGACCGGAGTCAGTGAAAGACTGGGACTGAGTGTGAGCCTGGAGTCAGTGCTACACTGGGAATGAGTGTGACCCTGAATCAGTGATACACTGGGACTGAGTGTAAGCCTGGGATCAGTGATACACTGGGACTGAGTGTGAGCCCAGTCTCAGTGATACACTGGGACAGTTTGCAAGCCCGGAGTCAGTGATACACTGGGACTGAGTGTGAGCCAGGAGTCAGTGATACACTGGGATTGAGCGTGAGCCCGGAGTCAGTGATACACTGGGACTGAGTGTGAGTCCGTGGTCAGTGATTCACTGGGATTGAGCGTGAGCCCGGAGTCAGTGATACACTGGGACTGAGTGTGAGTCCGTGGTCAGTGATTCAATGGGACTGCGTGTGAACCCCGAAGTCAGTGATACACTGGGACTGAGTGTGAGCCAATGGTCAGTGATACACTGGGACTGAGTGTCAGCCCAGAGTCAGTGATACACTGGGACTGAGTGTGAGACCGGAGTCAGTGAAAGACTGGGACTGAGTGTGAGCCTGGAGTCAGTGCTACACTGGGAATGAGTGTGACCCTGAATCAGTGATACACTGGGACTGAGTGTGAGCCTGGGATCAGTGATACACTGGGATTGAGTGTGAATCCGTGGTCAGTGATTCACCGGGACTGAGTGTCAGTCCGGAGTCAGTGATACACTGGGAGTGAGTGTGAGCCTGGAGTCAGTGATACACTGGGACTGATCGTGAGCCCGGAATCAGTGAGACACTGGGACTGAGTGCGAGCCTGGAGTTAGTGATACATTGGGACTGAGTGTGAGTCCGGTTTCAGTGATACACTGGGACTGATTGTGAGGCCGTAGTCAGTGATACACTGGGACTGAGTGTGAGCCCGCTCTCAGTGATACACTTGGACTGAGTGTGAGCCTGGGATCAGTGATACAATGGGATTGAGTGTGAGTCCGGTCTCAGTGATACACTGGGACTGAGTGTGCGTCCGGAGTCAGTGATACACTGGGACTGAGTGTGAGCCCGTTCTCAGTGATACACTGGGACTGAGTGTGAGCCCGGTCTCAGTGATACACTGGGACTGAGTGTGAGCCCGTTCTCAGTGATACACTGGGACTGAATGTGAGCCTGGGATCAGTGATATACTGGGACTGAGTGTGAGTCCGTGGTCAGTGATTCACTGGGACGGAGTGTGAACCCGGAGTCAGTGATACACTGGGACTGAGTGTTAGCCGGGGGTATGTGATTCACTGGGACTGAGTGTGTGCCCAGAGTCAGTGATACACTGGGACTGAGTGTGAGCCCGGAGTCAGTGATATACTGGGACTGAGTGTGAGTCCGTGGTCAGTGATTCACTGGGACGGAATGTGAACCCGGAGTCAGTGATACACTGGGACTGAGTGTTAGCCGGGGGTATGTGATTCACTGGGACTGAGTGTGTGCCCAGAGTCAGTGATACACTGGGACTGAGTGTGAGCCCGAAGTCAATGATACCCTGAGGCTGAGTATGTGCTGGGGGTCACTGATGCACTGGATGTAAGTGTGACCCCAGGATCAGTGATCACCTGAGACTCGGTGTGAGACCGGAGTGACTGTTGTACTGGGACTGATGTGATCCCTGGGGTCAGTGATACACTGGGACGGAGTTTGAGCCTGGGGTTAGTGGTGCACTGGGACTGAGTGTGAGCCTGTGGTCATTGATACATTGGGACTGAGTGTGAGCCCGCGATCAGTGATACACTGGGACTGAATGTGAGCCCGGGCACACTGTAACACTGGGTCTGACTATGAGCCCGGGTCAGTGATACACTGGGACTGAGTGTGAGCCTGGGATCAGTGATACACTGGGACTAAGTATGATTCTGGGGGTCAGTGATACACTGGGACTAAGTATGATTCTGGGACCAGTGATGCATTAGGACTAAGTGTGATCCCTGAAACAGTGATACACCGGGACTCAGTGTGAAACAGTGGTCAATGTTACACTGGGACTGAGTGTGATCCCAGGGTCAGTAATACCCTGGGACTCAGTGTGAGCTCGGGATCCGTGACACACTGGGAATGAGTGTGAGCTCGGGGTCACTGATATACTGGAACTGAGTGTGAGCCCAGGGTCAGTGATATACCGGGACAGAGTGTGAACCTAGAGTTCGTGATACCCTGGGACTAAGTGTGAGCCCGAGATGAGTGATTCTCTGGGACGAAATGCGAGCCTGGGGTCAATGATACCCTGGGACTGCATGTGAGCTTGGGCACACTGATACACTGGGAGTGATACAGTGGGAATGACGGGGGGCCTGGGGTCAGCGATACACTGGGACTGAGTGTGAGCCCGGAGTCAGTGATACACTGGGACTGAGTGTGAGCCCCGGAGTCAGTGATACACTGGGATTGAGTGTGTGTCCGTGATCAGTGAAAGACTGGGACTGAGTGTGAGCCCGGAGTCAGTGATACACTGGGACTGAGTGTGAGCCTGGAGTCAGTGATAGACTGGGATTGAGTGTGAGCCCGGAGTTAGTGATATACTGGGATTGAGTGTGAGTCCGTGGTCAGTGATTCACTGGGACTGAGTTTGAGCCCGGAGTCAGTGATACACTGGGACTGAGTGTGAGCCGGGGGTATGCGATTCACTGGGACTGAGCATGAGCCTCGAGTCAGTGATGCACTGGGACTGAGTGTGAGCCGGGAGTATGTGATTCACAGGGACTGAGTATGAGCCCAGAGTCAGTGACAGACTGTGACTGAGTGTGAGCCCGGAGTCAGTGATACACTGGGACTGAATGTGATCCTGGGATCAGTGATACAAAGGGACTGAGTGTGAGCCCGGAGTCAGTGATACTCTGGGACTGAGTGTGAGCCTGGGATCAGTGACACACTGGGACTGAGTGTGAGCCCAGAGTCAGTGAGACACTGGGACTGAGTGTGAGCCCAGAGTTAGTGATACATTGGGACTGAGTGTGAGCCCGGAGTCAGTGATACACTGGGACTGAGTGTGAACCCGGAGTTAGTGATACATTGGGACTGAGTGTGAGTCCGGTCTCAGTGATACACTGGGACTGAGTGTGAGCCGGGGGTATACGATTCACTGGGACTGAGTGTGAGCCCGGAGTCAGTGATACACGGGGACTGAATGTGAGCCTGGGATCAGTGATACACTGGGATTGAGTGTGAGCCCAGAGACAGTGATACACTGGGACTGAGTGTGAGCGTGGGATCAGTGATACACTTTGACTGAGTGTGAGTACGGAGTCAGTGATACACTGAGATTGAGCGTGAGCCCAGAGCCAGTGATACACTGGGACTGAGTGTGAGCCTGGGATGAGTAATACACTGGGACTGAGTGTGAGCCCGAGGTCAGTGATATACTGGGATTGAGTGTGAGCCGGAGGTATGTGATTCACTGGGACTAAGTGTGAGCCCGGAGTCAGTGATACACTGGGACTGAATGTGAGCCTGGGATCAGTGATACAATGGGACTGAGAGTGTGCCCGGATTCTGTGATACACTGGGATTGAGCGTGAGCCCAGAGTCAGTAATAAACTGGGACTGAGTGTGAGCCTGGGATCAGTGACACACTGGGACTGAGTGTGAGCCTGGGATCAGTGATACACTGGGACTGAGTGTGAGCCCAGTCTCAGTGATACACTGGGACAGTTTGCAAGCCCGGAGTCAGTGATACACTGGGACTGAGTGTGAGCCCGGAGTCAGTGAAACACTGGGACTGAGTGTGAGTCCGTGGTCAGTGATTCACTGGGATTGAGTGTGAGCCCAGAGTCAGTGATTCAATGGGACTGCGTGTGAACCCCGGAGTCAGTGATACACTGGGACTGAGTGTGAGTCCGTGGTCAGTGATTCACTGGGAGTGAGTGTGAGCCCAGGATCTGTGATACACTGGGACTGAGTGTGAGCCCCGGAATCAGTAATACACTGGGATTGAGTGTGAGCCAATGGTCAGTGATACACTGGGACTGAGTGTCAGCCCGGAGTCAGTGATACACTGGGACTGAGTGTGAGACCGGAGTCAGTGAAAGACTGGGACTGAGTGTGAGCCTGGAGTCAGTGCTACACTGGGAATGAGTGTGACCCTGAATCAGTGATACACTGGGACTGAGTGTAAGCCCGGAGTCAGTGACACACTGGGATTGAGTGTGAATCCGTGGTCAGTGATTCACCGGGACTGAGTGTCAGTCCGGAGTCAGTGATACACTGGGAGTGAGTGTGAGCCTGGAGTCAGTGATACACTGGGACTGAGCGTGAGCCCGGACTCAGTGAGACACTGGGACTGAGTGCGAGCCTGGAGTTAGTGATACATTGGGACTGAGTGTGAGTCCGGTTTCAGTGATACACTGGGACTGATTGTGAGGCCGTAGTCAGTGATACACTGGGACTGAGTGTGAGCCCGCTCTCAGTGATACACTTGGACTGAGTGTGAGCCTGGGATCAGTGATACAATGGGATTGAGTGTGAGTCCGGTCTCAGTGATACACTGGGACTGAGTGTGCGTCCGGAGTCAGTGATACACTGGGACTGAGTGTGAGCCCGTTCTCAGTGATACACTGGGACTGAATGTGAGCCTGGGATCAGTGATATACTGGGACTGAGTGTGAGTCCGTGGTCAGTGATTCACTGGGACGGAGTGTGAACCCGGAGTCAGTGATACACTGGGACTGAGTGTTAGCCGGGGGTATGTGATTCACTGGGACTGAGTGTGTGCCCAGAGTCAGTGATACACTGGGACTGAGTGTGAGCCCGGAGTCAGTGATATACTGGGACTGAGTGTGAGTCCGTGGTCAGTGATTCACTGGGACGGAATGTGAACCCGGAGTCAGTGATACACTGGGACTGAGTGTTAGCCGGGGGTATGTGATTCACTGGGACTGAGTGTGTGCCCAGAGTCAGTGATACACTGGGACTGAGTGTGAGCCCGAAGTCAATGATACCCTGAGGCTGAGTATGTGCTGGGGGTCACTGATGCACTGGATGTAAGTGTGACCCCAGGATCAGTGATCACCTGAGACTCGGTGTGAGACCGGAGTGACTGTTGTACTGGGACTGATGTGATCCCTGGGGTCAGTGATACACTGGGACGGAGTTTGAGCCTGGGGTTAGTGGTGCACTGGGACTGAGTGTGAGCCTGTGGTCATTGATACATTGGGACTGAGTGTGAGCCCGCGATCAGTGATACACTGGGACTGAATGTGAGCCCGGGCACACTGTAACACTGGGTCTGACTATGAGCCCGGGTCAGTGATACACTGGGACTGAGTGTGAGCCTGGGATCAGTGATACACTGGGACTAAGTATGATTCTGGGGGTCAGTGATACACTGGGACTAAGTATGATTCTGGGACCAGTGATGCATTAGGACTAAGTGTGATCCCTGAAACAGTGATACACCGGGACTCAGTGTGAAACAGTGGTCAATGTTACACTGGGACTGAGTGTGATCCCAGGGTCAGTAATACCCTGGGACTCAGTGTGAGCTCGGGATCCGTGACACACTGGGAATGAGTGTGAGCTCGGGGTCACTGATATACTGGGACTGAGTGTGAGCCCAGGGTCAGTGATATACCGGGACAGAGTGTGAACCTAGAGTTCGTGATACCCTGGGACTAAGTGTGAGCCCGAGATGAGTGATTCTCTGGGACGAAATGCGAGCCTGGGGTCAATGATACCCTGGGACTGCATGTGAGCCTGGGCACACTGATACACTGGGAGTGATACAGTGGGAATGACGGTGAGCCTGGGGTCAGCGATACACTGGGACTGAGTGTGAGCCCGGAGTCAGTGATACACTGGGACTGAGTGTGAGCCCCGGAGTCAGTGATACACTGGGATTGAGTGTGAGTCCGTGATCAGTGAAAGACTGGGACTGAGTGTGAGCCCGGAGTCAGTGATACACTGGGACTGAATGTGAGCCTGGAGTCAGTGATAGACTGGGATTGAGTGTGAGCCCGGAGTTAGTGATATACTGGGATTGAGTGTGAGTCCGTGGTCAGTGATTCACTGGGACTGAGTTTGAGCCCGGAGTCAGTGATACACTGGGACTGAGTGTGAGCCGGGGGTATGCGATTCACTGGGACTGAGCATGAGCCTCGAGTCAGTGATGCACTGGGACTGAGTGTGAGCTGGGAGTATGTGATTCACAGGGACTGAGTATGAGCCCAGAGTCAGTGACAGACTGGGACTGAGTGTGAGCCCGGAGTCAGTGATACACTGGGACTGAATGTGAGCCTGGGATCAGTGATACAAAGGGACTGAGTGTGAGCCCGGAGTCAGTGATACACTGGGACTGAGTGTGAGCCTGGGATCAGTGACACACTGGGACTGAGTGTGAGCCCAGAGTCAGTGAGACACTGGGACTGAGTGTGAGCCAATGGTCAGTGATACATTGGGACTGAGTGTCAGCCCGGAGTCAGTGATACACTGGGACTGAGTGTGAGACCGGAGTCAGTGAAAGACTGGGACTGAGTGTGAGCCTGGAGTCAGTGCTACACTGGGAATGAGTGTGACCCTGAATCAGTGATACACTGGGACTGAGTGTGAGCCTGGGATCAGTGATACACTGGGATTGAGTGTGAATCCGTGGTCAGTGATTCACCGGGACTGAGTGTCAGTCCGGAGTCAGTGATACACTGGGAGTGAGTGTGAGCCTGGAGTCAGTGATACACTGGGACTGATCGTGAGCCCGGAATCAGTGAGACACTGGGACTGAGTGCGAGCCTGGAGTTAGTGATACATTGGGACTGAGTGTGAGTCCGGTTTCAGTGATACACTGGGACTGATTGTGAGGCCGTAGTCAGTGATACACTGGGACTGAGTGTGAGCCCGCTCTCAGTGATACACTTGGACTGAGTGTGAGCCTGGGATCAGTGATACAATGGGATTGAGTGTGAGTCCGGTCTCAGTGATACACTGGGACTGAGTGTGCGTCCGGAGTCAGTGATACACTGGGACTGAGTGTGAGCCCGTTCTCAGTGATACACTGGGACTGAGTGTGAGCCCGGTCTCAGTGATACACTGGGACTGAGTGTGAGCCCGTTCTCAGTGATACACTGGGACTGAATGTGAGCCTGGGATCAGTGATATACTGGGACTGAGTGTTAGCCGGGGGTATGTGATTCACTGGGACTGAGTGTGTGCCCAGAGTCAGTGATACACTGGGACTGAGTGTGAGCCCGGAGTCAGTGATATACTGGGACTGAGTGTGAGTCCGTGGTCAGTGATTCACTGGGACGGAGTGTGAACCCGGAGTCAGTGATACACTGGGACTGAGTGTTAGCCGGGGGTATGTGATTCACTGGGACTGAGTGTGTGCCCAGAGTCAGTGATACACTGGGACTGAGTGTGAGCCCGGAGTCAGTGATATACTGGGACTGAGTGTGAGTCCGTGGTCAGTGATTCACTGGGACGGAATGTGAACCCGGAGTCAGTGATACACTGGGACTGAGTGTTAGCCGGGGGTATGTGATTCACTGGGACTGAGTGTGTGCCCAGAGTCAGTGATACACTGGGACTGAGTGTGAGCCCGAAGTCAATGATACCCTGAGGCTGAGTATGTGCTGGGGGTCACTGATGCACTGGATGTAAGTGTGACCCCAGGATCAGTGATCACCTGAGACTCGGTGTGAGACCGGAGTGACTGTTGTACTGGGACTGATGTGATCCCTGGGGTCAGTGATACACTGGGACGGAGTTTGAGCCTGGGGTTAGTGGTGCACTGGGACTGAGTGTGAGCCTGTGGTCATTGATACATTGGGACTGAGTGTGAGCCCGCGATCAGTGATACACTGGGACTGAATGTGAGCCCGGGCACACTGTAACACTGGGTCTGACTATGAGCCCGGGTCAGTGATACACTGGGACTGAGTGTGAGCCTGGGATCAGTGATACACTGGGACTAAGTATGATTCTGGGGGTCAGTGATACACTGGGACTAAGTATGATTCTGGGACCAGTGATGCATTAGGACTAAGTGTGATCCCTGAAACAGTGATACACCGGGACTCAGTGTGAAACAGTGGTCAATGTTACACTGGGACTGAGTGTGATCCCAGGGTCAGTAATACCCTGGGACTCAGTGTGAGCTCGGGATCCGTGACACACTGGGAATGAGTGTGAGCTCGGGGTCACTGATATACTGGAACTGAGTGTGAGCCCAGGGTCAGTGATATACCGGGACAGAGTGTGAACCTAGAGTTCGTGATACCCTGGGACTAAGTGTGAGCCCGAGATGAGTGATTCTCTGGGACGAAATGCGAGCCTGGGGTCAATGATACCCTGGGACTGCATGTGAGCTTGGGCACACTGATACCCTGGGAGTGATACAGTGGGAATGACGGGGGGCCTGGGGTCAGCGATACACTGGGACTGAGTGTGAGCCCGGAGTCAGTGATACACTGGGACTGAGTGTGAGCCCCGGAGTCAGTGATACACTGGGATTGAGTGTGTGTCCGTGATCAGTGAAAGACTGGGACTGAGTGTGAGCCCGGAGTCAGTGATACACTGGGACTGAGTGTGAGCCTGGAGTCAGTGATAGACTGGGATTGAGTGTGAGCCCGGAGTTAGTGATACATTGGGACTGAGTGTGAGCCCGGAGTCAGTGATACACTGGGACTGAGTGTGAACCCGGAGTTAGTGATACATTGGGACTGAGTGTGAGTCCGGTCTCAGTGATACACTGGGACTGAGTGTGAGCCGGGGGTATACGATTCACTGGGACTGAGTGTGAGCCCGGAGTCAGTGATACACGGGGACTGAATGTGAGCCTGGGATCAGTGATACACTGGGATTGAGTGTGAGCCCAGAGACAGTGATACACTGGGACTGAGTGTGAGCGTGGGATCAGTGATACACTTTGACTGAGTGTGAGTACGGAGTCAGTGATACACTGAGATTGAGCGTGAGCCCAGAGCCAGTGATACACTGGGACTGAGTGTGAGCCTGGGATGAGTAATACACTGGGACTGAGTGTGAGCCCGAGGTCAGTGATATACTGGGATTGAGTGTGAGCCGGAGGTATGTGATTCACTGGGACTAAGTGTGAGCCCGGAGTCAGTGATACACTGGGACTGAATGTGAGCCTGGGATCAGTGATACAATGGGACTGAGAGTGTGCCCGGATTCAGTGATACACTGGGATTGAGCGTGAGCCCAGAGTCAGTAATAAACTGGGACTGAGTGTGAGCCTGGGATCAGTGACACACTGGGACTGAGTGTGAGCCTGGGATCAGTGATACACTGGGACTGAGTGTGAGCCCAGTCTCAGTGATACACTGGGACAGTTTGCAAGCCCGGAGTCAGTGATACACTGGGACTGAGTGTGAGCCAGGAGTCAGTGATACACTGGGATTGAGCGTGAGCCCGGAGTCAGTGATACACTGGGACTGAGTGTGAGTCCGTGGTCAGTGATTCACTGGGATTGAGTGTGAGCCCAGAGTCAGTGATTCAATGGGACTGCGTGTGAACCCCGGAGTCAGTGATACACTGGGACTGAGTGTGAGTCCGTGGTCAGTGATTCACTGGGAGTGAGTGTGAGCCCAGGATCTGTGATACACTGGGACTGAGTGTGAGCCCCGGAATCAGTAATACACTGGGATTGAGTGTGAGCCAATGGTCAGTGATACACTGGGACTGAGTGTCAGCCCGGAGTCAGTGATACACTGGGACTGAGTGTGAGACCGGAGTCAGTGAAAGACTGGGACTGAGTGTGAGCCTGGAGTCAGTGCTACACTGGGAATGAGTGTGACCCTGAATCAGTGATACACTGGGACTGAGTGTAAGCCCGGAGTCAGTGACACACTGGGATTGAGTGTGAATCCGTGGTCAGTGATTCACCGGGACTGAGTGTCAGTCCGGAGTCAGTGATACACTGGGAGTGAGTGTGAGCCTGGAGTCAGTGATACACTGGGACTGAGCGTGAGCCCGGACTCAGTGAGACACTGGGACTGAGTGCGAGCCTGGAGTTAGTGATACATTGGGACTGAGTGTGAGTCCGGTTTCAGTGATACACTGGGACTGATTGTGAGGCCGTAGTCAGTGATACACTGGGACTGAGTGTGAGCCCGCTCTCAGTGATACACTTGGACTGAGTGTGAGCCTGGGATCAGTGATACAATGGGATTGAGTGTGAGTCCGGTCTCAGTGATACACTGGGACTGAGTGTGCGTCCGGAGTCAGTGATACACTGGGACTGAGTGTGAGCCCGTTCTCAGTGATACACTGGGACTGAATGTGAGCCTGGGATCAGTGATATACTGGGACTGAGTGTGAGTCCGTGGTCAGTGATTCACTGGGACGGAGTGTGAACCCGGAGTCAGTGATACACTGGGACTGAGTGTTAGCCGGGGGTATGTGATTCACTGGGACTGAGTGTGTGCCCAGAGTCAGTGATACACTGGGACTGAGTGTGAGCCCGGAGTCAGTGATATACTGGGACTGAGTGTGAGTCCGTGGTCAGTGATTCACTGGGACGGAATGTGAACCCGGAGTCAGTGATACACTGGGACTGAGTGTTAGCCGGGGGTATGTGATTCACTGGGACTGAGTGTGTGCCCAGAGTCAGTGATACACTGGGACTGAGTGTGAGCCCGAAGTCAATGATACCCTGAGGCTGAGTATGTGCTGGGGGTCACTGATGCACTGGATGTAAGTGTGACCCCAGGATCAGTGATCACCTGAGACTCGGTGTGAGACCGGAGTGACTGTTGTACTGGGACTGATGTGATCCCTGGGGTCAGTGATACACTGGGACGGAGTTTGAGCCTGGGGTTAGTGGTGCACTGGGACTGAGTGTGAGCCTGTGGTCATTGATACATTGGGACTGAGTGTGAGCCCGCGATCAGTGATACACTGGGACTGAATGTGAGCCCGGGCACACTGTAACACTGGGTCTGACTATGAGCCCGGGTCAGTGATACACTGGGACTGAGTGTGAGCCTGGGATCAGTGATACACTGGGACTAAGTATGATTCTGGGGGTCAGTGATACACTGGGACTAAGTATGATTCTGGGACCAGTGATGCATTAGGACTAAGTGTGATCCCTGAAACAGTGATACACCGGGACTCAGTGTGAAACAGTGGTCAATGTTACACTGGGACTGAGTGTGATCCCAGGGTCAGTAATACCCTGGGACTCAGTGTGAGCTCGGGATCCGTGACACACTGGGAATGAGTGTGAGCTCGGGGTCACTGATATACTGGGACTGAGTGTGAGCCCAGGGTCAGTGATATACCGGGACAGAGTGTGAACCTAGAGTTCGTGATACCCTGGGACTAAGTGTGAGCCCGAGATGAGTGATTCTCTGGGACGAAATGCGAGCCTGGGGTCAATGATACCCTGGGACTGCATGTGAGCCTGGGCACACTGATACACTGGGAGTGATACAGTGGGAATGACGGTGAGCCTGGGGTCAGCGATACACTGGGACTGAGTGTGAGCCCGGAGTCAGTGATACACTGGGACTGAGTGTGAGCCCCGGAGTCAGTGATACACTGGGATTGAGTGTGAGTCCGTGATCAGTGAAAGACTGGGACTGAGTGTGAGCCCGGAGTCAGTGATACACTGGGACTGAGTGTGAGCCTGGAGTCAGTGATAGACTGGGATTGAGTGTGAGCCCGGAGTTAGTGATATACTGGGATTGAGTGTGAGTCCGTGGTCAGTGATTCACTGGGACTGAGTTTGAGCCCGGAGTCAGTGATACACTGGGACTGAGTGTGAGCCGGGGGTATGCGATTCACTGGGACTGAGCATGAGCCTCGAGTCAGTGATGCACTGGGACTGAGTGTGAGCTGGGAGTATGTGATTCACAGGGACTGAGTATGAGCCCAGAGTCAGTGACAGACTGGGACTGAGTGTGAGCCCGGAGTCAGTGATACACTGGGACTGAATGTGAGCCTGGGATCAGTGATACAAAGGGACTGAGTGTGAGCCCGGAGTCAGTGATACACTGGGACTGAGTGTGAGCCTGGGATCAGTGACACACTGGGACTGAGTGTGAGCCCAGAGTCAGTGAGACACTGGGACTGAGTGTGAGCCCAGAGTTAGTGATACACTGGGACTGAGTGTGAGCCCGGAGTCAGTGATACACTGGGACTGAGTGTGAACCCGGAGTTAGTGATACATTGGGACTGAGTGTGAGTCCGGTCTCAGTGATACACTGGGACTGAGTGTGAGCCGGGGGTATACGATTCACTGGGACTGAGTGTGAGCCCGGAGTCAGTGATACACGGGGACTGAATGTGAGCCTGGGATCAGTGATACACTGGGATTGAGTGTGAGCCCAGAGACAGTGATACACTGGGACTGAGTGTGAGCGTGGGATCAGTGATACACTTTGACTGAGTGTGAGTACGGAGTCAGTGATACACTGAGATTGAGTGTGAGCCCAGAGCCAGTGATACACTGGGACTGAGTGTGAGCCTGGGATAAGTAATACACTGGGACTGAGTGTGAGCCCGGAGTCCGTGATACACTGGGATTGAGTATGAGCTGGGGGTATGTGATTCACTGTGACTGAGCGGAAGCCCGGGGTCAGTGATATACTGGGATTGAGTGTGAGCCGGGGGTATGTGATTCACTGGGACTGAGTGTGAGCCCGGAGTCAGTGATACACTGGGACTGAATGTGAGCCTGGGATCAGTGATACAATGGGACTGAGAGTGTGCCCGGATTCAGTGATACACTGGGATTGAGCGTGAGCCCAGAGTCAGTAATAAACTGGGACTGAGTGTGAGCCTGGGATCAGTGACACACTGGGACTGAGTGTGAGCCTGGGATCAGTGATACACTGGTACTGAGTGTGAGCCCAGTCTCAGTGATACACTGGGACAGTTTGCAAGCCCGGAGTCAGTGATACACTGGGACTGAGTGTGAGCCAGGAGTCAGTGATACACTGGGATTGAGCGTGAGCCCGGAGTCAGTGATACACTGGGACTGAGTGTGAGTCCGTGGTCAGTGATTCACTGGGATTGAGTGTGAGCCCAGAGTCAGTGATTCAATGGGACTGCGTGTGAACCCCGGAGTCAGTGATACACTGGGACTGAGTGTGAGTCCGTGGTCAGTGATTCACTGGGAGTGAGTGTGAGCCCAGGATCTGTGATACACTGGGACTGAGTGTGAGCCCCGGAATCAGTAATACACTGGGATTGAGTGTGAGCCAATGGTCAGTGATACATTGGGACTGAGTGTCAGCCCGGAGTCAGTGATACACTGGGACTGAGTGTGAGACCGGAGTCAGTGAAAGACTGGGACTGAGTGTGAGCCTGGGGTCAGTGCTACACTGGGAATGAGTGTGACCCTGAATCAGTGATACACTGGGACTGAGTGTAAGCCCGGAGTCAGTGACACACTGGGATTGAGTGTGAATCCGTGGTCAGTGATTCACCGGGACTGAGTGTCAGTCCGGAGTCAGTGATACACTGGGAGTGAGTGTGAGCCTGGAGTCAGTGATACACTGGGACTGAGCGTGAGCCCGGAATCAGTGAGACACTGGGACTGAGTGCGAGCCTGGAGTTAGTGATACATTGGGACTGAGTGTGAGTCCGGTTTCAGTGATACACTGGGACTGATTGTGAGGCCGTAGTCAGTGATACACTGGGACTGAGTGTGAGCCCGCTCTCAGTGATACACTTGGACTGAGTGTGAGCCTGGGATCAGTGATACAATGGGATTGAGTGTGAGTCCGGTCTCAGTGATACACTGGGACTGAGTGTGCGTCCGGAGTCAGTGATACACTGGGACTGAATGTGAGCCCGTTCTCAGTGATACACTGGGACTGAATGTGAGCCTGGGATCAGTGATATACTGGGACTGAGTGTGAGTCCGTGGTCAGTGATTCACTGGGACTGAGTGTGAGCCCGGAGTCAGTGATATACTGGGATTGAGTGTGAGTCCGTGGTCAGTGATACACTGGGACGGAGTGTGAGCCCGGAGTCAGTGATACACTGGGACTGAGTGTGAGTCCGTGTTCAGTGATTCACTGGGACTGATTGTGAGCCCGGATCGGTGATGTACTGAGACTGAGTGTGAACCCCGGTGTCAATGATACACTGGGATTGAGTGTTAGTCCATGGTCAGTGATTCACTGGGACTGAGTGTGAGCTGGGGGTATGTGATTCACTGGGACTGATTGTGACCCCGGAGTCAGTGATACACTGGGATTGAGTGTGAGCCGGGAGTATGTGATTCACTGTGACTGAGCGTAAGCCCGGAGTCAGTGATTTACTGGGATTGAGTGTGAGCCAGGGTATGTGATTCACTGGGACTGATTGTGAGCCCAGAGTCAGTGATACACTGGGATTGAGTATGAGCCGGGGGTATGTGATTCACTATGACTGAGCGTAAGCCCGGAGTCAGTGATACACTGGGCGTGAATGTGAGCCTGCGATCAGTGATACAATGGAACTGAGTGTGAGCCCGGATTCAGTGATACACTGGGACTGAGTGTGCGCCTGGGATCAGTGATACACTGGGACTGAGTGTGAGCCTGGAGACAGCGATACACTGGGACAGATTGTGAGCCCGGAGACAGTGATACACTGGGACTGAGTGTGAGCCCAGTCTCAGTGATACACAGGGACGGTTTGCGAGCCCGGAGTCAGTGATACACTGGGACTGAGTGTGTGCCCGGGGTCAGTGATACCCTGGGTCTGAGTGTGAGCCCAGGGTCATTGATTCACTGGGACGAAATGCGAGCCTGGGGTCAATGATACCCTGGGACTGCATGTGAGCCTGGGCAGACTGATACACTGGGACTAGGTGTGAACCCAAGGTCAGTGATACACTGGGACTGAGTGTGAGCCCAGGGTCAGTGATACACTGGGACTGAGTGTGAGCCTGGGGTCAGTGATACACTGGGACTGTGTGTGAGACCATGGTCAGTGTTGCACAAGGACTGAGTGTGAGCACAGAGTCAGTGATAGAGTTGGATTGAGTTAGAGTCTGGGGTAATTGAAACAGTGGGACGGAGTGTGAGCCCGGAGTCAGTGATACACTGGGACTGAGTGTGAGCCGGGGGTATGCGATTCACTGGGACTGAGCATGAGCCTCGAGTCAGTGATGCACTGGGACTGAGTTTGAGCCGGGAGTATGTGATTCACAGGGACTGAGTATGAGCCCAGAGTCAGTGACAGACTGGGACTGAGTGTGAGCCCGGAGTCAGTGATACACTGGGACTGAGTGTGAGCCTGGGATCAGTGACACACTGGGACTGAGTGTGAGCCCAGAGTCAGTGAGACACTGGGACTGAGTGTGAGCCCAGAGTTAGTGATACACTGGGACTGAGTGTGAGCCCGGAGTCAGTGATACACTGGGACTGAGTGTGAGCCGGGGGTATACGATTCACTGGGACTGAGTGTGAGCCCGGAGTCAGTGATACACGGGGACTGAATGTGAGCGTGGGATCAGTGATACACTTTGACTGAGTGTGAGTACGGAGTCAGTGATACACTGAGATTGAGCGTGAGCCCAGAGCCAGTGATACACTGGGACTGAGTGTGAGCCTGGGATGAGTAATACACTGGGACTGAGTGTGAGCCCGGAGTCCGTGATATACTGGGATTGAGTGTGAGCCGGGGGTATGTGATTCACTGGGACTGAGTGTGAGCCCGGAGTCAGTGATACACTGGGACTGAATGTGAGCCTGGGATCAGTGATACAATGGGACTGAGAGTGTGCCCGGATTCAGTGATACACTGGGATTGAGCGTGAGCCCGGAGTCAGTAATAAACTGGGACTGAGTGTGAGCCTGGGATCAGTGACACACTGGGACTGAGTGTGAGCCTGGGATCAGTGATACACTGGGACTGAGTGTGAGCCCAGTCTCAGTGATACACTGGGACGGTTAGCAAGCCCGGAGTCAGTGATACACTGGGACTGAGTGTGAGCCAGGAGTCAGTGATACATTGGGATTAGGCATGAGCCCGGAGTCAGTGATACACTGGGACTGAGTGTGAGCCCAGAGTCAGTGATTCAATGGGACTGCGTGTGAACCCCGGAGTCAGTGATCCACTGGGACTGAGTGTGAGTCTGTGGTCAGTGATTCACTGGGAGTGAGTGTGAGCCCAGGATCTGTGATACACTGGGACTGAGTGTGAGCCCCGGAATCAGTAATACACTGGGATTGAGTGTGAGCCAATGGTCAGTGATACACTGGGACTGAGTGTCAGCCCGGAGTCAGTGATACACTGGGACTGAGTGTGAGACAGGAGTCAGTGAAAGACTGGGACTGAGTGTGAGCCTGGAGTCAGTGCTACACTGGGAATGAGTGTGACCCTGAATCAGTGATACACTGGAACTGAGTGTAAGCCCGGAGTCAGTGACACACTAGGATTGAGTGTGAGTCCGTGGTCAGTGATTCACCGGGACTGAGTGTCAGTCCGGAGTCAGTGATACACTGGGAGTGAGTGTGAGCCTGGAGTCAGTGATACACTGGGACTGAGCGTGAGCCCGGAATCAGTGAGACACTGGGACTGAGTGCGAGCCTGGAGTTAGTGATACATTGGGACTGAGTGTGAGTCCGGTTTCAGTGATACACTGGGACTGATTGTGAGGCCGTAGTCAGTGATACACTGGGACTGAGTGTGAGCCCGCTCTCAGTGATACACTTGGACTGAGTGTGAGCCTGGGATCAGTGATACAATGGGATTGAGTGAGAGTCCGGTCTCAGTGATACACTGGGACTGAGTGGGCGTCCGGAGTCAGTGATACACTGGGACTGAGTGTGAGCCCGTTCTCAGTGATACACTGGGACTGAATGTGAGCCTGGGATCAGTGATATACTGGGACTGAGTGTGAGTCCGTGGTCAGTGATACACTGGGACTGAGTGTGAGCCCGGAGTTAGTGATATACTGGGATTGAGTGTGAGTCCGTGGTCAGTGATTCACTGGGACTGAGTTTGAGCCCGGAGTCAGTGATACACTGGGACTGAGTGTGAGCCGGGGGTATGCGATTCACAGGGACTGAGTATGAGCCCAGAGTCAGTGATGCACTGGGACTGAGTGTGAGCCCGGAGTCAGTGATACACTGAGACTGAATGTGAGCCTGGGATCAGTGATACAATGGGACTGAGTGTGAGCCCGGAGTCAGTGATACACTGGGACTGAGTGTGAGCCTGGGATCAGTGACACACTAGGACTGAGTGTGAGCCCAGAGTCAGTGAGACACTGGGACTGAGTGTGAGACCAGAGTTAGTGATACACTGGGACTGAGTGTGAGCCCGGAGTCAGTGAGACACTGGGACTGAGTGTGAGCCCGGAGTCAGTGATACATTGGGACTGAGTGTGAGTCCGGTCTCAGTGATACACTGGGACTGTGAGACCGGAGTCAGTGATACACTACGATTGAGTGTGACCCCAGTCTCAGTGATACACTGGGACTGAGTGTGAGCCCAGAGTCAGTGATAGACTGCGATTGAGTGTGTGCCCGGAGTCAGTGATACACTGGGACTGAGTGTGAGCCCGGTCTCAGTGATACACTGAGACTGAATGAGAGCCTGGGATCAGTGATATACTGGGACTGAGTGTGAGTCCGTGGTCAGTGATTCACTGGGACTGAGTTTGAACCCGGAGTGAGTGATACACTGAGCCTGAGTGTGAGCCGGGGGTATGCGATTCACTGGGACTGAGCATGAGCCTCGAGTCAGTGATGCACTGGGACTGAGTGTGAGCTGGGAGTATGTGATTCACAGGGACTGAGTATGAGCCCAGAGTCAGTGACAGACTGGGACTGAGTGTGAGCCCGGAGTCAGTGATACACTGGGACTGAATGTGAGCCTGGGATCAGTGATACAATGGGACTCAGTGTGAGCCCAGAGTCAGTGAGACACTGGGACTGAGTGTGAGACCAGAGTTAGTGATACACTGGGACTGAATGTGAGCCTGGGATCAGTGATACAATGGGACTGAGTGTGAGCCCGGAGTCAGTGATACACTGGGACTGAGTGTGAGCCTGGGATCAGTGACACACTAGGACTGAGTGTGAGCCCAGAGTCAGTGAGACACTGGGACTGAGTGTGAGACCAGAGTTAGTGATACACTGGGACTGAGTGTGAGCCCGGAGTCAGTGAGACACTGGGACTGAGTGTGAGCCCGGAGTCAGTGATACATTGGGACTGAGTGTGAGTCCGGTCTCAGTGATACACTGGGACTGTGAGACCGGAGTCAGTGATACACTACGATTGAGTGTGACCCCAGTCTCAGTGATACACTGGGACTGAGTGTGAGCCCAGAGTCAGTGATAGACTGAGACTGAATGAGAGCCTGGGATCAGTGATATACTGGGACTGAGTGTGAGTCCGTGGTCAGTGATTCACTGGGACTGAGTTTGAACCCGGAGTGAGTGATACACTGAGCCTGAGTGTTAGCCGGGGGTATGTGATTCACTGGGACTAAGCGTGAGCCTGGAGTCAGTGATACACTGGGACTGAGTGTGAGCCCGGAGTCAGTGATACACTGGGACTGAATGTGAGCCTGGGATCAGTGATACAATGGGACTGAGTGTGAGCCCGGAGTCAGTGATACACTGGGACTGAGTGTGAGCCTGGGATAAGTGATACACTGGGACTGAGTGAGAGCCCAGAGTAAGTCAGACACTGGGATTGAGTGTGAGCCCAGAGTTAGTGATCCACTGGGACTGAGTGTGAGTCCGGAGTCAGTGATACACTGGGACTGAGTGTGAGCCTGGAGTCAGTGATAGACTGGGATTGAGTGTGAGCCCGGAGTTAGTGATATACTGGGATTGAGTGTGAGTCTGTGGTCAGTGATTCACTGGGACTGAGTTTGAGCCCGGAGTCAGTGATACACTGGGACTGAGTGTGAGCCGGGGGTATGCGATTCACTGGGACTGAGCATGAGCCTCGAGTCAGTGATGCACTGGGACTGAGTGTGAGCTGGGAGTATGTGATTCACAGGGACTGAGTATGAGCCCAGAGTCAGTGACAGACTGGGACTGAGTGTGAGCCCGGAGTCAGTGATACACTGGGACTGAATGTGAGCCTGGGATCAGTGATACAATGGGACTGAGTGTGAGCCCGGAGTCAGTGATACACTGGGACTGAGTGTGAGCCTGGGATCAGTGACACACTAGGACTGAGTGTGAGCCCAGAGTCAGTGAGACACTGGGACTGAGTGTGAGACCAGAGTTAGTGATACACTGGGACTGAGTGTGAGCCCGGAGTCAGTGAGACACTGGGACTGAGTGTGAGCCCGGAGTCAGTGATACATTGGGACTGAGTGTGAGTCCGGTCTCAGTGATACACTGGGACTGAGTGTGAGCCCGGAGTTAGTGATACATTGGGATTGAGTGTGAGTCCGATCTCAGTGATACACTGGGACTGAGTGTGAGCCGGGGGTATACGATTCACTGGGACTGAGTGTGAGCCCGGAGTCAGTGAGACACTGGGACTGAGTGTGAGCCCGGTCTCAGTGATACACTGGGACTGTGAGACCGGAGTCAGTGATACACTGGGAATGAATGTGAGCCTGGGTTAAGTGATATACTGGGACTGAGTGTGAGTCCGTGGTCAGTGATTCACTGGGACGGAGTTTGAACCCGGAGTCAGTGATACACTGAGCCTGAGTGTTAGCCGGGGGTATGTGATTCACTGGGACTGAGTGTGTGCCCAGAGTCAGTGATACACTGGGACTGAGTGTGAGCCCGGAGTCAGTGATATACTGGGACTGAGTGTGAGTCCGTGGTCAGTGATTCACTGGGACTGAGTTTGAGCCCGGAGTCAGTGACATACTGGGATTGAGTGTGAGTCCGTGGTCAGTGATTCACCGGGACTGAGTGTCAGTCCGGAGTCAGTGATACACTGGGAGTGAGTGTGAGCCTGGAGTCAGTGATACACTGGGACTGAGCGTGAGCCTGGAGTCAGTGATACACTGGGACTGATTGTGAGCCCGTAGTCAGTGATACACTGGGACTGAGTGTGAGCCCGCTCTCAGTGATACACTTGGGCTGAGTGTGAGCCAGGGATCAGTGATACAATGGATTGAGTGTGAGTCCGGTCTCAGTGATACACTGGGACTGAGTGTGAGCCCGTTCTCAGTGATAAACTGGGACTGAATGTGAGCCTGGGATCAGTGATATACTGGGACTGAGTGTCAGTCTGTGGTCAGTGATACACTGGGACTGAGTGTGAACCCGGAGTCAGTGATACACTGGGACTGAGTGTTAGCCGGGGGTATGTGATTCACTAGGACTGAGTGTGTGCCCAGACTCAGTGATACACTGGGACTGAGTGTGAGCCCGGAGTCAGTGATATACTGGGATTGAGTGTGAGTCCGTGGTCAGTGATTCACTGGGACTGAGTTTGAGCCCGGAGTCAGTGATACACTGGGACTGAATGTGAGCCTGGGATCAGTGATACACTGGAACTGAGTGAGAGCCCAGAGTAAGTGAGACACTGGGACTGAGTGTCAGCCCAGAGTTAGTGATCCACTGGTACTGAGTGTGAGCCCGGAGTCAGTGATACACTGGGACTGAGCGTGAGCCTGGAGTCAGTGATAGACTGGGATTGAGTGTGAGCCCGGAGTTAGTGATATACTGGGATTGAGTGTGAGTCCGTGGTCAGTGATTCACTGGGACTGGGTTTGAGCCCGGAGTCAGTGATACACTGGGACTGAGTGTGAGCCTGGGGTATGCGATTCACTGGGACTGAGCATGAGCCTCGAGTCAGTGATGCACTGGGACTGAGTGTGAGCTGGGAGTATGTGATTCACAGGGACTGAGTATGAGCCCAGAGTCAGTGACAGACTGGGACTGAGTGTGAGCCCGGAGTCAGTGATACATTGGGATTGAGTGTGAGTCCGGTCTCAGTGATACACTGGGACTGAGTGTGAGCCGGGGTTATGTGATTCACTGGGACTAAGCATGAGCCTCGAGTCAGTGATACACTGGGACTGAGTGTGAACCCGGAGTCAGTTATACACTGGGACTGAATGTGAGCCTGGGATCAGTGATACACTGGGACTGAGTGAGAGCCCAGAGTAAGTGAGACACTGGGACTGAGTGTCAGCCCAGAGTTAGTGATCCACTGGGACTGAGTGTGAGCCCGGAGTCGGTGATACACTGGGACTGAGTGTGAGCCTGGAGTCAGTGATAGACTGGGATTGAGTGTGAGCCCGGAGTTAGTGATATACTGGAATTGAGTGTGAGTCCGTGGTCAGTGATTCACTGGGACTGAGTTTGAGCCCGGAGTCAGTGATACACTGGGACTGAGTGTGAGCCTGGGGTATGCGATTCACTGGGACTGAGCATGAGCCTCGAGTCAGTGATGCACTGGGACTGAGTGTGAGCTGGGAGTTTGTGATTCACAGGGACTGAGGATGAGCCCAGAGTCAGTGACAGACTGGGACTGAGTGTGAGCCCGGAGTCAGTGATACACTGGGACTGAATGTGAGCCTGGGATCAGTGATACAATGGGACTGAGTGTGAGCCCAGAGTCAGTGAGACACTGGGACTGAGTGTGAGACCAGAGTTAGTGATACACTGGGACTGAGTGTGAGTCCGGTCTCAGTGATACACTGGGACTGATTGTGAGCCCGGAGTCAGTGATACACTGGTATGAGTGTGAGCCCGGAGTTAGTGATACATTGGGATTGAGTGTGAGTCCGGTCTCAGTGATACACTGGGACTGAGTGTGAGCCGGGGGTATACGATTCACTGGGACTGAGTGTGAGCCCGGAGTCAGTGAGACACTGCGATTGAGTGTGACCCCAGTCTCAGTGATACACTGGGACTGAGTGTGAGCCCGGAGTCAGTGATAGACTGCAATTGAGTGTGTGCCCGGAGTCAGTGATACACTGGGACTGAGTGTGATCCCGGTCTCAGTGATACACTGAGACTGAATGTGAGCCTGGTATCAGTGATCCACTGGGACTGAGTGTGAGCCCGGAGTCAGTGATACACTGGGACTGAGTGTGAGCCCGTTCTCAGTGATACACTGGGAATGAATGTGAGCCTGGGATCAGTGATATACTGGGACTGAGTGTGAGTCCGTGGTCAGTGATTCACTGGGACGGAGTTTGAACCCGGAGTCAGTGATACACTGGGACTGAGTGTGAGCCCGGAGTCAGTGATATACTGGGATTGAGTGTGAGTCCGTGGTCAGTGATTCACTGGGACTGAGTTTGAGCCCGGAGTCAGTGACATACAGGGATTGAGTGTGAGTCCGTGGTCAGTGATTCACCGGGACTGAGTGTCAGTCCGGAGTCAGTGATACACTGGGAGTGAGTGTGAGCCTGGAGTCAGTGATACACTGGGACTGAGCGTGAGCCTGGAGTCAGTGATACACTGGGACTGATTGTGAGCCCGTAGTCAGTGATACACTGGGACTGAGTGTGAGCCCGCTCTCAGTGATACACTTGGGCTGAGTGTGAGCCAGGAATCAGTGATACAATGGATTGAGTGTGAGTCCGGTCTCAGTGATACTCTGTGACTGTGTGTGAGCCCGTTCTCAGTGATAAACTGGGACTGAATGTGAGCCTGGGATCAGTGATATACTGGGACTGAGTGTCAGTCTGTGGTCAGTGATACACTGGGACTGAGTGTGAACCCGGAGTCAGTGATACACTGGGATTGAGTGTGAGCCCGGAGTCAGTGATACACTGGGACTGAGTGTGAGCCCGTTCTCAGTGATACACTGGGAATGAATGTGAGCCTGGGATCAGTGATATACTGGGACTGAGTGTGAGTCCGTGGTCAGTGATTCACTGGGACGGAGTTTGAACCCGGAGTCAGTGATACACTGGGACTGAGTGTTAGCCGGGGGTATGTGATTCACTGGGACTGAGTGTGTGCCCAGAGTCAGTGATACACTGGGACTGAGTGTGAGCCCGGAGTCAGTGATATACTGGGATTGAGTGTGAGTCCGTGGTCAGTGATTCACTGGGACTGAGTTTGAGCCCGGAGTCAGTGACATACTGGGATTGAGTGTGAATCCGTGGTCAGTGATTCACCGGGACTGAGTGTCAGTCCGGAGTCAGTGATACACTGGGAGTGAGTGTGAGCCTGGAGTCAGTGATACACTGGGACTGAGCGTGAGCCCGGAGTCAGTGAGACACTGGGACTGAGTGCGAGCCCGGAGTTAGTGATACATTGGGACTGAGTGTGAGTCCGGTCTCAGTGATACACTGGGACTGATTGTGAGCCCGTAGTCAGTGATACACTGGGACTGAGTGTGAGCCCACTCTCAGTGATACACTTGGACTGAGTGTGAGCCTGGGATCAGTGATACAATGGATTGAGTGTGAGTCCGGTCTCAGTGATACACTGAGACTGAATGTGAGCCCGGAGTCAGTGATACACTGGGACTGAGTGTGAGCCCGTTCTCAGTGATACACTGGGACTGAATGTGAGCCTGGGATCAGTGATATACTGGGACTGAGTGTCAGTCTGTGGTCAGTGATACACTGGGACTAAGTGTTAGCCGGGGGTATGTGATTCACTGGGACTGAGTGTGTGCCCAGACTCAGTGATACACTGGGACTGAGTGTGAGCCCGGAGTCAGTGATATACTGGGATTGAGTGTGAGTCCGTGGTCAGTGATTCACTGGGACTGAGTTTGAGCCCGGAGTCAGTGACATACTGGGATTGAGTGTGAGTCCGTGGTCAGTGATTCACCGGGACTGAGTGTCAGTCCGGAGTCAGTGATACACTGGGAGTGAGTGTGAGCCTGGAGTCAGTGATACACTGGGACTGAGCGTGAGCCTGGAGTCAGTGAGTCACTGGGACTGAGTGCGAGCCCGGAGTTAGTGATACATTGGGACTGAGTGTGAGTCCGGTCTCAGTGATACACTGGGACTGATTGTGAGCCCGTAGTCAGTGATACACTGGGACTGAGTGTGAGCCCGCTCTCAGTGATACACTTGGGCTGAGTGTGAGCCAGGGATCAGTGATACAATGGATTGAGTGTGAGTCCGGTCTCAGTGATACACTGGGACTGAGTATGAGCCCGTTCTCAGTGATAAACTGGGACTGAATGTGAGCCTGGGATCAGTGATATACTGGGACTGAGTGTCAGTCTGTGGTCAGTGATACACTGGGACTGAGTGTTAGCCGGGGGTATGTGATTCACTGGGACTGAGTGTGTGCCCAGACTCAGTGATTCACTGGGACGGAGTTTGAGCCCGGAGTCAGTGATACACTGGGACTGAGTGTGAGCCGGGGTTATGTGATTCACTGGGACGAAGCATGAGGTTGGAGTCAGTGATACACTGGGACTGAGTGTGAGCCCGGAGTCAGTGATACACTGGGACTGAATGTGATCCTGGGATCAGTGATACAATGGGACTGAGTGTGAGCTCGGAGTCAGTGATACACTGAGACTGAGTGTGAGCCTGGGATCAGTGATACACTGGGACTGAGTGTTAGCCCGGTCTCAGTGATTCACTGGGACTGAGTGTGAGCCGGAGTCAGTGAGACACTGAGACTGAGTGTGAGCCCGGATTTAGTGATACACTGAGACTGAGTGTGAGCCTGGGATCAGTGATACACTGTGACTGAGTGTGAGCCCGTTCTCAGTGATACACTGGGAATGAATGTGAGCCTGGGATCAGTGATATACTGGGACTGAGTGTGAGTCCGTGGTCAGTGATTCACTGGGACGGAGTGTGATCCCGGAGTCAATGATACACTGGGATTGAGTGTGAGTCCATGGTCAGTGATTCACTGGGACTGAGTGTGAGCCCAGGATCTGTGATACACTGGGACTGAGTGTGAGCCCCGGAATCAGTAATACACTGGGACTGAGTGTGAGCCAATGGTCAGTGATACACTGGGACTGAGTGTCAGCCCGGAGTCAGTGATACACTGGGACTGAGGGTGAGACCGGAGTCAGTGAAAGACTGGGTCTGAGTGTGAGCCTGGAGTCAGTGCTACACTGGGAATGAGTGTGACCCTGAATCAGTGATACACTGGGACTGAGTGTAAGCCCGGAGTCAGTGACACACTGGGATTGAGTGTGAGTCCGTGGTCAGTGATTCACCAGAACTGAGTGTCAGTCCGGAGTCAGTGATACACTGGGACTGAGTGTGTGCCCGGTCTCAGTGATACACTTGGACTGAATGTGAGACCGGGATCAATGATTCACTGGGACTGAGTGTGAGCCCGGAGTCAGTGATACACTGTGACTGAGTGTGATCCCGTTCTCAGTGATTCACTGGGACAGAATGTGAGCCCGGAGTCAGTGAGACACTGGGGCAGAGTGTGAGCCCGTTCTCAGTGATACACTGGGACAGTGAGACCGGAGTCAGTGATACACTGCGATTGAGTGTGACCCCAGTCTCAGTGATACACTGGGACTGAGTGTGAGCCCAGAGTCAGTGATAGACTGCGACTGAGTGTGAGCCCGGAGTCAGTGATACACTGGGACTGAGTGTGAGCCGGTCTCAGTGATACACTGGGACTGAATGTGAGCCTGGGATCAGTGATCCACTGGGACTGAGTGTGAGCCCGGAGTCAGTGGTACACTGGGACTGAGTGTGAGCCCGTTCTCAGTGATACACTGGGAATGAATGTGAGCCTGGGATCAGTGATATACTGGGACTGAGTGTGAGTCCGTGGTCAGTGATTCACTGGGACGGAGTGTGAACCCGGAGTCAGTGATACACTGGGACTGAGTGTTAGCCGGGGGTATGTGATTCACTGGGACTGAGTGTGAGCCTGGAGTCAGTGATACACTGGGACTGAGTGTGAGCCCGGAGTCAGTGAGACACTGAGACTGAGTGTGAGCCCGGAATTAGTGATATATTGGGACTGAATGTGAGCCCAGTCTCAGTGATACACTGGGACTGAGTGTGAGCCCGGAGACAGTGATACACTGGGACTGAGTGTGAGCCCGGTCTCAGTGATACTCTTGGACTGAATGTGAGACCGGGATCAATGATTCACTGGGACTGAGTGTGAGCCGGAGTCAGTGAGACACTGAGACTGAGTGTGAGCCCGGATTTAGTGATATATTGGGACTGAATGTGAGTCCGGTCTCAGTGATACACTTGGACTGAATGTGAGACCGGGATCAATGATTCACTGGGACAGAGTGCGAGCCCGGAGTTAGTGATACACTGGGACAGAGTGTGAGCCCGGTCTCAGTGATACACTTGGACTGAGTGTGAGCCTGGGATCAGTGATACACTTGGACTGAGTGTGAGCCTGGGATCAGTGATACACTGGGACTGAGTGTGAGCCTGGTCTCAGTGACACACTGGGACTGAGTGTGAGCCTGGCATCAGTGATACAACTGGACTGAGTGTTAGCCGGGCGTATGTGATTCACTGGGACTGAGGTTGAGCCTAGAGTCAGTGATACACTGGGACTGTGAGCCTGGAGTCAGTGATAGACTGGGATTGAGTGTGAGTTCGTGGTCAGTGATACACTGGGACTGAGTTTGAGCCCGGAGTCAGTGATACACTGGGACTGGGTGTGAGCCCAGAGTCAGTGATACACTGGGACTGAGAGTGAGCCCGGTCTCAGTGATACACTGGGACTGAATGTGAGCCTGGGATCAGTGATCCACTGGGACTGAATGTGAGCCCGGAATCAGTGATACACTGAGACTGAGTGTGAGCCCAGATTTAGTGATATACTGGGATTGAGTGTGAGTCCGTGGTCAGGGATTCATTGGGACTGAGTTTGAGCCCGGAGTCAGTGATACACTGGGACTGGGTGTAAGCCCGGAGTCAGTGATACACTGGGACTGAGTGTGAACCCGGAGTTAGTGATACACTGGGACTGAGTGTGAGCCCGGAGTCAGTGAGACACTGGGACTGAGTGTGAGGCCGTAGTTAGTGATACATTGGGACTGAGTGTGAGCCTGGGATCAGTGATAGACTGGGACTGAGTGTGAGCCCGGAGTCAGTGATACACTGGGACTGAGTGTGAGCCCGGTCTCAGTGATACACTGGGACTGAATGTGAGCCTGACATCAGTGATACACTGGGACTGAGTGTTAGCCGGGCGTATGTGATTCACTGGGACTGAGGTAGAGCCCGGTGTCAGTGATACACTGGGACTGAGTGTGAGCCTGGAGTCAGTGATAGACTGGGACTGAGCGTGAGCCTGGAGTCAGTGTCACACTGGGAGTGAGTGTCAGTCCAGAGTTAGTGATACATTGGGACTGAGTGTGAGTCCGGTCTCAGTCATACACTTGGACTGAGTGTGAGCCTGGGATCAGTGATACACTGGGATTGAGTGTGAGTCCTGTCTCAGTGATACACTGGGAATGAGTGTGAGCCCGTTCTCAGTGATCCACTGGGACTGATTGTGAGCCCGGTCTCAGTGATACACTGGGACTGATTGTGAGCCCGGTCTCAGTGATATACTGGGACTGAGTGGGAACGCAGAGTCAGTGAGACACTGGGACTGAGTGTGAGCCCAGAGTTAGTGATACACTGGGACTGAGTTTGAGCCCGGAGTCAGTGATACACTGGGACTGAGTGTGAGCCCGGTCTCAATGATACACTGGGACTGAATGTGAGCCTGGGATCAGTGATAGACTGGGACTGAGTTTGAGCCCGATCTCAGTGATACACTGGGACTGAGTGTGAGCCCGGTCTCAGTGATACACTGGGACTGAGTGTGATCCCGGAGTCAGTGAGACACTGGGACTGAGTGTGAGCCCAGAGTTAGTGATATACTGGGATTGAGTGTGAGTCCGGAGTCAGTGCTACACTGGGACTGAGTGTGAGCCTGGAGTCAATGATACACTGGGACTAAGTGTGATCACGGAGTCAGTGATACACTCGGACTGAGTGTGAGCCCGGAGTCAGTGATACACTGGGACTGAGTGTGAGCCCGGTCTCTGTGATACTCTGGGACTGAGTGTGAGCCCGGAGTCAGTGATACACTGGGACTGAGTGTGAGCCCGGTCTCAGTAATACACTGGGACTGAGTGTGAGCCCGAAATCAGTAAAAGACTGGGTCTGAGTGTGAGCCTGGAGTCAGTGCTACACTGGGGCTGAGTGTGACCCTGAATCAGTGATACACTGGGACTGAGTGTGAGCACGGAGTCAGTGATACACTGGGTTTGAGTGTGAGTCCGTGGTCAATGATTTACTGGGACTGAGTGTCAGTCCGGAGTCAGTGCTACACTGGGACTGAGTGTGAGCCTGGAGTCAGTGATACACTGGGACAGAGTGTGAGCCCGGAGTCAGTGATACACTGGGACTGAGTGTGAGCCCGGAGTCAGTGAGACACTGGGACTGAGTGTGAGCCTGGAGTCAGTGATAGACTGGGACTGAGCGTGAGCCTGGAGTCAGTGTCACACTGGGAGTGAGTGTCAGTCCAGAGTTAGTGATACATTGGGACTGAGTGTGAGTCCGGTCTCAGTCATACACTTGGACTGAGTGTGAGCCTGGGATCAGTGATACACTGGGATTGAGTGTGAGTCCTGTCTCAGTGATACACTGGGAATGAGTGTGAGCCCGTTCTCAGTGATCCACTGGGACTGATTGTGAGCCCGGTCTCAGTGATACACTGGGACTGATTGTGAGCCCGGTCTCAGTGATATACTGGGACTGAGTGGGAACGCAGAGTCAGTGAGACACTGGGACTGAGTGTGAGCCCAGAGTTAGTGATACACTGGGACTGAGTTTGAGCCCGGAGTCAGTGATACACTGGGACTGAGTGTGAGCCCGGTCTCAATGATACACTGGGACTGAATGTGAGCCTGGGATCAGTGATAGACTGGGACTGAGTTTGAGCCCGATCTCAGTGATACACTGGGACTGAGTGTGAGCCCGGTCTCAGTGATACACTGGGACTGAGTGTGATCCCGGAG
This sequence comes from Chiloscyllium plagiosum, assembly GCF_037043375.1. Taxonomy (NCBI): domain Eukaryota; kingdom Metazoa; phylum Chordata; class Chondrichthyes; order Orectolobiformes; family Hemiscylliidae; genus Chiloscyllium; species Chiloscyllium plagiosum. The sequence goes on from NW_028270141.1 coordinate 103,122,380, forward strand.
TCAGTGAGACACTGGGACTGAGTGTGAGCCCAGAGTTAGTGATATACTGGGATTGAGTGTGAGTCCGGAGTCAGTGCTACACTGGGACTGAGTGTGAGCCTGGAGTCAATGATACACTGGGACTAAGTGTGATCACGGAGTCAGTGATACACTCGGACTGAGTGTGAGCCCGGAGTCAGTGATACACTGGGACTGAGTGTGAGCCCGGTCTCTGTGATACTCTGGGACTGAGTGTGAGCCCGGAGTCAGTGATACACTGGGACTGAGTGTGAGCCCGGTCTCAGTAATACACTGGGACTGAGTGTGAGCCCGAAATCAGTAAAAGACTGGGTCTGAGTGTGAGCCTGGAGTCAGTGCTACACTGGGGCTGAGTGTGACCCTGAATCAGTGATACACTGGGACTGAGTGTGAGCACGGAGTCAGTGATACACTGGGTTTGAGTGTGAGTCCGTGGTCAATGATTTACTGGGACTGAGTGTCAGTCCGGAGTCAGTGCTACACTGGGACTGAGTGTGAGCCTGGAGTCAGTGATACACTGGGACAGAGTGTGAGCCCGGAGTCAGTGATACACTGGGACTGAGTGTGAGCCCGGAGTCAGTGAGACACTGGGACTGAGTGTGAGCCCGGTCTCAGGGATACACTGGGACTGAGTGTGAGCCCAAAGTCAGTGAAAGACTGGGACTGAGTGTGAGCCTGGAGTCAGTGCTACATTGGGACTGAGTGTGACCCTGAATCAGTGATACACTGGGACTGAGTGTGAGCCCGGAGTCAGTGATACACTGGGTTTGAGTATGAGTCCGTGGTCAATGATTCACTGGGACTGAGTCCGGAGTCAGTGCTACGCTGGGACTGAGTGAGAGCCCAGAGTCAGTGAGACACTGGGACAGAGTGTGAGCCCGGTCTCAATGATACACTGGGACTGAATGTGAGCCTGGGATCAGTGATAGACTGGGACTGAGTTTGAGCCCGATCTCAGTGATACACTGGGACTGAGTGTGAGCCCGGTCTCAGTTATACACTGGGACTGAGTGTGAGCCCGGAGTCAGTGATACACTGGGACTGAGTGTGAGCCCGTTCTCAGTGATACACTGGGACTGAATGTGAGCCTGACATCAGTGATACACTGGGACTGAGTGTTAGCCGGGCGTATGTGATTCACTGGGACTGAGGTTGAGCCCGGTGTCAGTGATACACTGGGACTGAGTATGAGCCTCGAGTCAGTGATAGACTGGGACTGAACGTGAGCCCGGAGTTAGTGATATACTGGAATTGAGTGTGAGTCCGTGGTCAGTGATTCACTGGGACTGAGTTTGAGCCCGGAGTCACTGATACACTGGGACTGAGTGTGAGCCTGGGGTATGCGATTCACTGGGACTGAGCGTGAGCCTCGAGTCAGTGATGCACTGGGACTGAGTGTGAGCTGGGAGTATGTGATTCACAGGGACTGAGTATGAGCCCAGAGTCAGTGACAGACTGGGACTGAGTGTGAGCCCGGAGTCAGTGATACACTGGGACTGAATGTGAGCCTGGGATCAGTGATACAATGGGACTCAGTGTGAGCCCAGAGTCAGTGAGACACTGGGACTGAGTGTGAGACCAGAGTTAGTGATACACTGGGACTGAGTGTGAGACCAGAGTTAGTGATACACTGGGACTGAGTGTGAGTCCGGTCTCAGTGATACACTGGGACTGATTGTGAGCCCGGAGTCAGTGATACACTGGTATGAGTGTGAGCCCGGAGTTAGTGATACATTGGGATTGAGTGTGAGTCCGGTCTCAGTGGTACACTGGGACTGAGTGTGAGCCGGGGGTATACGATTCACAGGGGCTGAGTGTGAGCCCGGAGTCAGTGAGACACTGGGACTGAGTGTGAGCCCGGTCTCAGTGATACACTGGGACTGTGAGACCGGAGTCAGTGATACACTGCGATTGAGTGTGACCCCAGTCTCAGTGATACACTGGGACTGAGTGTGAGCCCAGAGTCAGTGATAGACTGCGATTGAGTGTGTGCCTGGAGTCAGTGATACACTGGGACTGAGTGTGAGCCCGTTCTCAGTGATACACTGGGAATGAATGTGAGCCTGGGATCAGTGATACACTGGGACTGAGTGTGAGCCCGGAGTCAGTGAGACACTGGGACTGAGTGTGAGGCCGTAGTTAGTGATACATTGGGACTGAGTGTGAGCCTGGGATCAGTGATAGACTGGGACTGAGTGTGAGCCCGGAGTCAGTGATACACTGGGACTGAGTGTGAGCCCGGTCTCAGTGATACACTGGGACTGAATGTGAGCCTGACATCAGTGATACACTGGGACTGAGTGTTAGCCGGGCGTATGTGATTCACTGGGACTGAGGTAGAGCCCGGTGTCAGTGATACACTGGGACTGAGTGTGAGCCTGGAGTCAGTGATAGACTGGGACTGAGCGTGAGCCTGGAGTCAGTGTCACACTGGGAGTGAGTGTCAGTCCAGAGTTAGTGATACATTGGGACTGAGTGTGAGTCCGGTCTCAGTCATACACTTGGACTGAGTGTGAGCCTGGGATCAGTGATACACTGGGATTGAGTGTGAGTCCTGTCTCAGTGATACACTGGGAATGAGTGTGAGCCCGTTCTCAGTGATCCACTGGGACTGATTGTGAGCCCGGTCTCAGTGATACACTGGGACTGATTGTGAGCCCGGTCTCAGTGATATACTGGGACTGAGTGGGAACGCAGAGTCAGTGAGACACTGGGACTGAGTGTGAGCCCAGAGTTAGTGATACACTGGGACTGAGTTTGAGCCCGGAGTCAGTGATACACTGGGACTGAGTGTGAGCCCGGTCTCAATGATACACTGGGACTGAATGTGAGCCTGGGATCAGTGATAGACTGGGACTGAGTTTGAGCCCGATCTCAGTGATACACTGGGACTGAGTGTGAGCCCGGTCTCAGTGATACACTGGGACTGAGTGTGATCCCGGAGTCAGTGAGACACTGGGACTGAGTGTGAGCCCAGAGTTAGTGATATACTGGGATTGAGTGTGAGTCCGGAGTCAGTGCTACACTGGGACTGAGTGTGAGCCTGGAGTCAATGATACACTGGGACTAAGTGTGATCACGGAGTCAGTGATACACTCGGACTGAGTGTGAGCCCGGAGTCAGTGATACACTGGGACTGAGTGTGAGCCCGGTCTCTGTGATACTCTGGGACTGAGTGTGAGCCCGGAGTCAGTGATACACTGGGACTGAGTGTGAGCCCGGTCTCAGTAATACACTGGGACTGAGTGTGAGCCCGAAATCAGTAAAAGACTGGGTCTGAGTGTGAGCCTGGAGTCAGTGCTACACTGGGGCTGAGTGTGACCCTGAATCAGTGATACACTGGGACTGAGTGTGAGCACGGAGTCAGTGATACACTGGGTTTGAGTGTGAGTCCGTGGTCAATGATTTACTGGGACTGAGTGTCAGTCCGGAGTCAGTGCTACACTGGGACTGAGTGTGAGCCTGGAGTCAGTGATACACTGGGACAGAGTGTGAGCCCGGAGTCAGTGATACACTGGGACTGAGTGTGAGCCCGGAGTCAGTGAGACACTGGGACTGAGTGTGAGCCCGGTCTCAGGGATACACTGGGACTGAGTGTGAGCCCAAAGTCAGTGAAAGACTGGGACTGAGTGTGAGCCTGGAGTCAGTGCTACATTGGGACTGAGTGTGACCCTGAATCAGTGATACACTGGGACTGAGTGTGAGCCCGGAGTCAGTGATACACTGGGTTTGAGTATGAGTCCGTGGTCAATGATTCACTGGGACTGAGTCCGGAGTCAGTGCTACGCTGGGACTGAGTGAGAGCCCAGAGTCAGTGAGACACTGGGACAGAGTGTGAGCCCGGTCTCAATGATACACTGGGACTGAATGTGAGCCTGGGATCAGTGATAGACTGGGACTGAGTTTGAGCCCGATCTCAGTGATACACTGGGACTGAGTGTGAGCCCGGTCTCAGTTATACACTGGGACTGAGTGTGAGCCCGGAGTCAGTGATACACTGGGACTGAGTGTGAGCCCGTTCTCAGTGATACACTGGGACTGAATGTGAGCCTGACATCAGTGATACACTGGGACTGAGTGTTAGCCGGGCGTATGTGATTCACTGGGACTGAGGTTGAGCCCGGTGTCAGTGATACACTGGGACTGAGTATGAGCCTCGAGTCAGTGATAGACTGGGACTGAACGTGAGCCCGGAGTTAGTGATATACTGGAATTGAGTGTGAGTCCGTGGTCAGTGATTCACTGGGACTGAGTTTGAGCCCGGAGTCACTGATACACTGGGACTGAGTGTGAGCCTGGGGTATGCGATTCACTGGGACTGAGCGTGAGCCTCGAGTCAGTGATGCACTGGGACTGAGTGTGAGCTGGGAGTATGTGATTCACAGGGACTGAGTATGAGCCCAGAGTCAGTGACAGACTGGGACTGAGTGTGAGCCCGGAGTCAGTGATACACTGGGACTGAATGTGAGCCTGGGATCAGTGATACAATGGGACTCAGTGTGAGCCCAGAGTCAGTGAGACACTGGGACTGAGTGTGAGACCAGAGTTAGTGATACACTGGGACTGAGTGTGAGACCAGAGTTAGTGATACACTGGGACTGAGTGTGAGTCCGGTCTCAGTGATACACTGGGACTGATTGTGAGCCCGGAGTCAGTGATACACTGGTATGAGTGTGAGCCCGGAGTTAGTGATACATTGGGATTGAGTGTGAGTCCGGTCTCAGTGGTACACTGGGACTGAGTGTGAGCCGGGGGTATACGATTCACAGGGGCTGAGTGTGAGCCCGGAGTCAGTGAGACACTGGGACTGAGTGTGAGCCCGGTCTCAGTGATACACTGGGACTGTGAGACCGGAGTCAGTGATACACTGCGATTGAGTGTGACCCCAGTCTCAGTGATACACTGGGACTGAGTGTGAGCCCAGAGTCAGTGATAGACTGCGATTGAGTGTGTGCCTGGAGTCAGTGATACACTGGGACTGAGTGTGAGCCCGTTCTCAGTGATACACTGGGAATGAATGTGAGCCTGGGATCAGTGATATACTGGGACTGAGTGTAAGTCCGTGGTCAGTGATTCACTGGGACGGAGTTTGAACCCGGAGTCAGTGATACACTGGGACTGAGTGTGAGCCTGGAGTCAGTGATACACTGGGACTGAGTGTGAGCCCGGAGTCAGTGAGACACTGAGACTGAGTGTGAGCCCGGAATTAGTGATATATTGGGACTGAATGTGAGCCCAGTCTCAGTGATACACTGGGACTGAGTGTGAGCCCGGAGACAGTGATACACTGGGACTGAGTGTGAGCCCGGTCTCAGTGATACTCTTGGACTGAATGTGAGACCGGGATCAATGATTCACTGGGACTGAGTGTGAGCCGGAGTCAGTGAGACACTGAGACTGAGTGTGAGCCCGGATTTAGTGATATATTGGGACTGAATGTGAGTCCGGTCTCAGTGATACACTTGGACTGAATGTGAGACCGGGATCAATGATTCACTGGGACAGAGTGCGAGCCCGGAGTTAGTGATACACTGGGACAGAGTGTGAGCCCGGTCTCAGTGATACACTTGGACTGAGTGTGAGCCTGGGATCAGTGATACACTTGGACTGAGTGTGAGCCTGGGATCAGTGATACACTGGGACTGAGTGTGAGCCTGGTCTCAGTGACACACTGGGACTGAGTGTGAGCCTGGCATCAGTGATACAACTGGACTGAGTGTTAGCCGGGCGTATGTGATTCACTGGGACTGAGGTTGAGCCTAGAGTCAGTGATACACTGGGACTGTGAGCCTGGAGTCAGTGATAGACTGGGATTGAGTGTGAGTTCGTGGTCAGTGATACACTGGGACTGAGTTTGAGCCCGGAGTCAGTGATACACTGGGACTGGGTGTGAGCCCAGAGTCAGTGATACACTGGGACTGAGAGTGAGCCCGGTCTCAGTGATACACTGGGACTGAATGTGAGCCTGGGATCAGTGATCCACTGGGACTGAATGTGAGCCCGGAATCAGTGATACACTGAGACTGAGTGTGAGCCCAGATTTAGTGATATACTGGGATTGAGTGTGAGTCCGTGGTCAGGGATTCATTGGGACTGAGTTTGAGCCCGGAGTCAGTGATACACTGGGACTGGGTGTAAGCCCGGAGTCAGTGATACACTGGGACTGAGTGTGAACCCGGAGTTAGTGATACACTGGGACTGAGTGTGAGCCCGGAGTCAGTGAGACACTGGGACTGAGTGTGAGGCCGTAGTTAGTGATACATTGGGACTGAGTGTGAGCCTGGGATCAGTGATAGACTGGGACTGAGTGTGAGCCCGGAGTCAGTGATACACTGGGACTGAGTGTGAGCCCGGTCTCAGTGATACACTGGGACTGAATGTGAGCCTGACATCAGTGATACACTGGGACTGAGTGTTAGCCGGGCGTATGTGATTCACTGGGACTGAGGTAGAGCCCGGTGTCAGTGATACACTGGGACTGAGTGTGAGCCTGGAGTCAGTGATAGACTGGGACTGAGCGTGAGCCTGGAGTCAGTGTCACACTGGGAGTGAGTGTCAGTCCAGAGTTAGTGATACATTGGGACTGAGTGTGAGTCCGGTCTCAGTCATACACTTGGACTGAGTGTGAGCCTGGGATCAGTGATACACTGGGATTGAGTGTGAGTCCTGTCTCAGTGATACACTGGGAATGAGTGTGAGCCCGTTCTCAGTGATCCACTGGGACTGATTGTGAGCCCGGTCTCAGTGATACACTGGGACTGATTGTGAGCCCGGTCTCAGTGATATACTGGGACTGAGTGGGAACGCAGAGTCAGTGAGACACTGGGACTGAGTGTGAGCCCAGAGTTAGTGATACACTGGGACTGAGTTTGAGCCCGGAGTCAGTGATACACTGGGACTGAGTGTGAGCCCGGTCTCAATGATACACTGGGACTGAATGTGAGCCTGGGATCAGTGATAGACTGGGACTGAGTTTGAGCCCGATCTCAGTGATACACTGGGACTGAGTGTGAGCCCGGTCTCAGTGATACACTGGGACTGAGTGTGATCCCGGAGTCAGTGAGACACTGGGACTGAGTGTGAGCCCAGAGTTAGTGATATACTGGGATTGAGTGTGAGTCCGGAGTCAGTGCTACACTGGGACTGAGTGTGAGCCTGGAGTCAATGATACACTGGGACTAAGTGTGATCACGGAGTCAGTGATACACTCGGACTGAGTGTGAGCCCGGAGTCAGTGATACACTGGGACTGAGTGTGAGCCCGGTCTCTGTGATACTCTGGGACTGAGTGTGAGCCCGGAGTCAGTGATACACTGGGACTGAGTGTGAGCCCGGTCTCAGTAATACACTGGGACTGAGTGTGAGCCCGAAATCAGTAAAAGACTGGGTCTGAGTGTGAGCCTGGAGTCAGTGCTACACTGGGGCTGAGTGTGACCCTGAATCAGTGATACACTGGGACTGAGTGTGAGCACGGAGTCAGTGATACACTGGGTTTGAGTGTGAGTCCGTGGTCAATGATTTACTGGGACTGAGTGTCAGTCCGGAGTCAGTGCTACACTGGGACTGAGTGTGAGCCTGGAGTCAGTGATACACTGGGACAGAGTGTGAGCCCGGAGTCAGTGATACACTGGGACTGAGTGTGAGCCCGGAGTCAGTGAGACACTGGGACTGAGTGTGAGCCCGGTCTCAGGGATACACTGGGACTGAGTGTGAGCCCAAAGTCAGTGAAAGACTGGGACTGAGTGTGAGCCTGGAGTCAGTGCTACATTGGGACTGAGTGTGACCCTGAATCAGTGATACACTGGGACTGAGTGTGAGCCCGGAGTCAGTGATACACTGGGTTTGAGTATGAGTCCGTGGTCAATGATTCACTGGGACTGAGTCCGGAGTCAGTGCTACGCTGGGACTGAGTGAGAGCCCAGAGTCAGTGAGACACTGGGACAGAGTGTGAGCCCGGTCTCAATGATACACTGGGACTGAATGTGAGCCTGGGATCAGTGATAGACTGGGACTGAGTTTGAGCCCGATCTCAGTGATACACTGGGACTGAGTGTGAGCCCGGTCTCAGTTATACACTGGGACTGAGTGTGAGCCCGGAGTCAGTGATACACTGGGACTGAGTGTGAGCCCGTTCTCAGTGATACACTGGGACTGAATGTGAGCCTGACATCAGTGATACACTGGGACTGAGTGTTAGCCGGGCGTATGTGATTCACTGGGACTGAGGTTGAGCCCGGTGTCAGTGATACACTGGGACTGAGTATGAGCCTCGAGTCAGTGATAGACTGGGACTGAACGTGAGCCCGGAGTTAGTGATATACTGGAATTGAGTGTGAGTCCGTGGTCAGTGATTCACTGGGACTGAGTTTGAGCCCGGAGTCACTGATACACTGGGACTGAGTGTGAGCCTGGGGTATGCGATTCACTGGGACTGAGCGTGAGCCTCGAGTCAGTGATGCACTGGGACTGAGTGTGAGCTGGGAGTATGTGATTCACAGGGACTGAGTATGAGCCCAGAGTCAGTGACAGACTGGGACTGAGTGTGAGCCCGGAGTCAGTGATACACTGGGACTGAATGTGAGCCTGGGATCAGTGATACAATGGGACTCAGTGTGAGCCCAGAGTCAGTGAGACACTGGGACTGAGTGTGAGACCAGAGTTAGTGATACACTGGGACTGAGTGTGAGACCAGAGTTAGTGATACACTGGGACTGAGTGTGAGTCCGGTCTCAGTGATACACTGGGACTGATTGTGAGCCCGGAGTCAGTGATACACTGGTATGAGTGTGAGCCCGGAGTTAGTGATACATTGGGATTGAGTGTGAGTCCGGTCTCAGTGGTACACTGGGACTGAGTGTGAGCCGGGGGTATACGATTCACAGGGGCTGAGTGTGAGCCCGGAGTCAGTGAGACACTGGGACTGAGTGTGAGCCCGGTCTCAGTGATACACTGGGACTGTGAGACCGGAGTCAGTGATACACTGCGATTGAGTGTGACCCCAGTCTCAGTGATACACTGGGACTGAGTGTGAGCCCAGAGTCAGTGATAGACTGCGATTGAGTGTGTGCCTGGAGTCAGTGATACACTGGGACTGAGTGTGAGCCCGTTCTCAGTGATACACTGGGAATGAATGTGAGCCTGGGATCAGTGATATACTGGGACTGAGTGTAAGTCCGTGGTCAGTGATTCACTGGGACGGAGTTTGAACCCGGAGTCAGTGATACACTGGGACTGAGTGTGAGCCCGGAGTCAGTGATATACTGGGATTGAGTGTGAGTCTGTGGTCAGTGATTCACTGGGACTGAGTTTGAGCCCGGAGTCAGTGACATACTGGGATTGAGTGTGAGTCCGTGGTCAGTGATTCACCGGGATTGAGTGTCAGTCCGGAGTCAGTGATACACTGGGAGTGAGTGTGAGCCTGGAGTCAGTGATACACTGGGACTGAGCGTGAGCCTGGAGTCAGTGATACACTGGGACTGATTGTGAGCCCGTAGTCAGTGATACACTGGGACTGAGTGTGAGCCCGCTCTCAGTGATACACTTGGGCTGAGTGTGAGCCAGGGATCAGTGATACAATGGATTGAGTGTGAGTCCGGTCTCAGTGATACACTGGGACTGAGTGTGAGCCCGTTCTCAGTGATAAACTGGGACTGAATGTGAGCCTGGGATCAGTGATATACTGGCACTGAGTGTCAGTCTGTGGTCAGTGATACACTGGGACTGAGTGTGAACCCGGAGTCAGTGATACACTGGGATTGAGTGTGAGCCCGGAGTCAGTGATACACTGGGACTGAGTGTGAGTCCGTTCTCAGTGATACACTGGGAATGAATGTGAGCCTGGGATCAGTGATATACTGGGACTGAGTGTGAGTCCGTGGTCAGTGATTCACTGGGACGGAGTTTGAACCCGGAGTCAGTGATACACTGGGACTGAGTGTTAGCCGGGGGTATGTGATTCACTGGGACTGAGTGTGTGCCCAGAGTCAGTGATACACTGGGACTGAGTGTGAGCCCGGAGTCAGTGATATACTGGGATTGAGTGTGAGTCCGTGGTCAGTGATTCACTGGGACTGAGTTTGAGCCCGGAGTCAGTGACATACTGGGATTGAGTGTGAATCCGTGGTCAGTGATTCACCGGGACTGAGTGTCAGTCCGGAGTCAGTGATACACTGGGAGTGAGTGTGAGCCTGGAGTCAGTGATACACTGGGACTGAGCGTGAGCCCGGAGTCAGTGAGACACTGGGACTGAGTGCGAGCCCGGAGTTAGTGATACATTGGGACTGAGTGTGAGTCCGGTCTCAGTGATACACTGGGACTGATTGTGAGCCCGTAGTCAGTGATACACTGGGACTGAGTGTGAGCCCACTCTCAGTGATACACTTGGACTGAGTGTGAGCCTGGGATCAGTGATACAATGGATTGAGTGTGAGTCCGGTCTCAGTGATACACTGGGACTGAGTGTGAGCCCGGAGTCAGTGATACACTGGGACTGAGTGTGAGCCCGTTCTCAGTGATACACTGGGACTGAATGTGAGCCTGGGATCAGTGATATACTGGGACTGAGTGTCAGTCTGTGGTCAGTGATACACTGGGACTAAGTGTTAGCCCAGGGTATGTGATTCACTGGGACTGAGTGTGTGCCCAGACTCAGTGATACACTGGGACTGAGTGTGAGCCCGGAGTGAGTGATATACTGGGATTGAGTGTGAGTCCGTGGTCAGTGATTCACTGGGACTGAGTTTGAGCCCGGAGTCAGTGACATACTGGGATTGAGTGTCAGTCCGGAGTCAGTGATACACTGGGACTGAGCGTGAGCCCGGAGTCAGTGAGTCACTGGGACTGAGTGCGAGCCCGGAGTTAGTGATACATTGGGACTGAGTGTGAGTCCGGTCTCAGTGATACACTGGGACTGATTGTGAGCCCGTAGTCAGTGATACACTGGGACTGAGTGTGAGCCCGCTCTCAGTGATACACTTGGGCTGAGTGTGAGCCAGGGATCAGTGATACAATGGATTGAGTGTGAGTCCGGTCTCAGTGATACACTGGGACTGAGTGTGAGCCCGGAGTCAGTGATTTACTGGGATTGAGTGTGAGTCCGTGGTCAGTGATTCACTGGGACTGAGTTTGAGCCCGGAGTCAGTGATACACTGGGACTGAGTGTGAGCCGGGGTTATGTGATTCACTGGGACGAAGCATGAGGTTGGAGTCAGTGATACACTGGGACTGAGTGTGAGCCCGGAGTCAGTGATACACTGGGACTGAATGTGATCCTGGGATCAGTGATACAATGCGACTGAGTGTGAGCCCGGAGTCAGTGATACACTGAGACTGAGTGTGAGCCTGGGATCAGTGATACACTGGGACTGAGTGAGAGCCCAGAGTAAGTGAGACACTGGGACTGAGTGTGAGCCCGGAGTCAGTGAGACACTGAGACTGCGTGTGAGCCCGGATTTAGTGATATTTTGGGACTGAATGTGAGCCCGGAGTCAGTGATACACTGGGACAGAGTGTGAGCCCGGTCTCAGTGATTCACTGGGACTGAGTGTGAGCCGGAGTCAGTGAGACACTGAGACAGAGTGTGAGCCCGGATTTAGTGATATATTGGGACTGAATGTGAGTCCGGTCTCAGTGATACACTTGGACTGAATGTGAGACCGGGATCAATGATTCACTGGGACTGAGTGTGAGCCCGGAGTCAGTGATACACTGTGACTGAGTGTGAGCCCGGTCTCAGTGAATCACTGGGACAGAGTGTGAGCCCGGAGTCAGTGAGACACTGGGACTGAGTGTGAACCCGGTCTCAGTGATACACTGGGACTGTGAGACCCGAGTCAGTGATACACTGCGATTGAGTGTGACCCCAGTCTCAGTGATACACTGGGACTGAGTGTGAGCCCAGAGTCAGTGATACACTGGGACTGAGTGTGAGCCCGGTCTCAGTGATACACTGGGACTGAATGTGAGCCTGGGATCAGTGATCCACTGGGACTGAGTGTGAGCCCGGAGTCAGTGATACACTGGGACTGAGTGTGAGCCCGTTCTCAGTGATACACTGGGAATGAATGTGAGCCTGGGATCAGTGATATACTGGGACTGAGTGTGAGCCCCGGAATCAGTAATACGCTGGGACTGAGTGTGAGCCAATGGTCAGTGATACACTGGGACTGAGTGTCAGCCCGGAGTCAGTAATCACTGGGACTGAGGGTGAGACCGGAGTCAGTGAAAGACTGGGTCTGAGTGTGAGCCTGGAGTCAGTGCTACACTGGGAATGAGTGTGACCCTGAATCAGTGATACACTGGGACTGAGTGTAAGCCCGGAGTCAGTGACACACTGGGATTGAGTGTGAGTCCGTGGTCAGTGATTCACCGGGACTGAGTGTCAGTCCGGAGTCAGTGATACACTGGGACTGAGTGTGAGCCCGGTCTCAGTGATACACTTGGACTGAATGTGAGACCGGGATCAATGATTCACTGGGACTGAGTGTGAGCCCGGAGTCAGTGATACACTGTGACTGAGTGTGATCCCGTTCTCAGTGATTCACTGGGACAGAATGTGAGCCCGGAGTCAGTGAGACACTGGGGCAGAGTGTGAGCCCGGTCTCAGTGATACACTGGGACAGTGAGACCGGAGTCAGTGATACACTGCGATTGAGTGTGACCCCAGTCTCAGTGATACACTGGGACTGAGTGTGAGCCCAGAGTCAGTAATAGGCTGCGATTGAGTGTGAGTCCGTGGTCAGGGATTCATTGGGACTGAGTTTGAGCCCGGAGTCAGTGATACACTGGGACTGAGTGTGAGCCTGGAGTCAGTGATAGACTGGGACTGAGCGTGAGCCTGGAGTCAGTGACACACTGGGAGTGAGTGTCAGTCCAGAGTTAGTGATACATTGGGACTGAGTGTGAGTCCGGTCTCAGTCATACACTTGGACTGAGTGTGAGCCTGGGATCAGTGATACACTGGGATTGAGTGTGAGTCCTGTCTCAGTGATACACTGGGAATGAGTGTGAGCCCGTTCTCAGTGATCCACTGGGACTGATTGTGAGCCGGTCTCAGTGATACACTGGGACTGATTGTGAGCCCGGTCTCAGTGATATACTGGGACTGAGTGAGAACGCAGAGTCAGTGAGACACTGGGACTGAGTGTGAGCCCAGAGTTAGTGATACACTGGGACTGAGTTTGAGCCCGGAGTCAGTGATACACTGGGACTGAGTGTGAGCCCGGTCTCAATGATACACTGGGACTGAATGTGAGCCTGGGATCAGTGATAGACTGGGACTGAGTTTGAGCCCGATCTCAGTGATACACTGGGACTGAGTGTGAGCCCGGTCTCAGTGATACACTGGGACTGAGTGTGATCCCGGAGTCAGTGAGACACTGGGACTGAGTGTGAGCCCAGAGTTAGTGATATACTGGGATTGAGTGTGAGTCCGGAGTCAGTGCTACACTGGGACTGAGTGTGAGCCTGGAGTCAATGATACACTGGGACTAAGTGTGATCACGGAGTCAGTGATACACTCGGACTGAGTGTGAGCCCGGAGTCAGTGAGACACTGGGACTGAGTGTGAGCCCGTTCTCAGTGATAAACTGGGACTGAATGTGAGCCCGGAGTCAGTGATACACTGGGACTGAGTGTGAGCCCGGTCTCAGTAATACACTGGGACTGAGTGTGAGCCCGAAATCAGTAAAAGACTGGGACTGAGTGTGAGCCTGGAGTCAGTGCTACACTGGGGCTGAGTGTGACCCTGAATCAGTGATACACTGGGACTGAGTGTGAGCACGGAGTCAGTGATACACTGGGTTTGAGTGTGAGTCCGTGGTCAATGATTTACTGGGACTGAGTGTCAGTCCGGAGTCAGTGCTACACTGGGACTGAGTGTGAGCCTGGAGTCAGTGAGACACTGGGACTGAGTGTGAACCCGGTCTCAGTGATACACTGGGACTGTGAGACCCGAGTCAGTGATACACTGCGATTGAGTGTGACCCCAGTCTCAGTGATACACTGGGACTGAGTGTGAGCCCAGAGTCAGTGATACACTGGGACTGAGTGTGAGCCCGGAGACAGTGATACACTGGGACTGAGTGTGAGCCCGGTCTCAGTGATACTCTTGGACTGAATGTGAGACCGGGATCAATGATTCACTGGGACTGAGTGTGAGCCGGAGTCAGTGATACACTGAGACTGAGTGTGAGCCCGGATTTAGTGATATATTGGGACTGAATGTGAGTCCGGTCTCAGTGATACACTTGGACTGAATGTGAGACCGGGATCAATGATTCACTGGGACAGAGTGCGAGCCCGGAGTTAGTGATACTTTGGGACTGAGTGTGAGCCCGGAGTCAGTGATACACTGGGACAGAGTGTGAGCCCGGTCTCAGTGATACACTTGGACTGAGTGTGAGCCTGGGATCAGTGATATACTGGGATTGAGTGTGAGCCTGGTCTCAGTGACACACTGGGACTGAGTGTGAGCCTGGCATCAGTGATACAACTGGACTGAGTGTTAGCCGGGCGTATGTGATTCACTGGGACTGAGGTTGAGCCTAGAGTCAGTGATACACTGGGACTGTGAGCCTGGAGTCAGTGATAGACTGGGATTGAGTGTGAGCGCAGAGTTAGTGATATACTGGGATTGAGTGTGAGTTCGTGGTCAGTGATACACTGGGACTGAGTTTGAGCCCGGAGTCAGTGATACACTGGGACTGGGTGTGAGCCCAGAGTCAGTGATACACTGGGACTGAGTGTGAGCCTGGAGTCAGTGAGACACTGGGACTGAGTGTGAACCCGGTCTCAGTGATACACTGGGACTGTGAGACCCGAGTCAGTGATACACTGCAATTGAGTGTGACCCCAGTCTCAGTGATACACTGGGACTGAGTGTGAGCCCAGAGTCAGTGATACACTGGGACTGAGTGTGAGCCCGGTCTCAGTGATACACTGGGACTGAATGTGAGCCTGGGATCAGTGATCCACTGGGACTGAGTGTGAGCCCGGAGTCAGTGATACACTGGGACTGAGTGTGAGCCCGTTCTCAGTGATACACTGGGAATGAATGTGAGCCTGGGATCAGTGATATACTGGGACTGAGTGTGAGTCCGTGGTCAGTGATTCACTGGGACAGAGTGTGATCCCGGAGTCAATGATACACTGGGATTGAGTGTGAGTCCATGGTCAGTGATTCACTGGGACTGAGTGTGAGCCCAGGATCTGTGATACACTGGGACTGAGTGTGAGCCCCAGAATCAGTAATACACTGGGACTGAGTGTGAGCCAATGGTCAGTGATACACTGGGACTGAGTGTCAGCCCGTGGTCAGTGATACACTGGGACTGAGTGTGAGCCCGGTCTCAATGATACACTGGGACTGAATGTGAGCCTGGGATCAGTGATAGACTGGGACTGAGTTTGAGCCCGATCTCAGTGATACACTGGGACTGAGTGTGAGCCCGGTCTCAGTGATACACTGGGACTGAGTGTGATCCCGGAGTCAGTGAGACACTGGGACTGAGTGTGAGCCCAGAGTTAGTGATATACTGGGATTGAGTGTGAGTCCGGAGTCAGTGCTACACTGGGACTGAGTGTGAGCCTGGAGTCAATGATACACTGGGACTAAGTGTGATCACGGAGTCAGTGATACACTCGGACTGAGTGTGAGCCCGGAGTCAGTGAGACACTGGGACTGAGTGTGAGCCCGTTCTCAGTGATAAACTGGGACTGAGTGTGAGCCCGGAGTCAGTGATACACTGGGACTGAGTGTGAGCCCGGTCTCAGTAATACACTGGGACTTAGTGTGAGCCCGAAATCAGTAAAAGACTGGGACTGAGTGTGAGCCTGGAGTCAGTGCTACACTGGGGCTGAGTGTGACCCTGAATCAGTGATACACTGGGACTGAGTGTGAGCACGGAGTCAGTGATACACTGGGTTTGAGTGTGAGTCCGTGGTCAATGATTTACTGGGACTGAGTGTCAGTCCGGAGTCAGTGCTACACTGGGACTGAGTGTGAGCCTGGAGTCAGTGAGACACTGGGACTGAGTGTGAACCCGGTCTCAGTGATACACTGGGACTGTGAGACCCGAGTCAGTGATACACTGCGATTGAGTGTGACCCCAGTCTCAGTGATACACTGGGACTGAGTGTGAGCCCAGAGTCAGTGATAGACTGCGATTGAGTGTGTGCCCGGAGTCAGTGATACACTGGGACTGAGTGTGAGCCCGGTCTCAGTGATACACTGAGACTGAATGAGAGCCTGGGATCAGTGATATACTGGGACTGAGTGTGAGTCCGTGGTCAGTGATTCACTGGGACTGAGTTTGAGCCCGGATTCAGTGATACACTGAGACTGAATGTGAGCCTGGGATCAGTGATCCACTGGGACTGAGTGTGAGCCCGGAGTCAGTGATACACTGGGACTGAGTGTGAGCCCAGTCTCAGTGATACACTGGGACTGAGTGTGAGCCCAGAGTCAGTGATACACTGGGACTGAGTGTGAGCCCGGTCTCAGTGATACACTGGGACTGAATGTGAGCCTGGGATCAGTGATCCACTGGGACTGAGTGTGAGCCCGGAGTCAGTGATACACTGGGACTGAGTGTGAGCCCGTTCTCAGTGATACACTGGGAATGAATGTGAGCCTGGGATCAGTGATATACTGGGACTGAGTGTGAGTCCGTGGTCAGTGATTCACTGGGACGGAGTGTGATCCCGGAGTCAATGATACACTGGGATTGAGTGTGAGTCCATGGTCAGTGATTCACTGGGACTGAGTGTGAGCCCAGGATCTGTGATACACTGGGACTGAGTGTGAGCCCCAGAATCAGTAATACACTGGGACTGAGTGTGAGCCAATGGTCAGTGATACACTGGGACTGAGTGTCAGCCCGGAGTCAGTGATACACTGGGACTGAGGGTGAGACCGGAGTCAGTGCTACACTGGGAATGAGTGTGACCCTGAATCAGTGATACACTGGGACTGAGTGTAAGCCCGGAGTCAGTGACACACTGGGATTGAGTGTGAGTCCGTGGTCAGTGATTCACCGGGACTGAGTGTCAGTCCGGAGTCAGTGATACACTGGGACTGAGTGTGAGCCCGGTCTCAGTGATACACTTGGACTGAATGTGAGACCGGGATCAATGATTCACTGGGACTGAGTGTGAGCCCGGAGTCAGTGATACACTGTGACTGAGTGTGATCCCGTTCTCAGTGATTCTCTGGGACAGAATGTGAGCCCGGAGTCAGTGAGACACTGGGGCAGAGTGTGAGCCCGGTCTCAGTGATACACTGGGACAGTGAGACCGGAGTCAGTGATACACTGCGATTGAGTGTGACCCCAGTCTCAGTGATACACTGGGACTGAGTGTGAGCCCAGAGTCAGTGATAGGCTGCGATTGAGTGTGAGCCCGGAGTCAGTGATACACTGGGACTGAGTGTGAGCCGGTCTCAGTGATACACTGGGACTGAATGTGAGCCTGGGATCAGTGATCCACTGGGACTGAGTGTGAGCCCGGAGTCAGTGATACACTGGGACTGAGTGTGAGCCCGTTCTCAGTGATACACTGGGAATGAATGTGAGCCTGGGATCAGTGATATACTGGGACTGAGTGTGAGTCCGTGGTCAGTGATTCACTGGGACGGAGTGTGAACCCGGAGTCAGTGATACACTGGGACTGAGTGTTAGCCGGGGGTATGTGATTCACTGGGACTGAGTGTGAGCCTGGAGTCAGTGATACACTGGGACTGAGTGTGAGCCCGGAGTCAGTGAGACACTGAGACTGAGTGTGAGCCCGGAATTAGTGATATATTGGGACTGAATGTGAGCCCAGTCTCAGTGATACACTTGGACTGAATGTGAGACCGGGATCAATGATTCACTGGGACAGAGTGCGAGCCCGGAGTTAGTGATACTTTGGGACTGAGTATGAGCCCAGAGTCAGTGACAGACTGGGACCGAGTGTGAGCCCGGAGACAGTGATACACTGGGACTGAGTGTGAGCCCGGTCTCAGTGATACTCTTGGACTGAATGTGAGACCGGGATCAATGATTCACTGGGACTGAGTGTGAGCCGGAGTCAGTGAGACACTGAGACTGAGTGTGAGCCCGGATTTAGTGATATATTGGGACTGAATGTGAGTCCGGTCTCAGTGATACACTTGGACTGAATGTGAGACCGGGATCAATGATTCACTGGGACAGAGTGCGAGCCCGGAGTTAGTGATACTTTGGGACTGAGTATGAGCCCAGAGTCAGTGACAGACTGGGACCGAGTGTGAGCCCGGAGTCAGTGATACACTGGGACAGAGTGTGAGCCCGGTCTCAGTGATACACTTGGACTGAGTGTGAGCCTGGGATCAGTGAGATACTGGGATTGAGTGTGAGCCTGGTCTCAGTGACACACTGGGACTGAGTGTGAGCCTGGCATCAGTGATACAACTGGACTGAGTGTTAGCCGGGCGTATGTGATTCACTGGGACTGAGGTTGAGCCTAGAGTCAGTGATACACTGGGACTGTGAGCCTGGAGTCAGTGATAGATTGGGATTGAGTGTGAGCCCAGAGTTAGTGATATACTGGGATTGAGTGTGAGTTCGTGGTCAGTGATACACTGGGACTGAGTTTGAGCCCGGAGTCAGTGATACACTGGGACTGGGTGTGAGCCCAGAGTCAGTGATACACTGGGACTGAGAGTGAGCCCGGTCTCAGTGATACACTGGGACTGAATGTGAGCCTGGGATCAGTGATCCACTGGGACTGAATGTGAGCCCGGAATCAGTGATACACTGGGACTGAGTGTGAGCCCAGAGTTAGTGATATACTGGGATTGAGTGTGAGTCCGTGGTCAGGGATTCATTGGGACTGAGTTTGAGCCCGGAGTCAGTGATACACTGGGACTGGGTGTAAGCCCGGAGTCAGTGATACACTGGGACTGAGTGTGAACCCGGAGTTAGTGATACACTGGGACTGAGTGTGAGCCCGGAGTCAGTGAGACACTGGGACTGAGTGTGAGGCCGGAGTTAGTGATACATTGGGACTGAGTGTGAGCCTGGGATCAGTGATAGACTGGGACTGAGTGTGAGCCCGGAGTCAGTGATACACTGGGACTGAGTGTGAGCCCGTTCTCAGTGATACACTGGGAC
Organism: Chiloscyllium plagiosum; assembly: GCF_037043375.1. Taxonomy (NCBI): domain Eukaryota; kingdom Metazoa; phylum Chordata; class Chondrichthyes; order Orectolobiformes; family Hemiscylliidae; genus Chiloscyllium; species Chiloscyllium plagiosum. Next base: position 103,141,527 of record NW_028270141.1, read on the forward strand.
TGAATGTGAGCCTGACATCAGTGATACACTGGGACTGAGTGTTAGCCGGGCGTATGTGATTCACTGGGACTGAGGTTGAGCACGGTGTCAGTGATACACTGCGACTGAGTGTGAGCCTGGAGTCAGTGATAGACTGGGACTGAGCGTGAGCCTGGAGTCAGTGACACACTGGGAGTGAGTGTCAGTCCAGAGTTAGTGATACATTGGGACTGAGTGTGAGTCCGGTCTCAGTCATACACTTGGACTGAGTGTGAGCCTGGGATCAGTGATAGACTGGGACGGAGTTTGAGCCCGATCTCAGTGATACACTGGGACTGAGTGTGAGCCCGGTCTCAGTGATACACTGGGACTGAGTGTGATCCCGGAGTCAGTGAGACACTGGGACTGAGTGTGAGCCCAGAGTTAGTGATATACTGGGATTGAGTGTGAGTCCGGAGTCAGTGCTACACTGGGACTGAGTGTGAGCCTGGAGTCAATGATACACTGGGACTAAGTGTGATCACGGAGTCAGTGATACACTCGGACTGAGTGTGAGCCCGGAGTCAGTGAGACACTGGGACTGAGTGTGAGCCCGTTCTCAGTGATAAACCGGGACTGAATGTGAGCCCGGAGTCAGTGATACACTGGGACTGAGTGTGAGCCCGGTCTCAGTAATACACTGGGACTGAGTGTGAGCCCGAAATCAGTAAAAGACTGGGACTGAGTGTGAGCCTGGAGTCAGTGCTACACTGGGGCTGAGTGTGACCCTGAATCAGTGATACACTGGGACTGAGTGTGAGCACGGAGTCAGTGATACACTGGGTTTGAGTGTGAGTCCGTGGTCAATGATTTACTGGGACTGAGTGTCAGTCCGGAGTCAGTGCTACACTGGGACTGAGTGTGAGCCTGGAGTCAGTGATACACTGGGACTGAGTGTGAGCCCGGAGTCAGTGATACACTGGGACTGAGTGTGAGCCCGGAGTCAGTGAGACACTGGGACTGAGTGTGAGCCCGGTCTCAGGGATACACTGGGACTGAGTGTGAGCCCAAAGTCAGTGAAAGACTGGGACTGAGTGTGAGCCTGGAGTCAGTGCTACATTGGGACTGAGTGTGACCCTGAATCAGTGATACACTGGGACTGAGTGTGAGCCCGGAGTCAGTGATACACTGGGTTTAAGTATGAGTCAGTGGTCAATGATTCACTGGGACTGAGTCCGGAGTCAGTGCTACACTGGGACTGAGTGAGAGCCCAGAGTCAGTGATACACTGGGACTGAGTGTGAGCCCGGAGTCAGTGATACACTGGGACTGAGTGTGAGCCCGGTCTCAGGGATACACTGGGACTGAGTGTGAGCCCAAAGTCAGTGAAAGACTGGGACTGAGTGTGAGCCTGGAGTCAGTGCTACATTGGGACTGAGTGTGACCCTGAATCAGTGATACACTGGGACTGAGTGTGAGCCCGGAGTCAGTGATACACTGGGTTTAAGTATGAGTCAGTGGTCAATGATTCACTGGGACTGAGTCCGGAGTCAGTGCTACACTGGGACTGAGTGAGAGCCCAGAGTCAGTGAGACACTGGGACTGAGTGTGAGCCCGGAGTTAGTGATACACTGGGACTGAGTGTGAGCCCGGAGTCAGTGATACACTGGGACAGAGTGTGAGCCCGGTCTCAATGATACACTGGGACTGAATGTGAGCCTGGGATCAGTGATAGACTGGGACTGAGTGTGAGCCCGTTCTCAGTGATACACTGGGACTGAATGTGAGCCTGACATCAGTGATACACTGGGACTGAGTGTTAGCCGGGCGTATGTGATTCACTGGGACTGAGGTTGAGCCCGGTGTCAGTGATACACTGGGACTGAGTATGAGCCTCGAGTCAGTGAAACACTGGGAGTGAGTGTCAGTCCAGAGTTAGTGATACATTGGGACTGAGTGTGAGTCCGGTCTCAGTCATACACTTGGACTGAGTGTGAGCCTGGGATCAGTGATACACTGGGATTGAGTGTGAGTCCTGGCTCAGTGATACACTGGGAATGAGTGTGAGCCCGTTCTCAGTGATCCACTGGGACTGATTGTGAGCCCGGTCTCAGTGATACACTGGGACTGATTGTGAGCCCGGTCTCAGTGATATACTGGGACTGAGTGAGAACGCAGAGTCAGTGAGACACTGGGACTGAGTGTGAGCCCAGAGTTAGTGATACACTGGGACTGAGTTTGAGCCCGGAGTCAGTGATACACTGGGACTGAGTGTGAGCCCGGTCTCAGTGACACACTGGGACTGAGTGTGATCCCGGAGTCAGTGAGACACTGGGACTGAGTGTGAGCCCAGAGTTAGTGATATACTGGGATTGAGTGTGAGTCCGGAGTCAGTGCTACACTGGGACTGAGTGTGAGCCTGGAGTCAATGATACACTGGGACTAAGTGTGATCACGGAGTCAGTGATACACTCGGACTGAGTGTGAGCCCGGAGTCAGTGAGACACTGGGAATGAGTGTGAGCCCGTTCTCAGTGATCCACTGGGACTGATTGTGAGCCCGGTCTCAGTGATACACTGGGACTGATTGTGAGCCCGGTCTCAGTGATATACTGGGACTGAGTGAGAACGCAGAGTCAGTGAGACACTGGGACTGAGTGTGAGCCCAGAGTTAGTGATACACTGGGACTGAGTTTGAGCCCGGAGTCAGTGATACACTGGGACTGAGTGTGAGCCCGGTCTCAGTGACACACTGGGACTGAGTGTGATCCCGGAGTCAGTGAGACACTGGGACTGAGTGTGAGCCCAGAGTTAGTGATATACTGGGATTGAGTGTGAGTCCGGAGTCAGTGCTACACTGGGACTGAGTGTGAGCCTGGAGTCAATGATACACTGGGACTAAGTGTGATCACGGAGTCAGTGATACACTCGGACTGAGTGTGAGCCCGGAGTCAGTGAGACACTGGGACTGAGTGTGAGCCCGTTCTCAGTGATAATCTGGGACTGAATGTGAGCCCGGAGTCAGTGATACACTGGGACTGAGTGTGAGCCCGGTCTCAGTAATACACTGGGACTGAGTGTGAGCCCGAAATCAGTAAAAGACTGGGACTGAGTGTGAGCCTGGAGTCAGTGCTACACTGGGGCTGAGTGTGACCCTGAATCAGTGATACACTGGGACTGAGTGTGAGCACGGAGTCAGTGATACACTGGGTTTGAGTGTGAGTCCGTGGTCAATGATTCACTGGGACTGAGTGTGAGCCCAACGTCAGTGAAAGACTGGGACTGAGTGTGAGCCTGGAGTCAGTGCTACATTGGGACTGAGTGTGACCCTGAATCAGTGATACACTGGGACTGAGTGTGAGCCCGGAGTCAGTGATACACTGGGTTTGAGTATGAGTCCGTGGTCAATGATTCACTGGGACTGAGTCCGGAGTCAGTGCTACACTGGGACTGAGTGTGAGCCTGGAGTCAGTGATACACTGGGACTGAGTGTGAGCCCGGAGTTAGTGATACATTGGGACTGAGTGTGAGTCCGGTCTCAGTCATACACTTGGACTGAGTGTGAGCCTGGGATCAGTGATACACTGGGATTGAGTGTGAGTCCTGTCTCAGTGATACACTGGGAATGAGTGTGAGCCCGTTCTCAGTGATCCACTGGGACTGATTGTGAGCCCGGTCTCAGTGATACACTGGGACTGATTGTGAGCCCGGTCTCAGTGATACACTGGGACTGATTGTGAGCCCGGTCTCAGTGATATACTGGGACTGATTAAGAACGCAGAGTCAGTGAGACACTGGGATTGTGTGTGAGCCCAGAGTTAGTGATACACTGGGACTGAGTTTGAGCCCGGAGTCAGTGATACACTGGGACTGAGTGTGAGCCGGGTCTCAATGATACACTGGGACTGAATGTTAGCCTGGGATCAGTGATACACTGGGACTGAGTGTGAGCCCGGAGTCAGTGATACACTGGGACTGAGTGTGAGCCCGTTCTCAGTGATACACTGGGACTGAATGTGAGCCTGACATCAGTGATACACTGGGACTGAGTGTTAGCCGGCCATATGTGATTCACTGGGACTGAGGTTGAGCCCGGTGTCAGTGATACACTGGGACTGAGTGTGAGCCTGGAGTCAGTGATAGACTGGGACTGAGCGTGAGCCTGGAGTCAGTGAGACACTGGGACTGAGTGTGAGTCCTGTCTCAGTGATACACTGGGAATGACTGTGAGCCCGTTCTCAGTGATCCACTGGGACTGATTGTGAGCCCGGTCTCAGTGATACACTGTGACTGATTGTGAGCCCGGTCTCAGTGATATACTGGGACTAAGTGAGAACGCAGAGTCAGTGAGACACTGGGACTGAGTGTGAGCCCAGAGTTAGTGATACACTGGGACTGAGTGTGAGCCCGGTCTCAATGATACACTGGGACTGAATGTGAGCCTGGGAGCAGTGATAGACTGGGACTGAGTTTGAGCCCGATCTCAGTGATACACTGGGACTGAGTGTGAGCCCGGTCTCAGTGATACACTGGGACTGAGTGTGATCCCGGAGTCAGTGAGACACTGGGACTGAGTGTGAGCCCAGAGTTAGTGATATACTGGGATTGAGTGTGAGTCCGGAGTCAGTGCTACACTGGGACTGAGTGTGAGCCTTGAGTCAGTGATACACTGGGACTGAGTGTGAGCACGGAGTCAGTGATACACTCGGACTGAGTGTGAGCCCGGAGTCAGTGTGACACTGGGACTGAGTGTGAGCCCGGTCTCAGTGATAAACTGGGACTGAATGTGAGCCCGGAGTCAGTGATACACTGGGACTGAGTGTGAGCCCGGTCTCAGTGATACACTGGGACTGAGTGTGAGCCCGAAATCAGTAAAAGACTGGGACCGAGTGTGAGCCTGGAGTCAGTGCTACACTGGGCCTGAGTGTGACCCTGAATCAGTGATGCACTGGGACTGAGTGTGAGCATGGAGTCAGTGATACACTGGGTTTGAGTCTGAGTCCGTGGTCAATGATTCACTGGGACTGAGTGTCAGTCCGGAGTCAGTGCTACACTGGGACTGAGTGTGAGCCTGGAGTCAGTGATACACTGGGACTGAGTGTGAGCCCGGAGTCAGTGATACACTGGGACTGAGTGTGAGCCCGGAGTCAGTGAGACACTGGGACTGAGTGTGAGCCCGGTCTCAGTGATAAACTGGGACTGAGTGTGAGCGCGGAGTCAGTGATACACTGGGACTGAGTGTGAGCCCGGTCTCAGGGATACACTGGGACTGAGTGTGAGCCCGAAGTCAGTGAAAGACTGGGACTGAGTGTGAGCCTGGAGTCAGTGCTACACTGGGACTGAGTGTGACCCTGAATCAGTGATACACTGGGACTGAGTGTGAGCCCGGAGTCAGTGATACACTGGGTTTGAGTATGAGTCCGTGGTCAATGATTCACTGGGACTGAGTCCGGAGTCAGTGCTACACTGGGACTGAGTGTGAGCCTGGAGTCAGTGATACACTGGGACTGAGTGTGAGCACGGAGTTAGTGATACATTGGGACTGAGTGTGAGTCCGGTCTCAGTGATCCACTGGGACTGATTGTGAGCCACCAGTGAGTGATACACTGGGATTGAGTGTGAGCCCGGTCTCAGTGATACACTGGGACTGAGTGTGAGCCCGGTCTCAGTGATACACTGGGACTGAATGTGAGCCTGGCATCAGTGATACACTGGGACTGAGTGTTAGCCGGGCGTATGTGATTCACTGGGACTAAAGTTGAGCCCAGAGTCAGTGATACACTGGGACTGAGTTTGAGACCGGAGTCAGTGATACACTGGGACTGAGTTTGAGACCGGAGTCAGTGATACACTGGGACTGGGTGTGAGCCGGGTGTATGTGATTCACTGGAATTGAGGGTGAGCCCAGAGTCAGTGATACACTGGGACTGAGTGTGAGCCCCGGAATCAGTAATACACTGGGATTGAGTGTGAGCCCATGGTCACTGAAAAACTGCGACTGAGTGTCAGCACGGGGTCAGTGTTACACTGGGACTGAGTGTGAGACTGGAGTCAGTGATACACTGGGACGAAGTGTGAGCCGGGGGTATGTTATTCCCTGGATCTAAGGGTGAGTCCGGAGTCAGTGATACACTGGGACTGAGTGTGAGCCCGGAGTCAGTGAAAGACTGGGACTGAGTGTGAGCCTGGAGTCAGTGCGACACTGAGACTGAGTGTGAGTCCGGAGTCAGTGATACACTGGGATTGAGTGTGAGTCCGTGGTCAGTGATTCACCGGGACTGAGTGTCAGTCCGGAGTCAGTGAGACACTGGGACTGAGTGTGAGCCTGGAGTCAGTGATACACTGGGACTGAGCGTGAGCCTGGAGTCAGTGAGACACTGTGACTGAGTGTCAGTCCGGAGTTAGTGATACATTGGGACTGAGTGTGAGTCCGGTCTCAGTGATACACTTGGACTGAGTGTGAGCCAGGGATCAGTGATACACTGGGATTGAGTGTGAGTCCGGTCTCAGTGATACACTGGGACTGATTGTGAGCCCGGTCTCAGTGATATACTGGGACTGAGTGAGAGCCCAGAGTCAGTGAGACACTGGGACTGAGTGTGAGCCCAGAGTTAGTGATACACTGGGACTGAGTGTGAGCCCGGAGTCAGTGATACACTGGGACTGAGTGTGAGCCCGGTCTCAATGATACACTGGGACTGAATGTGAGCCTGGGATCGGTGATAGACTGGGACGGAGTTTGAGCCCGATCTCAGTGATACATTGGGACTGAGTGTGAGTCCGGTCTCAGTGATACACTTGGACTGAGTGTGAGCCAGGGATCAGTGATACACCTGGGATTGAGTGTGAGTCCGGTCTCAGTGATACACTGGGAATGAGTGTGAGCCCGTTCTCAGTGATACACTGGGACTGATTGTGAGCCCGGTCTCAGTGATATACTGGGACTGAGTGAGAGCCCAGAGTCAGTGAGACACTGGGACTGAGTGTGAGCCCAGAGTTAGTGATACACTGGGACTGAGTGTGAGCCCGGAGTCAGTGATACACTGGGACTGAGTGTGAGCCCAGTCTCAATGATACACTGGGACTGAATGTGAGCCTGGGATCGGTGATAGACTGGGACTGAGTTTGAGCCCGATCTCAGTGATACACTGGGACTGAGTGTGAGCCCGGAGTCAGTGATACACTGTGACTGAGTGTGAGCCCGTTCTCAGTGATACACTGGGTCTGAATGTGAGCCTGGCATCAGTGATACACTGGGACTGAGTGTTAGCCGGGCGTATGTGATTCACTGGGACTGAGGTTGAGCCCGGTGTCAGTGATACACTGGGACTGAGCGTGAGCCTGGAGTCAGTGATAGACTGGGACTGAGTGTGACCCTGAATCAGTGAGACACTGGGACTGTGTGTCAGTCCGGAGTTAGTGATACATTGGGACTGAGTGTGAGTCCGGTCTCAGTCATACACTTGGACTGAGTGTGAGCCTGGGATCAGTGATACACTGGGATTGAGTGTGAGCCCGTTCTCAGTGATCCACTGGGACTGATTGTGAGCCCGGTCTCAGTGATACACTGGGACTGATTGTGAGCCCGGTCTCAGTGATATTCTGGGACTGAGTGAGAACGCAGAGTCACTGAGACACTGGGACTGAGTGTGAGCCCAGAGTTAGTGATACACTGGGACTGAGTTAGAGCCCGGAGTCAGTGATACACTGGGACTGAGTGTCAGTCTGGAGTTTGTGATACATTGGGACTGAGTGTGAGTCCGGTCGTAGTGATACAGTGGGACTGATTGTGAGCCCGTAGTCAGTGATACACTGGGACTGAGTGTTGGCCGGGTGAATGTGATTCACTGGGATCGAGGTTGAGCCCAGAGTCAGTGATACACTGGGACTGAGTGTGAGCCTGGAGTCAGTGAAAGACTGGGACTGAGTGTGAACCCGGAGACAGTGAGACACTGGGACTGAGTGTGAGCACGGAGTTAGTGATATACTGGGATTGAGTGTGAGTCCGTGGTCAGTGATTCACTGGGACTGAGTGTGAGCCTGGAGTCAGTGAAAGATTGGGACTGAGCGTGAGCCCGGAGTCAGTGAGACACTGGGACTGAGTGCGAGCCCGGAGTCAGTGATACACTGGGTTTGAGTGTGAGTCCGTGGTCAATGATTCACTGGGACTGAGTGTGAGTCCGGTCTTAGTGATACACTGGGACTGATTGTGAGCCCGTAGTCAGTGATACACTTGGACTGAGTGTGAGCCCGGTCTCAGTGATACACTTGGACTGATTGTGAGCCTGGGATCAGATATACACTGGGATTGAGTGTGAGCCCGGTCTCAGTGATACACTGGGAATGAGTGTGAGCCCGTAGTCAATGATACACTGAGACTGAGTGTGAGCCCGGTCTCAGTGATACACTTGGACTGAGTGTGAGCCTGGGATCAGTGATACACTGGGACTGAGTGTTGGCCGGGTGAATGTGATTCACTGGGACTGAGGTTGAGCCCGGTGTCAGTGAGACACTGGGACTTAGTGTGAGCCTGGAGTCAGTGATAGACTGGGACTGAGCGTGAGCCTGGAGTCAGTGAGACACTGGGACTGAGTGTGAGCACGGAGTTAGTGATATACTGGGATTGAGTGTGAGTCCGTGGTCAGTGATTCACTGGGACTGAGTGTGAGCCTGGAGTCAGTGATACACTGGGACTGAATGTGAGCCTGGCATCAGTGATACACTGGGACTGAGTGTTAGCCCGGTGTATGTGATTCACTGGGATTGAGGGTGAGCCCAGAGTCAGTGATACACTGGGACTGTGTGTGAGCTTAGAGTCAGTGAAAGACTGGGACTGAGTGTGAACCCGGAGACAGTGAGACACTGGGACTGAATGTGAACCCGGAGTTAGTGATATACTGGGACTGAGTGTGAGCCCGGAGTCAGTGAGACACTGGGACAGAATGTGAGCCTGGGATCAGTGATAGACTGGGACTGAGTTTGAGCCCGATCTCAGTGATTCACTGGGACTGAGTGTGAGCCCGGTATCAGTGATATACTGGGACTGAGTGTGAGCCTGGGATCGGTGATCGACTGGGACTGACTTTGAGTCCGATCTCAGTGATACACTGGGACTGAGTGTGAGCCCGGTCTCAGTGATACACTGGGACTGAGTGTGAGCCCGGTCTCAGTGATACACTGGTACTGAGTGTGATCCCGCAGTCAGTGAGACACTGGGACTGAGTGTGAGCACGGAGTTAGTGATATACTGGGATTGAGTGTGAGTCCGTGGTCAGTGATTCACTGGGACTGAGTGTGAGCCTGGAGTCAGTGATACACTGGGACTGAGCGTGAGCCCGGAGTCAGTGAGAAATTGGGACTGAGTGCGAGCCCGGAGTCAGTGATACACTGGGTTTGAGTGTGAGTCCGTGGTCAATGATTCACTGGGACTGAGGGTGAGTCCGGTCTTAGTGATACACTGGGACTGATTGTGAGCCCGTAGTCAGTGATACACTTGGACTGAGTGTGAGCCCGGTCTCAGTGATACACTTGGACTGAGTGTGAGCCTGGGATCAGTGATACACTGGGATTGAGTGTGAGCCCGGTCTCAGTGATACACTGGGACAGAGTATGAGCCCGGAGTTAGTGATACACTGGGACTGAGAGTGAGCCCGTTCTCAGTGATACACTGGGACTGAATGTGAGCCTGGGATCAGTGATACACTGGGACTGTGTGTTGGCCGGGTGAATGTGATTCACTGGGATCGAGGGTGAGCCCAGAGTCAGTGATACACTGGGACTGAGTGTGAGCCTGGAGTCAGTGAAAGACTGGGACTGAGTGTGAACCCGGAGACAGTGAGACACTGGGACTGAGTGTGAGCACAGAGTTAGTGATATACTGGGATTGAGTGTGAGTCCGTGGTCAGTGATTCACTGGGACTGAGTGTGAGCCTGGAGTCAGTGATGCACTGGGACTGAGCGTGAGCCCGGAGTCAGTGAGACACTTGGACTGAGTGTGAGCCCGGTCTCAGTGATACACTTGGACTGATTGTGAGCCTGGGATCAGATATACACTGGGATTGAGTGTGAGCCCGGTCTCAGTGATACACTGGGAATGAGTGTGAGCCCGTAGTCAATGATACACTGAGACTGAGTGTGAGCCCGGTCTCAGTGATACACTTGGACTGAGTGTGAGCCTGGGATCAGTGATACACTGGGACTGAGTGTTGGCCGGGTGAATGTGATTCACTGGGACTGAGGTTGAGCCCGGTGTCAGTGAGACACTGGGACTTAGTGTGAGCCTGGAGTCAGTGATAGACTGGGACTGAGCGTGAGCCTGGAGTCAGTGAGACACTGGGACTGAGTGTGAGCACGGAGTTAGTGATATACTGGGATTGAGTGTGAGTCCGTGGTCAGTGATTCACTGGGACTGAGTGTGAGCCTGGCGTCAGTGATACACTGGGACTGAATGTGAGCCTGGCATCAGTGATACACTGGGACTGAGTGTTAGCCCGGTGTATGTGATTCACTGGGATTGAGGGTGAGCCCAGAGTCAGTGATACACTGGGACTGTGTGTGAGCTTAGAGTCAGTGAAAGACTGGGACTGAGTGTGAACCCGGAGACAGTGAGACACTGGGACTGAATGTGAACCCGGAGTTAGTGATATACTGGGACTGAGTGTGAGCCCGGAGTCAGTGAGACACTGGGACAGAATGTGAGCCTGGGATCAGTGATAGACTGGGACTGAGTTTGAGCCCGATCTCAGTGATTCACTGGGACTGAGTGTGAGCCCGGTATCAGTGATATACTGGGACTGAATGTGAGCCTGGGATCGGTGATCGACTGGGACTGACTTTGAGCCCGATCTCAGTGATACACTGGGACTGAGTGTGAGCCCGGTCTCAGTGATACACTGGGACTGAGTGTGAGCCCGGTCTCAGTGATACACTGGTACTGAGTGTGATCCCGCAGTCAGTGAGACACTGGGACTGAGTGTGAGCACGGAGTTAGTGATATACTGGGATTGAGTGTGAGTCCGTGGTCAGTGATTCACTGGGACTGAGTGTGAGCCTGGAGTCAGTGATACACTGGGACTGAGCGTGAGCCCGGAGTCAGTGAGACACTGGGACTGAGTGCGAGCCCGGAGTCAGTGATACACTGGGTTTGAGTGTGAGACCGTGGTCAATGATTCACTGGGACTGAGGGTGAGTTCGATCTTAGTGATACACTGGGACTGATTGTGAGCCCGTAGTCAGTGATACACTTGGACTGAGTGTGAGCCCGGTCTCAGTGATACACTTGGACTGAGTGTGAGCCTGGGATCAGTGATACACTGGGATTGAGTGTGAGCCCGGTCTCAGTGATACACTGGGACAGAGTGTGAGCCCGGAGTTAGTGATACACTGGGACTGAGTGTGAGCCCGTTCTCAGTGATACACTGGGACTGAATGTGAGCCTGGGATCAGTGATACACTGGGACTGAGTGTTGGCCGGGTGAATGTGATTCACTGGGATTGAGGGTGAGCCCAGAGTCAGTGATACACTGGGACTGAGTGTGAGCCTGGAGTCAGTGAAAGACTGGGACTGAGTGTGAACCCGGAGACAGTGAGACACTGGGACTGAGTGTGAGCACGGAGTTAGTGATATACTGGGATTGAGTGTGAGTCCGTGGTCAGTGATTCACTGGGACTGAGTGTGAGCCTGGAGTCAGTGATACCCTGGGACTGATTGTGAGCCCGTAGTCAGTGATACACTTGGACTGAGTGTGAGCCCGGTCTCAGTGATACACTTGGACTGATTGTGAGCCTGGGATCAGATATACACTGGGATTGAGTGTGAGCCCGGTCTCAGTGATACACTGGGAATGAGTGTGAGCCCGTAGTCAATGATACACTGAGACTGAGTGTGAGCCCGGAGTCAGTGATACACTGGGTTTAAGTATGAGTCAGTGGTCAATGATTCACTGGGACTGAGTCCGGAGTCAGTGCTACACTGGGACTGAGTGAGAGCCCAGAGTCAGTGAGACACTGGGACTGAGTGTGAGCCCGGAGTTAGTGATACACTGGGACTGAGTGTGAGCCCGGAGTCAGTGATACACTGGGACAGAGTGTGAGCCCGGTCTCAATGATACACTGGGACTGAATGTGAGCCTGGGATCAGTGATAGACTGGGACTGAGTGTGAGCCCGTTCTCAGTGATACACTGGGACTGAATGTGAGCCTGACATCAGTGATACACTGGGACTGAGTGTTAGCCGGGCGTATGTGATTCACTGGGACTGAGGTTGAGCCCGGTGTCAGTGATACACTGGGACTGAGTATGAGCCTCGAGTCAGTGAAACACTGGGAGTGAGTGTCAGTCCAGAGTTAGTGATACATTGGGACTGAGTGTGAGTCCGGTCTCAGTCATACACTTGGACTGAGTGTGAGCCTGGGATCAGTGATACACTGGGATTGAGTGTGAGTCCTGGCTCAGTGATACACTGGGAATGAGTGTGAGCCCGTTCTCAGTGATCCACTGGGACTGATTGTGAGCCCGGTCTCAGTGATACACTGGGACTGATTGTGAGCCCGGTCTCAGTGATATACTGGGACTGAGTGAGAACGCAGAGTCAGTGAGACACTGGGACTGAGTGTGAGCCCAGAGTTAGTGATACACTGGGACTGAGTTTGAGCCCGGAGTCAGTGATACACTGGGACTGAGTGTGAGCCCGGTCTCAGTGACACACTGGGACTGAGTGTGATCCCGGAGTCAGTGAGACACTGGGACTGAGTGTGAGCCCAGAGTTAGTGATATACTGGGATTGAGTGTGAGTCCGGAGTCAGTGCTACACTGGGACTGAGTGTGAGCCTGGAGTCAATGATACACTGGGACTAAGTGTGATCACGGAGTCAGTGATACACTCGGACTGAGTGTGAGCCCGGAGTCAGTGAGACACTGGGACTGAGTGTGAGCCCGTTCTCAGTGATAAACTGGGACTGAATGTGAGCCCGGAGTCAGTGATACACTGGGACTGAGTGTGAGCCCGGTCTCAGTAATACACTGGGACTGAGTGTGAGCCCGAAATCAGTAAAAGACTGGGACTGAGTGTGAGCCTGGAGTCAGTGCTACACTGGGGCTGAGTGTGACCCTGAATCAGTGATACACTGGGACTGAGTGTGAGCACGGAGTCAGTGATACACTGGGTTCGAGTGTGAGTCCGTGGTCAATGATTCACTGGGACTGAGTGTGAGCCCAAAGTCAGTGAAAGACTGGGACTGAGTGTGAGCCTGGAGTCAGTGCTACATTGGGACTGAGTGTGACCCTGAATCAGTGATACACTGGGACTGAGTGTGAGCCCGGAGTCAGTGATACACTGGGTTTGAGTATGAGTCCGTGGTCAATGATTCACTGGGACTGAGTCCGGAGTCAGTGCTACACTGGGACTGAGTGTGAGCCCAGAGTTAGTGATATACTGGGATTGAGTGTGAGTCCGGAGTCAGTGCTACACTGGGACTGAGTGTGAGCCTGGAGTCAATGATACACTGGGACTAAGTGTGATCACGGAGTCAGTGATACACTCGGACTGAGTGTGAGCCCGGAGTCAGTGAGACACTGGGACTGAGTGTGAGCCCGTTCTCAGTGATAAACTGGGACTGAATGTGAGCCCGGAGTCAGTGATACACTGGGACTGAGTGTGAGCCCGGTCTCAGTAATACACTGGGACTGAGTGTGAGCCGGGTCTCAATGATACACTGGGACTGAATGTTAGCCTGGGATCAGTGATACACTGGGACTGAGTGTGAGCCCGGAGTCAGTGATACACTGGGACTGAGTGTGAGCCCGTTCTCAGTGATACACTGGGACTGAATGTGAGCCTGACATCAGTGATACACTGGGACTGAGTGTTAGCCGGCCATATGTGATTCACTGGGACTGAGGTTGAGCCCGGTGTCAGTGATACACTGGGACTGAGTGTGAGCCTGGAGTCAGTGATAGACTGGGACTGAGCGTGAGCCTGGAGTCAGTGAGACACTGGGACTGAGTGTGAGTCCTGTCTCAGTGATACACTGGGAATGACTGTGAGCCCGTTCTCAGTGATCCACTGGGACTGATTGTGAGCCCGGTCTCAGTGATACACTGTGACTGATTGTGAGCCCGGTCTCAGTGATATAATGGGACTAAGTGAGAACGCAGAGTCAGTGAGACACTGGGACTGAGTGTGAGCCCAGAGTTAGTGATACACTGGGACTGAGTGTGAGCCCGGTCTCAATGATACACTGGGACTGAATGTGAGCCTGGGAGCAGTGATAGACTGGGACTGAGTTTGAGCCCGATCTCAGTGATACACTGGGACTGAGTGTGAGCCCGGTCTCAGTGATACACTGGGACTGAGTGTGATCCCGGAGTCAGTGAGACACTGGGACTGAGTGTGAGCCCAGAGTTAGTGATATACTGGGATTGAGTGTGAGTCCGGAGTCAGTGCTACACTGGGACTGAGTGTGAGCCTTGAGTCAGTGATACACTGGGACTGAGTGTGAGCACGGAGTCAGTGATACACTCGGACTGAGTGTGAGCCCGGAGTCAGTGTGACACTGGGACTGAGTGTGAGCCCGGTCTCAGTGATAAACTGGGACTGAGTGTGAGCCCGGAGTCAGTGATACACTGGGACTGAGTGTGAGCCCGGTCTCAGTGATACACTGGGACTGAGTGTGAGCCCGAAATCAGTAAAAGACTGGGACCGAGTGTGAGCCTGGAGTCAGTGCTACACTGGGCCTGAGTGTGACCCTGAATCAGTGATGCACTGGGACTGAGTGTGAGCATGGAGTCAGTGATACACTGGGTTTGAGTCTGAGTCCGTGGTCAATGATTCACTGGGACTGAGTGTCAGTCCGGAGTCAGTGCTACACTGGGACTGAGTGTGAGCCTGGAGTCAGTGATACACTGGGACTGAGTGTGAGCCCGGAGTCAGTGATACACTGGGACTGAGTGTGAGCCCGGAGTCAGTGAGACACTGGGACTGAGTGTGAGCCCGGTCTCAGTGATAAACTGGGACTGAGTGTGAGCGCGGAGTCAGTGATACACTGGGACTGAGTGTGAGCCCGGTCTCAGGGATACACTGGGACTGAGTGTGAGCCCGAAGTCAGTGAAAGACTGGGACTGAGTGTGAGCCTGGAGTCAGTGCTACACTGGGACTGAGTGTGACCCTGAATCAGTGATACACTGGGACTGAGTGTGAGCCCGGAGTCAGTGATACACTGGGTTTGAGTATGAGTCCGTGGTCAATGATTCACTGGGACTGAGTCCGGAGTCAGTGCTACACTGGGACTGAGTGTGAGCCTGGAGTCAGTGATACACTGGGACTGAGTGTGAGCACGGAGTTAGTGATACATTGGGACTGAGTGTGAGTCCGGTCTCAGTGATCCACTGGGACTGATTGTGAGCCACCAGTGAGTGATACACTGGGATTGAGTGTGAGCCCGGTCTCAGTGATACACTGGGACTGAGTGTGAGCCCGGTCTCAGTGATACACTGGGACTGAATGTGAGCCTGGCATCAGTGATACACTGGGACTGAGTGTTAGCCGGGCGTATGTGATTCACTGGGACTAAAGTTGAGCCCAGAGTCAGTGATACACTGGGACTGAGTTTGAGACCGGAGTCAGTGATACACTGGGACTGAGTTTGAGACCGGAGTCAGTGATACACTGGGACTGGGTGTGAGCCGGGTGTATGTGATTCACTGGAATTGAGGGTGAGCCCAGAGTCAGTGATACACTGGGACTGAGTGTGAGCCCCGGAATCAGTAATACACTGGGATTGAGTGTGAGCCCATGGTCAGTGAAAAACTGCGACTGAGTGTCAGCACGGGGTCAGTGTTACACTGGGACTGAGTGTGAGACTGGAGTCAGTGATACACTGGGACGAAGTGTGAGCCGGGGGTATGTTATTCCCTGGATCTAAGGGTGAGTCCGGAGTCAGTGATACACTGGGACTGAGTGTGAGCCCGGAGTCAGTGAAAGACTGGGACTGAGTGTGAGCCTGGAGTCAGTGCGACACTGAGACTGAGTGTGAGTCCGGAGTCAGTGATACACTGGGATTGAGTGTGAGTCCGTGGTCAGTGATTCACCGGGACTGAGTGTCAGTCCGGAGTCAGTGAGACACTGGGACTGAGTGTGAGCCTGGAGTCAGTGATACACTGGGACTGAGCGTGAGCCTGGAGTCAGTGAGACACTGTGACTGAGTGTCAGTCCGGAGTTAGTGATACATTGGGACTGAGTGTGAGTCCGGTCTCAGTGATACACTTGGACTGAGTGTGAGCCAGGGATCAGTGATACACTGGGATTGAGTGTGAGTCCGGTCTCAGTGATACACTGGGACTGATTGTGAGCCCGGTCTCAGTGATATACTGGGACTGAGTGAGAGCCCAGAGTCAGTGAGACACTGGGACTGAGTGTGAGCCCAGAGTTAGTGATACACTGGGACTGAGTGTGAGCCCGGAGTCAGTGATACACTGGGACTGAGTGTGAGCCCGGTCTCAATGATACACTGGGACTGAATGTGAGCCTGGGATCGGTGATAGACTGGGACGGAGTTTGAGCCCGATCTCAGTGATACATTGGGACTGAGTGTGAGTCCGGTCTCAGTGATACACTTGGACTGAGTGTGAGCCAGGGATCAGTGATACACCTGGGATTGAGTGTGAGTCCGGTCTCAGTGATACACTGGGAATGAGTGTGAGCCCGTTCTCAGTGATACACTGGGACTGATTGTGAGCCCGGTCTCAGTGATATACTGGGACTGAGTGAGAGCCCAGAGTCAGTGAGACACTGGGACTGAGTGTGAGCCCAGAGTTAGTGATACACTGGGACTGAGTGTGAGCCCGGAGTCAGTGATACACTGGGACTGAGTGTGAGCCCAGTCTCAATGATACACTGGGACTGAATGTGAGCCTGGGATCGGTGATAGACTGGGACTGAGTTTGAGCCCGATCTCAGTGATACACTGGGACTGAGTGTGAGCCCGGAGTCAGTGATACACTGTGACTGAGTGTGAGCCCGTTCTCAGTGATACACTGGGTCTGAATGTGAGCCTGGCATCAGTGATACACTGGGACTGAGTGTTAGCCGGGCGTATGTGATTCACTGGGACTGAGGTTGAGCCCGGTGTCAGTGATACACTGGGACTGAGCGTGAGCCTGGAGTCAGTGATAGACTGGGACTGAGTGTGACCCTGAATCAGTGAGACACTGGGACTGTGTGTCAGTCCGGAGTTAGTGATACATTGGGACTGAGTGTGAGTCCGGTCTCAGTCATACACTTGGACTGAGTGTGAGCCTGGGATCAGTGATACACTGGGATTGAGTGTGAGCCCGTTCTCAGTGATCCACTGGGACTGATTGTGAGCCCGGTCTCAGTGATACACTGGGACTGATTGTGAGCCCGGTCTCAGTGATATTCTGGGACTGAGTGAGAACGCAGAGTCACTGAGACACTGGGACTGAGTGTGAGCCCAGAGTTAGTGATACACTGGGACTGAGTTAGAGCCCGGAGTCAGTGATACACTGGGACTGAGTGTCAGTCTGGAGTTTGTGATACATTGGGACTGAGTGTGAGTCCGGTCGTAGTGATACAGTGGGACTGATTGTGAGCCCGTAGTCAGTGATACACTGGGACTGAGTGTTGGCCGGGTGAATGTGATTCACTGGGATCGAGGTTGAGCCCAGAGTCAGTGATACACTGGGACTGAGTGTGAGCCTGGAGTCAGTGAAAGACTGGGACTGAGTGTGAACCCGGAGACAGTGAGACACTGGGACTGAGTGTGAGCACGGAGTTAGTGATATACTGGGATTGAGTGTGAGTCCGTGGTCAGTGATTCACTGGGACTGAGTGTGAGCCTGGAGTCAGTGAAAGATTGGGACTGAGCGTGAGCCCGGAGTCAGTGAGACACTGGGACTGAGTGCGAGCCCGGAGTCAGTGATACACTGGGTTTGAGTGTGAGTCCGTGGTCAATGATTCACTGGGACTGAGTGTGAGTCCGGTCTTAGTGATACACTGGGACTGATTGTGAGCCCGTAGTCAGTGATACACTTGGACTGAGTGTGAGCCCGGTCTCAGTGATACACTTGGACTGATTGTGAGCCTGGGATCAGATATACACTGGGATTGAGTGTGAGCCCGGTCTCAGTGATACACTGGGAATGAGTGTGAGCCCGTAGTCAATGATACACTGAGACTGAGTGTGAGCCCGGTCTCAGTGATACACTTGGACTGAGTGTGAGCCTGGGATCAGTGATACACTGGGACTGAGTGTTGGCCGGGTGAATGTGATTCACTGGGACTGAGGTTGAGCCCGGTGTCAGTGAGACACTGGGACTTAGTGTGAGCCTGGAGTCAGTGATAGACTGGGACTGAGCGTGAGCCTGGAGTCAGTGAGACACTGGGACTGAGTGTGAGCACGGAGTTAGTGATATACTGGGATTGAGTGTGAGTCCGTGGTCAGTGATTCACTGGGACTGAGTGTGAGCCTGGAGTCAGTGATACACTGGGACTGAATGTGAGCCTGGCATCAGTGATACACTGGGACTGAGTGTTAGCCCGGTGTATGTGATTCACTGGGATTGAGGGTGAGCCCAGAGTCAGTGATACACTGGGACTGTGTGTGAGCTTAGAGTCAGTGAAAGACTGGGACTGAGTGTGAACCCGGAGACAGTGAGACACTGGGACTGAATGTGAACCCGGAGTTAGTGATATACTGGGACTGAGTGTGAGCCCGGAGTCAGTGAGACACTGGGACAGAATGTGAGCCTGGGATCAGTGATAGACTGGGACTGAGTTTGAGCCCGATCTCAGTGATTCACTGGGACTGAGTGTGAGCCCGGTATCAGTGATATACTGGGACTGAGTGTGAGCCTGGGATCGGTGATCGACTGGGACTGACTTTGAGCCCGATCTCAGTGATACACTGGGACTGAGTGTGAGCCCGGTCTCAGTGATACACTGGGACTGAGTGTGAGCCCGGTCTCAGTGATACACTGGTACTGAGTGTGATCCCGCAGTCAGTGAGACACTGGGACTGAGTGTGAGCACGGAGTTAGTGATATACTGGGATTGAGTGTGAGTCCGTGGTCAGTGATTCACTGGGACTGAGTGTGAGCCTGGAGTCAGTGATACACTGGGACTGAGCGTGAGCCCGGAGTCAGTGAGAAATTGGGACTGAGTGCGAGCCCGGAGTCAGTGATACACTGGGTTTGAGTGTGAGTCCGTGGTCAATGATTCACTGGGACTGAGGGTGAGTCCGGTCTTAGTGATACACTGGGACTGATTGTGAGCCCGTAGTCAGTGATACACTTGGACTGAGTGTGAGCCCGGTCTCAGTGATACACTTGGACTGAGTGTGAGCCTGGGATCAGTGATACACTGGGATTGAGTGTGAGCCCGGTCTCAGTGATACACTGGGACAGAGTATGAGCCCGGAGTTAGTGATACACTGGGACTGAGAGTGAGCCCGTTCTCAGTGATACACTGGGACTGAATGTGAGCCTGGGATCAGTGATACACTGGGACTGTGTGTTGGCCGGGTGAATGTGATTCACTGGGATCGAGGGTGAGCCCAGAGTCAGTGATACACTGGGACTGAGTGTGAGCCTGGAGTCAGTGAAAGACTGGGACTGAGTGTGAACCCGGAGACAGTGAGACACTGGGACTGAGTGTGAGCACAGAGTTAGTGATATACTGGGATTGAGTGTGAGTCCGTGGTCAGTGATTCACTGGGACTGAGTGTGAGCCTGGAGTCAGTGATGCACTGGGACTGAGCGTGAGCCCGGAGTCAGTGAGACACTTGGACTGAGTGTGAGCCCGGTCTCAGTGATACACTTGGACTGATTGTGAGCCTGGGATCAGATATACACTGGGATTGAGTGTGAGCCCGGTCTCAGTGATACACTGGGAATGAGTGTGAGCCCGTAGTCAATGATACACTGAGACTGAGTGTGAGCCCGGTCTCAGTGATACACTTGGACTGAGTGTGAGCCTGGGATCAGTGATACACTGGGACTGAGTGTTGGCCGGGTGAATGTGATTCACTGGGACTGAGGTTGAGCCCGGTGTCAGTGAGACACTGGGACTTAGTGTGAGCCTGGAGTCAGTGATAGACTGGGACTGAGCGTGAGCCTGGAGTCAGTGAGACACTGGGACTGAGTGTGAGCACGGAGTTAGTGATATACTGGGATTGAGTGTGAGTCCGTGGTCAGTGATTCACTGGGACTGAGTGTGAGCCTGGCGTCAGTGATACACTGGGACTGAATGTGAGCCTGGCATCAGTGATACACTGGGACTGAGTGTTAGCCCGGTGTATGTGATTCACTGGGATTGAGGGTGAGCCCAGAGTCAGTGATACACTGGGACTGTGTGTGAGCTTAGAGTCAGTGAAAGACTGGGACTGAGTGTGAACCCGGAGACAGTGAGACACTGGGACTGAATGTGAACCCGGAGTTAGTGATATACTGGGACTGAGTGTGAGCCCGGAGTCAGTGAGACACTGGGACAGAATGTGAGCCTGGGATCAGTGATAGACTGGGACTGAGTTTGAGCCCGATCTCAGTGATTCACTGGGACTGAGTGTGAGCCCGGTATCAGTGATATACTGGGACTGAATGTGAGCCTGGGATCGGTGATCGACTGGGACTGACTTTGAGCCCGATCTCAGTGATACACTGGGACTGAGTGTGAGCCCGGTCTCAGTGATACACTGGGACTGAGTGTGAGCCCGGTCTCAGTGATACACTGGTACTGAGTGTGATCCCGCAGTCAGTGAGACACTGGGACTGAGTGTGAGCACGGAGTTAGTGATATACTGGGATTGAGTGTGAGTCCGTGGTCAGTGATTCACTGGGACTGAGTGTGAGCCTGGAGTCAGTGATACACTGGGACTGAGCGTGAGCCCGGAGTCAGTGAGACACTGGGACTGAGTGCGAGCCCGGAGTCAGTGATACACTGGGTTTGAGTGTGAGACCGTGGTCAATGATTCACTGGGACTGAGGGTGAGTTCGATCTTAGTGATACACTGGGACTGATTGTGAGCCCGTAGTCAGTGATACACTTGGACTGAGTGTGAGCCCGGTCTCAGTGATACACTTGGACTGAGTGTGAGCCTGGGATCAGTGATACACTGGGATTGAGTGTGAGCCCGGTCTCAGTGATACACTGGGACAGAGTGTGAGCCCGGAGTTAGTGATACACTGGGACTGAGTGTGAGCCCGTTCTCAGTGATACACTGGGACTGAATGTGAGCCTGGGATCAGTGATACACTGGGACTGAGTGTTGGCCGGGTGAATGTGATTCACTGGGATCGAGGGTGAGCCCAGAGTCAGTGATACACTGGGACTGAGTGTGAGCCTGGAGTCAGTGAAAGACTGGGACTGAGTGTGAACCCGGAGACAGTGAGACACTGGGACTGAGTGTGAGCACGGAGTTAGTGATATACTGGGATTGAGTGTGAGTCCGTGGTCAGTGATTCACTGGGACTGAGTGTGAGCCTGGAGTCAGTGATACACTGGGACTGATTGTGAGCCCGTAGTCAGTGATACACTTGGACTGAGTGTGAGCCCGGTCTCAGTGATACACTTGGACTGATTGTGAGCCTGGGATCAGATATACACTGGGATTGAGTGTGAGCCCGGTCTCAGTGATACACTGGGAATGAGTGTGAGCCCGTAGTCAATGATACACTGAGACTGAGTGTGAGCCCGGTCTCAGTGATACACTTGGACTGAGTGTGAGCCTGGGATCAGTGATACACTGGGACTGAGTGTTGGCCGGGTGAATGTGATTCACTGGGACTGAGGTTGAGCCCGGTGTCAGTGAGACACTGGGACTTAGTGTGAGCCTGGAGTCAGTGATAGACTGGGACTGAGCGTGAGCCTGGAGTCAGTGAGACACTGGGACTGAGTGTGAGCACGGTGTATGTGATTCACTGGGATTGAGGGTGAGCCCAGAGTCAGTGATACACTGGGACTGTGTGTGAGCTTAGAGTCAGTGAAAGACTGGGACTGAGTGTGAACCCGGAGACAGTGAGACACTGGGACTGAGTGTGAGCCTGGAGTCAGTGATACACTGGGACTGAATGTGAGCCTGGCATCAGTGATACACTGGGACTGAGTGTTAGCCCGGTGTATGTGATTCACTGGGATTGAGGGTGAGCCCAGAGTCAGTGATACACTGGGACTGTGTGTGAGCTTAGAGTCAGTGAAAGACTGGGACTGAGTGTGAACCCGGAGACAGTGAGACACTGGGACTGAATGTGAACCCGGAGTTAGTGATATACTGGGACTGAGTGTGAGCCCGGAGTCAGTGAGACACTGGGACAGAATGTGAGCCTGGGATCAGTGATAGACTGGGACTGAGTTTGAGCCCGATCTCAGTGATTCACTGGGACTGAGTGTGAGCCCGGTATCAGTGATATACTGGGACTGAATGTGAGCCTGGGATCGGTGATCGACTGGGACTGACTTTGAGCCCGATCTCAGTGATACACTGGGACTGAGTGTGAGCCCGGTCTCAGTGATATTCTGGGACTGAGTGAGAACGCAGAGTCACTGAGACACTGGGACTGAGTGTGAGCCCAGAGTTAGTGATACACTGGGACTGAGTTAGAGCCCGGAGTCAGTGATACACTGGGACTGAGTGTCAGTCTGGAGTTTGTGATACATTGGGACTGAGTGTGAGTCCGGTCGTAGTGATACAGTGGGACTGATTGTGAGCCCGTAGTCAGTGATACACTGGGACTGAGTGTTGGCCGGGTGAATGTGATTCACTGGGATCGAGGTTGAGCCCAGAGTCAGTGATACACTGGGACTGAGTGTGAGCCTGGAGTCAGTGAAAGACTGGGACTGAGTGTGAACCCGGAGACAGTGAGACACTGGGACTGAGTGTGAGCACGGAGTTAGTGATATACTGGGATTGAGTGTGAGTCCGTGGTCAGTGATTCACTGGGACTGAGTGTGAGCCTGGAGTCAGTGAAAGATTGGGACTGAGCGTGAGCCCGGAGTCAGTGAGACACTGGGACTGAGTGCGAGCCCGGAGTCAGTGATACACTGGGTTTGAGTGTGAGTCCGTGGTCAATGATTCACTGGGACTGAGTGTGAGTCCGGTCTTAGTGATACACTGGGACTGATTGTGAGCCCGTAGTCAGTGATACACTTGGACTGAGTGTGAGCCCGGTCTCAGTGATACACTTGGACTGATTGTGAGCCTGGGATCAGATATACACTGGGATTGAGTGTGAGCCCGGTCTCAGTGATACACTGGGAATGAGTGTGAGCCCGTAGTCAATGATACACTGAGACTGAGTGTGAGCCCGGTCTCAGTGATACACTTGGACTGAGTGTGAGCCTGGGATCAGTGATACACTGGGACTGAGTGTTGGCCGGGTGAATGTGATTCACTGGGACTGAGGTTGAGCCCGGTGTCAGTGAGACACTGGGACTTAGTGTGAGCCTGGAGTCAGTGATAGACTGGGACTGAGCGTGAGCCTGGAGTCAGTGAGACACTGGGACTGAGTGTGAGCACGGAGTTAGTGATATACTGGGATTGAGTGTGAGTCCGTGGTCAGTGATTCACTGGGACTGAGTGTGAGCCTGGAGTCAGTGATACACTGGGACTGAATGTGAGCCTGGCATCAGTGATACACTGGGACTGAGTGTTAGCCCGGTGTATGTGATTCACTGGGATTGAGGGTGAGCCCAGAGTCAGTGATACACTGGGACTGTGTGTGAGCTTAGAGTCAGTGAAAGACTGGGACTGAGTGTGAACCCGGAGACAGTGAGACACTGGGACTGAATGTGAACCCGGAGTTAGTGATATACTGGGACTGAGTGTGAGCCCGGAGTCAGTGAGACACTGGGACAGAATGTGAGCCTGGGATCAGTGATAGACTGGGACTGAGTTTGAGCCCGATCTCAGTGATTCACTGGGACTGAGTGTGAGCCCGGTATCAGTGATATACTGGGACTGAGTGTGAGCCTGGGATCGGTGATCGACTGGGACTGACTTTGAGCCCGATCTCAGTGATACACTGGGACTGAGTGTGAGCCCGGTCTCAGTGATACACTGGGACTGAGTGTGAGCCCGGTCTCAGTGATACACTGGTACTGAGTGTGATCCCGCAGTCAGTGAGACACTGGGACTGAGTGTGAGCACGGAGTTAGTGATATACTGGGATTGAGTGTGAGTCCGTGGTCAGTGATTCACTGGGACTGAGTGTGAGCCTGGAGTCAGTGATACACTGGGACTGAGCGTGAGCCCGGAGTCAGTGAGAAATTGGGACTGAGTGCGAGCCCGGAGTCAGTGATACACTGGGTTTGAGTGTGAGTCCGTGGTCAATGATTCACTGGGACTGAGGGTGAGTCCGGTCTTAGTGATACACTGGGACTGATTGTGAGCCCGTAGTCAGTGATACACTTGGACTGAGTGTGAGCCCGGTCTCAGTGATACACTTGGACTGAGTGTGAGCCTGGGATCAGTGATACACTGGGATTGAGTGTGAGCCCGGTCTCAGTGATACACTGGGACAGAGTATGAGCCCGGAGTTAGTGATACACTGGGACTGAGAGTGAGCCCGTTCTCAGTGATACACTGGGACTGAATGTGAGCCTGGGATCAGTGATACACTGGGACTGTGTGTTGGCCGGGTGAATGTGATTCACTGGGATCGAGGGTGAGCCCAGAGTCAGTGATACACTGGGACTGAGTGTGAGCCTGGAGTCAGTGAAAGACTGGGACTGAGTGTGAACCCGGAGACAGTGAGACACTGGGACTGAGTGTGAGCACAGAGTTAGTGATATACTGGGATTGAGTGTGAGTCCGTGGTCAGTGATTCACTGGGACTGAGTGTGAGCCTGGAGTCAGTGATGCACTGGGACTGAGCGTGAGCCCGGAGTCAGTGAGACACTTGGACTGAGTGTGAGCCCGGTCTCAGTGATACACTTGGACTGATTGTGAGCCTGGGATCAGATATACACTGGGATTGAGTGTGAGCCCGGTCTCAGTGATACACTGGGAATGAGTGTGAGCCCGTAGTCAATGATACACTGAGACTGAGTGTGAGCCCGGTCTCAGTGATACACTTGGACTGAGTGTGAGCCTGGGATCAGTGATACACTGGGACTGAGTGTTGGCCGGGTGAATGTGATTCACTGGGACTGAGGTTGAGCCCGGTGTCAGTGAGACACTGGGACTTAGTGTGAGCCTGGAGTCAGTGATAGACTGGGACTGAGCGTGAGCCTGGAGTCAGTGAGACACTGGGACTGAGTGTGAGCACGGAGTTAGTGATATACTGGGATTGAGTGTGAGTCCGTGGTCAGTGATTCACTGGGACTGAGTGTGAGCCTGGCGTCAGTGATACACTGGGACTGAATGTGAGCCTGGCATCAGTGATACACTGGGACTGAGTGTTAGCCCGGTGTATGTGATTCACTGGGATTGAGGGTGAGCCCAGAGTCAGTGATACACTGGGACTGTGTGTGAGCTTAGAGTCAGTGAAAGACTGGGACTGAGTGTGAACCCGGAGACAGTGAGACACTGGGACTGAATGTGAACCCGGAGTTAGTGATATACTGGGACTGAGTGTGAGCCCGGAGTCAGTGAGACACTGGGACAGAATGTGAGCCTGGGATCAGTGATAGACTGGGACTGAGTTTGAGCCCGATCTCAGTGATTCACTGGGACTGAGTGTGAGCCCGGTATCAGTGATATACTGGGACTGAATGTGAGCCTGGGATCGGTGATCGACTGGGACTGACTTTGAGCCCGATCTCAGTGATACACTGGGACTGAGTGTGAGCCCGGTCTCAGTGATACACTGGGACTGAGTGTGAGCCCGGTCTCAGTGATACACTGGTACTGAGTGTGATCCCGCAGTCAGTGAGACACTGGGACTGAGTGTGAGCACGGAGTTAGTGATATACTGGGATTGAGTGTGAGTCCGTGGTCAGTGATTCACTGGGACTGAGTGTGAGCCTGGAGTCAGTGATACACTGGGACTGAGCGTGAGCCCGGAGTCAGTGAGACACTGGGACTGAGTGCGAGCCCGGAGTCAGTGATACACTGGGTTTGAGTGTGAGACCGTGGTCAATGATTCACTGGGACTGAGGGTGAGTTCGATCTTAGTGATACACTGGGACTGATTGTGAGCCCGTAGTCAGTGATACACTTGGACTGAGTGTGAGCCCGGTCTCAGTGATACACTTGGACTGAGTGTGAGCCTGGGATCAGTGATACACTGGGATTGAGTGTGAGCCCGGTCTCAGTGATACACTGGGACAGAGTGTGAGCCCGGAGTTAGTGATACACTGGGACTGAGTGTGAGCCCGTTCTCAGTGATACACTGGGACTGAATGTGAGCCTGGGATCAGTGATACACTGGGACTGAGTGTTGGCCGGGTGAATGTGATTCACTGGGATCGAGGGTGAGCCCAGAGTCAGTGATACACTGGGACTGAGTGTGAGCCTGGAGTCAGTGAAAGACTGGGACTGAGTGTGAACCCGGAGACAGTGAGACACTGGGACTGAGTGTGAGCACGGAGTTAGTGATATACTGGGATTGAGTGTGAGTCCGTGGTCAGTGATTCACTGGGACTGAGTGTGAGCCTGGAGTCAGTGATACACTGGGACTGATTGTGAGCCCGTAGTCAGTGATACACTTGGACTGAGTGTGAGCCCGGTCTCAGTGATACACTTGGACTGATTGTGAGCCTGGGATCAGATATACACTGGGATTGAGTGTGAGCCCGGTCTCAGTGATACACTGGGAATGAGTGTGAGCCCGTAGTCAATGATACACTGAGACTGAGTGTGAGCCCGGTCTCAGTGATACACTTGGACTGAGTGTGAGCCTGGGATCAGTGATACACTGGGACTGAGTGTTGGCCGGGTGAATGTGATTCACTGGGACTGAGGTTGAGCCCGGTGTCAGTGAGACACTGGGACTTAGTGTGAGCCTGGAGTCAGTGATAGACTGGGACTGAGCGTGAGCCTGGAGTCAGTGAGACACTGGGACTGAGTGTGAGCACGGTGTATGTGATTCACTGGGATTGAGGGTGAGCCCAGAGTCAGTGATACACTGGGACTGTGTGTGAGCTTAGAGTCAGTGAAAGACTGGGACTGAGTGTGAACCCGGAGACAGTGAGACACTGGGACTGAGTGTGAGCCTGGAGTCAGTGATACACTGGGACTGAATGTGAGCCTGGCATCAGTGATACACTGGGACTGAGTGTTAGCCCGGTGTATGTGATTCACTGGGATTGAGGGTGAGCCCAGAGTCAGTGATACACTGGGACTGTGTGTGAGCTTAGAGTCAGTGAAAGACTGGGACTGAGTGTGAACCCGGAGACAGTGAGACACTGGGACTGAATGTGAACCCGGAGTTAGTGATATACTGGGACTGAGTGTGAGCCCGGAGTCAGTGAGACACTGGGACAGAATGTGAGCCTGGGATCAGTGATAGACTGGGACTGAGTTTGAGCCCGATCTCAGTGATTCACTGGGACTGAGTGTGAGCCCGGTATCAGTGATATACTGGGACTGAATGTGAGCCTGGGATCGGTGATCGACTGGGACTGACTTTGAGCCCGATCTCAGTGATACACTGGGACTGAGTGTGAGCCCGGTCTCAGTGATACACTGGGACTGAGTGAGAACGCAGAGTCACTGAGACACTGGGACTGAGTGTGAGCCCAGAGTTAGTGATACACTGGGACTGAGTTAGAGCCCGGAGTCAGTGATACACTGGGACTGAGTGTCAGTCTGGAGTTTGTGATACATTGGGACTGAGTGTGAGTCCGGTCGTAGTGATACAGTGGGACTGATTGTGAGCCCGTAGTCAGTGATACACTGGGACTGAGTGTTGGCCGGGTGAATGTGATTCACTGGGATCGAGGTTGAGCCCAGAGTCAGTGATACACTGGGACTGAGTGTGAGCCTGGAGTCAGTGAAAGACTGGGACTGAGTGTGAACCCGGAGACAGTGAGACACTGGGACTGAGTGTGAGCACGGAGTTAGTGATATACTGGGATTGAGTGTGAGTCCGTGGTCAGTGATTCACTGGGACTGAGTGTGAGCCTGGAGTCAGTGAAAGATTGGGACTGAGCGTAAGCCCGGAGTCAGTGAGACACTGGGACTGAGTGCGAGCCCGGAGTCAGTGATACACTGGGTTTGAGTGTGAGTCCGTGGTCAATGATTCACTGGGACTGAGTGTGAGTCCGGTCTTAGTGATACACTGGGACTGATTGTGAGCCCGTAGTCAGTGAT
This sequence comes from Chiloscyllium plagiosum, assembly GCF_037043375.1. Lineage (NCBI taxonomy): Eukaryota > Metazoa > Chordata > Chondrichthyes > Orectolobiformes > Hemiscylliidae > Chiloscyllium > Chiloscyllium plagiosum. Next base: position 103,169,746 of record NW_028270141.1, read on the forward strand.
ACACTTGGACTGAGTGTGAGCCCGGTCTCAGTGATACACTTGGACTGATTGTGAGCCTGGGATCAGATATACACTGGGATTGAGTGTGAGCCCGGTCTCAGTGATACACTGGGAATGAGTGTGAGCCCGTAGTCAATGATACACTGAGACTGAGTGTGAGCCCGGTCTCAGTGATACACTTGGACTGAGTGTGAGCCTGGGATCAGTGATACACTGGGACTGAGTGTTGGCCGGGTGAATGTGATTCACTGGGACTGAGGTTGAGCCCGGTGTCAGTGAGACACTGGGACTTAGTGTGAGCCTGGAGTCAGTGATAGACTGGGACTGAGCGTGAGCCTGGAGTCAGTGAGACACTGGGACTGAGTGTGAGCACGGAGTTAGTGATATACTGGGATTGAGTGTGAGTCCGTGGTCAGTGATTCACTGGGACTGAGTGTGAGCCTGGAGTCAGTGATACACTGGGACTGAATGTGAGCCTGGCATCAGTGATACACTGGGACTGAGTGTTAGCCCGGTGTATGTGATTCACTGGGATTGAGGGTGAGCCCAGAGTCAGTGATACACTGGGACTGTGTGTGAGCTTAGAGTCAGTGAAAGACTGGGACTGAGTGTGAACCCGGAGACAGTGAGACACTGGGACTGAATGTGAACCCGGAGTTAGTGATATACTGGGACTGAGTGTGAGCCCGTAGTCAGTGATACACTTGGACTGAGTGTGAGCCCGGTCTCAGTGATACACTTGGACTGAGTGTGAGCCTGGGATCAGTGATACACTGGGATTGAGTGTGAGCCCGGTCTCAGTGATACACTGGGACAGAGTATGAGCCCGGAGTTAGTGATACACTGGGACTGAGAGTGAGCCCGTTCTCAGTGATACACTGGGACTGAATGTGAGCCTGGGATCAGTGATACACTGGGACTGTGTGTTGGCCGGGTGAATGTGATTCACTGGGATCGAGGGTGAGCCCAGAGTCAGTGATACACTGGGACTGAGTGTGAGCCTGGAGTCAGTGAAAGACTGGGACTGAGTGTGAACCCGGAGACAGTGAGACACTGGGACTGAGTGTGAGCACAGAGTTAGTGATATACTGGGATTGAGTGTGAGTCCGTGGTCAGTGATTCACTGGGACTGAGTGTGAGCCTGGAGTCAGTGATGCACTGGGACTGAGCGTGAGCCCGGAGTCAGTGAGACACTTGGACTGAGTGTGAGCCCGGTCTCAGTGATACACTTGGACTGATTGTGAGCCTGGGATCAGATATACACTGGGATTGAGTGTGAGCCCGGTCTCAGTGATACACTGGGAATGAGTGTGAGCCCGTAGTCAATGATACACTGAGACTGAGTGTGAGCCCGGTCTCAGTGATACACTTGGACTGAGTGTGAGCCTGGGATCAGTGATACACTGGGACTGAGTGTTGGCCGGGTGAATGTGATTCACTGGGACTGAGGTTGAGCCCGGTGTCAGTGAGACACTGGGACTTAGTGTGAGCCTGGAGTCAGTGATAGACTGGGACTGAGCGTGAGCCTGGAGTCAGTGAGACACTGGGACTGAGTGTGAGCACGGAGTTAGTGATATACTGGGATTGAGTGTGAGTCCGTGGTCAGTGATTCACTGGGACTGAGTGTGAGCCCGGTATCAGTGATATACTGGGACTGAATGTGAGCCTGGGATCGGTGATCGACTGGGACTGACTTTGAGCCCGATCTCAGTGATACACTGGGACTGAGTGTGAGCCCGGTCTCAGTGATACACTGGGACTGAGTGTGAGCCCGGTCTCAGTGATACACTGGTACTGAGTGTGATCCCGCAGTCAGTGAGACACTGGGACTGAGTGTGAGCACGGAGTTAGTGATATACTGGGATTGAGTGTGAGTCCGTGGTCAGTGATTCACTGGGACTGAGTGTGAGCCTGGAGTCAGTGATACACTGGGACTGAGCGTGAGCCCGGAGTCAGTGAGACACTGGGACTGAGTGCGAGCCCGGAGTCAGTGATACACTGGGTTTGAGTGTGAGACCGTGGTCAATGATTCACTGGGACTGAGGGTGAGTTCGATCTTAGTGATACACTGGGACTGATTGTGAGCCCGTAGTCAGTGATACACTTGGACTGAGTGTGAGCCCGGTCTCAGTGATACACTTGGACTGAGTGTGAGCCTGGGATCAGTGATACACTGGGATTGAGTGTGAGCCCGGTCTCAGTGATACACTGGGACAGAGTGTGAGCCCGGAGTTAGTGATACACTGGGACTGAGTGTGAGCCCGTTCTCAGTGATACACTGGGACTGAATGTGAGCCTGGGATCAGTGATACACTGGGACTGAGTGTTGGCCGGGTGAATGTGATTCACTGGGATCGAGGGTGAGCCCAGAGTCAGTGATACACTGGGACTGAGTGTGAGCCTGGAGTCAGTGAAAGACTGGGACTGAGTGTGAACCCGGAGACAGTGAGACACTGGGACTGAGTGTGAGCACGGAGTTAGTGATATACTGGGATTGAGTGTGAGTCCGTGGTCAGTGATTCACTGGGACTGAGTGTGAGCCTGGAGTCAGTGATACACTGGGACTGATTGTGAGCCCGTAGTCAGTGATACACTTGGACTGAGTGTGAGCCCGGTCTCAGTGATACACTTGGACTGATTGTGAGCCTGGGATCAGATATACACTGGGATTGAGTGTGAGCCCGGTCTCAGTGATACACTGGGAATGAGTGTGAGCCCGTAGTCAATGATACACTGAGACTGAGTGTGAGCCCGGTCTCAGTGATACACTTGGACTGAGTGTGAGCCTGGGATCAGTGATACACTGGGACTGAGTGTTGGCCGGGTGAATGTGATTCACTGGGACTGAGGTTGAGCCCGGTGTCAGTGAGACACTGGGACTTAGTGTGAGCCTGGAGTCAGTGATAGACTGGGACTGAGCGTGAGCCTGGAGTCAGTGAGACACTGGGACTGAGTGTGAGCACGGAGTTAGTGATATACTGGGATTGAGTGTGAGTCCGTGGTCAGTGATTCACTGGGACTGAGTGTGAGCCTGGAGTCAGTGATACACTGGGACTGAATGTGAGCCTGGCATCAGTGATACACTGGGACTGAGTGTTAGCCCGGTGTATGTGATTCACTGGGATTGAGGGTGAGCCCAGAGTCAGTGATACACTGGGACTGTGTGTGAGCTTAGAGTCAGTGAAAGACTGGGACTGAGTGTGAACCCGGAGACAGTGAGACACTGGGACTGAATGTGAACCCGGAGTTAGTGATATACTGGGACTGAGTGTGAGCCCGGAGTCAGTGAGACACTGGGACAGAATGTGAGCCTGGGATCAGTGATAGACTGGGACTGAGTTTGAGCCCGATCTCAGTGATTCACTGGGACTGAGTGTGAGCCCGGTATCAGTGATATACTGGGACTGAATGTGAGCCTGGGATCGGTGATCGACTGGGACTGACTTTGAGCCCGATCTCAGTGATACACTGGGACTGAGTGTGAGCCCGGTCTCAGTGATACACTGGGACTGAGTGTGAGCCCGGTCTCAGTGATACACTGGGACTGAGTGTGATCCCGCAGTCAGTGAGACACTGGGACTGAGTGTGAGCCTGGAGTTAGTGATATACTGGGATTGAGTGTGAGTCCGTGGTCAGTGATTCACTGGGACTGAGTGTGAGCCTGGAGTCAGTGATACACTGGGACTGAGCGTGAGCCCGGAGTCAGTGAGACACTGGGACTGAGTGCGAGCCCGGAGTCAGTGATACACTGGGTTTGAGTGTGAGACCGTGGTCAATGATTCACTGGGACTGAGGGTGAGTTCGGTCTTAGTGATACACTGGGACTGATTGTGAGCCCGTAGTCAGTGATACACTTGGACTGAGTGTGAGCCCGGTCTCAGTGATACACTTGGACTGAGTGTGAGCCTGGGATCAGTGATACACTGGGATTGAGTGTGAGCCCGGTCTCAGTGATACACTGGGACAGAGTGTGAGCCCGGAGTTAGTGATACACTGGGACTGAGTGTGAGCCCGTTCTCAGTGATACACTGGGACTGAATGTGAGCCTGGGATCAGTGATACACTGGGACTGAGTGTTGGCCGGGTGAATGTGATTCACTGGGATCGAGGGTGAGCCCAGAGTCAGTGATACACTGGGACTGAGTGTGAGCCTGGAGTCAGTGAAAGACTGGGACTGAGTGTGAACCCGGAGACAGTGAGACACTGGGACTGAGTGTGAGCACGGAGTTAGTGATATACTGGGATTGAGTGTGAGTCCGTGGTCAGTGATTCACTGGGACTGAGTGTGAGCCTGGAGTCAGTGATACACTGGGACTGATTGTGAGCCCGTAGTCAGTGATACACTTGGACTGAGTGTGAGCCCGGTCTCAGTGATACACTTGGACTGATTGTGAGCCTGGGATCAGATATACACTGGGGTTGAGTGTGAGCCCGGTCTCAGTGATACACTGGGAATGAGTGTGAGCCCGCAGGCAATGATACACTGAGACTGAGTGTGAGCCCGGTCTCAGTGATACACTTGGACTGAGTGTGAGCCTGGGATCAGTGATACACTGGGATTGAGTGTGAGCCCGGTCTCAGTGATACACTGGGAATGAGTGTGAGCCCGGAGTCAGTGATACAATGGTACTGAGTGTGAGCCCGGAGTCAGTGATACACTGGGACTGAATGTGAGCCCATTCTCAGTGATACACTGGGACTGAATGTGAGTCTGGGATCAGTGATACAATGGGACTGAGTGTGAGCACGGAGTCAGTGATACTCTAGGACTGAGTGTGAGCCTGGGATCAGTGATACACTGGGACTGAGTGTGAGCCCGGAGTCCGTGATACACTGGGATTGAGTGTGAGCCCGGTCTCAGTGATACACTGGGACTGAATGTGAACCTGGGATCAGTGATACACTGGGACTGAGTGTGAGCCCGGAGTCAGTGATACATTGGGTTTGAGTATGAGTCCATGGTCAATGATTCACTGGGACTGAGTCCGGAGTCAGTGCTACACTGGGACTGAGTGTGAGCCTGGAGTCAGTGATACACTGGGACTGAGTGTGAGCCCGGAGTTAGTGATACATTGGGACTGAGTGTGAGTCCGGTCTCAGTGATCCACTGGGACTGATTGTGAGCCACCAGTGAGTGATACACTGGGATTGAGTGTGAGCCCGGTCTCAGTGATACACTGGGACTGAGTGTGAGCCCGGTCTCAGTGATACACTGGGACTGAATGTGAGCCTGGCATCAGTGATACACTGGGACTGAGTGTTAGCCGGGCGTATGTGATTCACTGGGACTGAAGTTGAGCCCAGAGTCAGTGATACACTGGGACTGAGTGTGTGCCTGGAGTCAGTGATACATTGGGACTGAGTTTGAGACCGGAGTCAGTGATACACTGGGACTGAGTTTGAGACCGGAGTCAGTGATACACTGGGACTGGGTGTGAGCCGGGTGTATGTGATTCACTGGAATTGAGGGTGAGCCCAGAGTCAGTGATACACTGGGACTGAGTGTGAGCCTGGAGTCAGTGAAAGATTGGGACTGAGTGTGAACCCGGAGACAGTGAGACACTGGGACTGAATGTGAGCCCGGAGTTAGTGATATACTGGGACTGAGTGTGAGCACGGTCTCAGTGATACACTGGGACAGAATGTGAGCCTGGGATCAGTGATAGACTGGGACTGACTTTGAGCCCGATCTCAGTGATACACTGGGACTGAGTGTGAGCCCGGTCTCAGTGATACACTGGCACTGAGTGTGATCCGGCAGTCAGTGAGACACTGGGACTGAGTGTGAGCCCGGAGTTAGTGATATACTGGGATTGAGTGTGAGTCCGTGGTCAGTGATTCACTGGGACTGAGTGTGAGCCTGGAGTCAGTGATACACTGGGACTGAGCGTGAGCCCGGAGTCAGTGATAAATTGGGACTGAGTGTGAGCCCGGAGTCAGTGATACACTGGGTTTGAGTGTGAGTCCGTGGTCAATGATTCACTGGGACTGAGGGTGAGTCCGGTCTTAGTGATACACTGGGACTGATTGTGAGCCCGTAGTCAGTGATACACTTGGACTGAGTGTGAGCCCGGTCTCAGTGATACACTTGGACTGAGTGTGAGCCTGGGATCAGTGATACACTGGGTTTGAGTGTGAGCCCGGTCTCAGTGATACACTGGGACAGAGTGTGAGCCCGGAGTTAGTGATACACTGGGACTGAGTGTGAGCCCGTTCTCAGTGATACACTGGGACTGAATGTGAGCCTGGGATCAGTGATACACTGGGACTGAGTGTTGGCCGGGTGAATGTGATTCACTGGGATCGAGGGTGAGCCCAGAGTCAGTGATACACTGGGACTGAGTGTGAGCCTGGAGTCAGTGAAAGACTGGGACTGAGTGTGAACCCGGAGACAGTAAGACACTGGGACTGAGTGTGAGCACGGAGTTAGTGATATACTGGGATTGAGTGTGAGTCCGTGGTCAGTGATTCACTGGGACTGAGTGTGAGCCTGGAGTCAGTGATGCACTGGGACTGAGCGTGAGCCCGGAGTCAGTGAGACACTGGGACTGAGTGCGAGCCCGGAGTCACTGATACACTGGGTTTGAGTGTGAGTCCGTGGTCAATGATTCACTTGGACCGAGTGAGAGTCCGGTCTCAGTGATACACTGGGACTGATTGTGAGCCCGTAATCAGTGATACACTTGGACTGAGTGTGAGCCCGGTCTCAGTGATACACTTGGACTGAGTGTGAGCCTGGGATCAGTGATACACTGGGATTGAGTGTGAGCCCGGTCTCAGTGATACACTGGGAATGAGTGTGAGCCCGGAGTCAGTGATACACTGGGACTGAGTGTGAGCCCGTTCTCAGTGATACACTGGGACTGAATGTGAGCCTGGGATCAGTGATACACTGGGACTGAGTGTTGGCCGGGTGAATGTGATTCACTGGGATCGAAGGTGAGCCCAGAGTCAGTGATACACTGGGTCTGAATGTGAACCCGGAGTTAGTGATATACTGGGACTGAGTGTGAGCCCGGAGTCAGTGAGACACTGGTTAGAATGTGAGCCTGCGATAAGTGATAGACTGGGACTGAGTTTGAGCCCGATCTCAGTGATTCACTGGGACTGAGTGTGAGCCCGGTATCAGTGATATACTGGGACTGAATGTGAGCCTGGGATCAGTGATCGACTGGGACTGACTTTGAGCCCGATCTCAGTGATACACTGGGACTGAGTGTGAGCCCGGTCTCAGTGATACACTGGGACTGAGTGTGAGCCCGGTCTCAGTGATACACTGGGACTGAGTGTGAGCCCGGTCTCAGTGATACACTGGTACTGAGTGTGATCCCGCAGTCAGTGAGACACTGGGACTGAGTGTGAGCCCGGAGTTAGTGATATACTGGGATTGAGTGTGAGTCCGTGGTCAGTGATTCACTGGGACTGAGTGTGAACCTGGAGTCAGTGATACACTGGGACTGAGCGTGAGCCCGGAGTCAGTGAGACACTGGGACTGAGTGCGAGCCCGGAGTCAGTGATACACTGGGACTGAGTGTGAGCCTGGAGTCAGTGAAAGACTGGGACTGAGTGTGAACCCGGAGACAGTGAGACACTGGGACTGAGTGTGAGCACGGAGTTAGTGATATACTGGGATTGAGTGTGAGTCCGTGGTCAGTGATTCACTGGGACTGAGTGTGAGCCTGGAGTCAGTGAAAGATTGGGACTGAGCGTGAGCCCGGAGTCAGTGAGACACTGGGACTGAGTGCGAGCCCGGAGTCAGTGATACACTGGGTTTGAGTGTGAGTCCGTGGTCAATGATTCACTGGGACGGAGTGTGAGTCCGGTCTTAGTGATACACTGGGACTGATTGTGAGCCCGTAGTCAGTGATACACTTGGACTGAGTGTGAGCCCGGTCTCAGTGATACACTTGGACTGATTGTGAGCCTGGGATCAGTGATACACTGGGATTGAGTGTGAGCCCGGTCTCAGTGATACACTGGGACAGAGTATGAGCCCGGAGTTAGTGATACACTGGGACTGAGAGTGAGCCCGTTCTCAGTGATACACTGGGACTGAATGTGAGCCTGGGATCAGTGATACACTGGGACTGTGTGTTGGCCCCGTGAATGTGATTCACTGGGATCGAGGGTGAGCCCAGAGTCAGTGATACACTGGGACTGAGTGTGAGCCTGGAGTCAGTAAAAGACTGGGACTGAGTGTGAACCCGGAGACAGTGAGACACTGGGACTGAGTGTGAGCACAGAGTTAGTGATATACTGGGATTGAGTGTGAGTCCGTGGTCAGTGATTCACTGGGACTGAGTGTGAGCCAGGAGTCAGTGATGCACTGGGACTGAGCGTGAGCCTGGAGTCAGTGAGACACTTGGACTGAGTGTGAGCCCGGTCTCAGTGATACACTTGGACTGATTGTGAGCCTGGGATCAGATATACACTGGGATTGAGTGTGAGCCCGGTCTCAGTGATACACTGGGAATGAGTGTGAGCCCGTAGTCAATGATACACTGAGACTGAGTGTGAGCCCGGTCTCAGTGATACACTTGGACTGAGTGTGAGCCTGGGATCAGTGATACACTGGGACTGAGTGTTGGCCGGGTGAATGTGATTCACTGGGACTGAGGTTGAGCCCGGTGTCAGTGAGACACTGGGACTTAGTGTGAGCCTGGAGTCAGTGATAGACTGGGACTGAGCGTGAGCCTGGAGTCAGTGAGACACTGGGACTGAGTGTGAGCACGGAGTTAGTGATATACTGGGATTGAGTGTGAGTCCGTGGTCAGTGATTCACTGGGACTGAGTGTGAGCCTGGAGTCAGTGATACACTGGGACTGAATGTGAGCCTGGCATCAGTGATACACTGGGACTGAGTGTTAGCCCGGTGTATGTGATTCACTGGGATTGAGGGTGAGCCCAGAGTCAGTGATACACTGGGACTGTGTGTGAGCTTAGAGTCAGTGAAAGACTGGGACTGAGTGTGAACCCGGAGACAGTGAGACACTGGGACTGAATGTGAACCCGGAGTTAGTGATATACTGGGACTGAGTGTGAGCCCGGAGTCAGTGAGACACTGGGACAGAATGTGAGCCTGGGATCAGTGATAGACTGGGACTGAGTTTGAGCCCGATCTCAGTGATTCACTGGGACTGAGTGTGAGCCCGGTATCAGTGATATACTGGGACTGAATGTGAGCCTGGGATCGGTGATCGACTGGGACTGACTTTGAGCCCGATCTCAGTGATACACTGGGACTGAGTGTGAGCCCGGTCTCAGTGATACACTGGGACTGAGTGTGAGCCCGGTCTCAGTGATACACTGGTACTGAGTGTGATCCCGCAGTCAGTGAGACACTGGGACTGAGTGTGAGCACGGAGTTAGTGATATACTGGGACTGAGTTTGAGACCGGAGTCAGTGATACACTGGGACTGGGTGTGAGCCGGGTGTATGTGATTCACTGGAATTGAGGGTGAGCCCAGAGTCAGTGATACACTGGGACTGAGTGTGAGCCTGGAGTCAGTGAAAGATTGGGACTGAGTGTGAACCCGGAGACAGTGAGACACTGGGACTGAATGTGAGCCCGGAGTTAGTGATCTCCTGGGACTGAGTGTGAGCACGGTCTCAGTGATACACTGGGACAGAATGTGAGCCTGGGATCAGTGATAGACTGGGACTGACTTTGAGCCCGATCTCAGTGATACACTGGGACTGAGTGTGAGCCCGGTCTCAGTGATACACTGGCACTGAGTGTGATCCCGCAGTCAGTGAGACACTGGGACTGAGTGTGAGCCCGGAGTTAGTGATATACTGGGATTGAGTGTGAGTCCGTGGTCAGTGATTCACTGGGACTGAGTGTGAGCCTGGAGTCAGTGATACACTGGGACTGAGCGTGAGCCCGGAGTCAGTGATAAATTGGGACTGAGTGTGAGCCCGGAGTCAGTGATACACTGGGTTTGAGTGTGAGTCCGTGGTCAATGATTCACTGGGACTGAGGGTGAGTCCGGTCTTAGTGATACACTGGGACTGATTGTGAGCCCGTAGTCAGTGATACACTTGGACTGAGTGTGAGCCCGGTCTCAGTGATACACTTGGACTGAGTGTGAGCCTGGGATCAGTGATACACTGGGATTGAGTGTGAGCCCGGTCTCAGTGATACACTGGGACAGAGTGTGAGCCCGGAGTTAGTGATACACTGGGACTGAGTGTGAGCCCGTTCTCAGTGATACACTGGGACTGAATGTGAGCCTGGGATCAGTGATACACTGGGACTGAGTGTTGGCCGGGTGAATGTGATTCACTGGGATCGAGGGTGAGCCCAGAGTCAGTGATACACTGGGACTGAGTGTGAGCCTGGAGTCAGTGAAAGACTGGGACTGAGTGTGAACCCGGAGACAGTAAGACACTGGGACTGAGTGTGAGCACGGAGTTAGTGATATACTGGGATTGAGTGTGAGTCCGTGGTCAGTGATTCACTGGGACTGAGTGTGAGCCTGGAGTCAGTGATGCACTGGGACTGAGCGTGAGCCCGGAGTCAGTGAGACACTGGGACTGAGTGCGAGCCCGGAGTCACTGATACACTGGGTTTGAGTGTGAGTCCGTGGTCAATGATTCACTGGGACTGAGTGAGAGTCCGGTCTTAGTGATACACTGGGACTGATTGTGAGCCCGTAATCAGTGATACACTTGGACTGAGTGTGAGCCCGGTCTCAGTGATACACTTGGACTGAGTGTGAGCCTGGGATCAGTGATACACTGGGATTGAGTGTGAGCCCGGACTCAGTGATACACTGGGAATGAGTGTGAGCCCGGAGTCAGTGATACACTGGGACTGAGTGTGAGCCCGTTCTCAGTGATACACTGGGACTGAATGTGAGCCCAGAGTCAGTGATACACTGGGACTGAATGTGAACCCGGAGTTAGTGATATACTGGGACTGAGTGTGAGCCCGGAGTCAGTGAGACACTGGTTAGAATGTGAGCCTGGGATAAGTGATAGACTGGGACTGAGTTTGAGCCCGATCTCAGTGATTCACTGGGACTGAGTGTGAGCCCGGTATCAGTGATATACTGGGACTGAATGTGAGCCTGGGATCAGTGATCGACTGGGACTGAGTTTGAGCCCGATCTCAGTGATACACTGGGACTGAGTGTGAGCCCGGTCTCAGTGATACACTGGGACTGAGTGTGAGCCCGGTCTCAGTGATACACTGGGACTGAGTGTGAGCCCGGTCTCAGTGATACACTGGTACTGAGTGTGATCCCGCAGTCAGTGAGACACTGGGACTGAGTGTGAGCCCGGAGTTAGTGATATACTGGGATTGAGTGTGAGTCCGTGGTCAGTGATTCACTGGGACTGAGTGTGAGCCTGGAGTCAGTGATACACTGGGACTGAGCGTGAGCCCGGAGTCAGTGAGACACTGGGACTGAGTGCGAGCCCGGAGTCAGTGATACACTGGGTTTGAGTGTGAGACCGTGGTCAATGATTCACTGGGACTGAGGGTGAGTCCGGTCTTAGTGATACACTGGGACTGATTGTGAGCCCGTAGTCAGTGATACACTTGGACTGAGTGTGAGCCCGGAGTCAGTGATACACTGGGACTGAGTGTGAGCCCGTTCTCAGTGATACACTGGGTCTGAATGTGAGCATGGCATCAGTGATACACTGGGACTGAGTGTTAGCCGGGCGTATGTGATTCACTGGGACTGAGGTTGAGCCCGGTGTCAGTGATACACTGGGACTGAGTGTGAGCCTGGAGTCAGTGATACACTGGGACTGAGCGTGAGCCTGGAGTCAGTGATAGACTGGGACTGAGTGTGACCCTGAATCAGTGAGACACTGGGACTGTGTGTCAGTCCGGAGTTAGTGATACATTGGGACTGAGTGTGAGTCCGGTCTCAGTCATACACTTGGACTGAGTGTGAGCCTGGGATCAGTGATACACTGGGATTGAGTGTGAGTCCTGTCTCAGTGATACACTGGGAATGAGTGTGAGCCCGTAGTCAATGATACACTGAGACTGAGTGTGAGCCCGGTCTCAGTGATACACTTGGACTGAGTGTGAGCCTGGGATCAGTGATACACTGGGATTGAGTGTGAGCCCGGTCTCAGTGATACACTGGGACTGAATGTGAGTCTGGGATCAGTGATACAATGGGACTGAGTGTGAGCACGGAGTCAGTGATACTCTGGGACTGAGTGTGAGCCTGGGATCAGTGATACACTGGGACTGAATGTGAGCCCATTCTCAGTGATACACTGGGACTGAATGTGAGTCTGGGATCAGTGATACAATGGGACTGAGTGTGAGCACGGAGTCAGTGATACTCTAGGACTGAGTGTGAGCCTGGGATCAGTGATACACTGGGACTGAGTGTGAGCCCGGAGTCCGTGATACACTGGGATTGAGTGTGAGCCCGGTCTCAGTGATACACTGGGACTGAATGTGAACCTGGGATCAGTGATACACTGGGACTGAGTGTGAGCCCGGAGTCAGTGATACATTGGGTTTGAGTATGAGTCCATGGTCAATGATTCACTGGGACTGAGTCCGGAGTCAGTGCTACACTGGGACTGAGTGTGAGCCTGGAGTCAGTGATACACTGGGACTGAGTGTGAGCCCGGAGTTAGTGATACATTGGGACTGAGTGTGAGTCCGGTCTCAGTGATCCACTGGGACTGATTGTGAGCCACCAGTGAGTGATACACTGGGATTGAGTGTGAGCCCGGTCTCAGTGATACACTGGGACTGAGTGTGAGCCCGGTCTCAGTGATACACTGGGACTGAATGTGAGCCTGGCATCAGTGATACACTGGGACTGAGTGTTAGCCGGGCGTATGTGATTCACTGGGACTGAAGTTGAGCCCAGAGTCAGTGATACACTGGGACTGAGTGTGTGCCTGGAGTCAGTGATACACTGGGACTGAGTTTGAGACCGGAGTCAGTGATACACTGGGACTGAGTTTGAGACCGGAGTCAGTGATACACTGGGACTGGGTGTGAGCCGGGTGTATGTGATTCACTGGAATTGAGGGTGAGCCCAGAGTCAGTGATACACTGGGACTGAGTGTGAGCCTGGAGTCAGTGAAAGATTGGGACTGAGTGTGAACCCGGAGACAGTGAGACACTGGGACTGAATGTGAGCCCGGAGTTAGTTATATACTGGGACTGAGTGTGAGCACGGTCTCAGTGATACACTGGGACAGAATGTGAGCCTGGGATCAGTGATAGACTGGGACTGACTTTGAGCCCGATCTCAGTGATACACTGGGACTGAGTGTGAGCCCGGTCTCAGTGATACACTGGCACTGAGTGTGATCCCGCAGTCAGTGATACACTAGAACTGAGTGTGAGCCCGGAGTTAGTGATATACTGGGATTGAGTGTGAGTCCGTGGTCAGTGATTCACTGGGACTGAGTGTGAGCCTGGAGTCAGTGATACACTGGGACTGAGCGTGAGCCCGGAGTCAGTGAGAAATTGGGACTGAGTGCGAGCCCGGAGTCAGTGATACACTGGGTTTGAGTGTGAGTCCGTGGTCAATGATTCACTGGGACTGAGGGTGAGTCCGGTCTTAGTGATACACTGGGACTGATTGTGAGCCCGTAGTCAGTGATACACTTGGACTGAGTGTGAGCCCGGTCTCAGTGATACACTTGGACTGAGTGTGAGCCTGGGATCAGTGATACACTGGGACTGAGTGTGAGCCCGTTCTCAGTGATACACTGGGATTGAATGTGAGCCTGGGATCAGTGATACACTGGGACTGAGTGTTGGCCGGGTGAATGTGATTCACTGGGATCGAGGGTGAGCCCAGAGTCAGTGATACACTGGGACTGAGTGTGAGCCTGGAGTCAGTGAAAGACTGGGACTGAGTGTGAACCCGGAGACAGTGAGACACTGGGACTGAGTGTGAGCACGGAGTTAGTGATATACTGGGATTGAGTGTGAGTCCGTGGTCAGTGATTCACTGAGACTGAGTGTGAGCCTGGAGTCAGTGATACACTGGGACTGAGCGTGAGCCCGGAGTCAGTGAGACACTGGGACTGAGTGCGAGCCCGGAGTCACTGATACACTGGGTTTGAGTGTGAGTCCGTGGTCAATGATTCCCTGGGACTGAGTGAGAGCCGGTCTCAGTGATACACTGGGACTGATTGTGAGCCCGTAGTCAGTGATACACTTGGACTGAGTGTGAGCCCAGTCTCAGTGATACACTTGGACTGAGTGTGAGCCTGGGATCAGTGATACACTGGGATTGAGTGTGAGCCCGGTCTCAGTGATACACTGGGAATGAGTGTGAGCCCGGAGTCAGTGATACACTGGGACTGAGTGTTGGCCGGGTGAATGTGATTCACTGGGATCGAGGGTGAGCCCAGAGTCAGTGATACACTGGGACTGAGTGTGAGCCTGGAGTCAGTGAAAGACTGGGACTGAGTGTGAACCCGGAGACAGTGAGACACTGGGACTGAGTGTGAGCACGGAGTTAGTGATATACTGGGATTGAGTGTGAGTCCGTGGTCAGTGATACACTGGGACTGAGCGTGAGCCCGGAGTCAGTGATACACTGGCACTGGGTGTGAGCCCGGAGTCAGTGATACACTGGGACTGAGTGTGAGTCCAGGATCTGTGATACACTGGGACTGAGTGTGAGCCCGGTCTCAGTGATACACTGGGACTGATTGTGAGCCCGTAGTCAGTGAAAGACTGGGACTGAGTGTGAGCCCGGTCTCAGTGATACACTTGGACTGAATGTGTGCCTGGGATCAGTGATACACTGGGATTGAGTGTGAGCCCGGTCTCAGTGATACACTGGGACTGAGTATGAGCCCGGAGTCAGTGATACATTGGGACTGAGTGTGAGCCCGGTCTCAGTGATACTCTGGGACTGAGTGTGAGGCCGGAGTCAGTGATACACTGGGACTGAGTGTGAGCACGTTCTCAGTGATACACTGGGACTGAATTTGAGCCTGGCATCAGTGATACACTGGGACTGAGTGTTAGCCGGGTGTATGTGATTCTCTGGGATTGAGGGTGAGCCCAGAGTCAGTGATACACTGGGACTGAGTGTGAGCCTGGAGTCAGTGATAGACTGGGACTGAGTGTGAGCCCAGAGTTAGTGACATACTGGGATTGAGTGTGAGTCCGTGGTCAGTGATTCACTGGGACTGAGTTTGAGCCCGGAGTCAGTGATTCACTGGGACTGAGTGTGAACCCCGGAATCAGTAATACACTGGTATTGAGTGTGAGCCCATGGTCAGTGAAAAACTGCGACTGAGTGTCAGCACGGGGTCAGTGTTACATTGGGACTGAGTGTGAGACCGGAGTCAGTGATACACTGGGACGAAGTGTGAGCCGGGGGTATGTTATTCCCTGGATCTAAGGGTGAGTCCGGAGTCAGTGATACACTGGGACTGAGTGTGAGCCCGGAGTCAGTGAAAGACTGGGACTGAGTGTGAGCCTGGAGTCAGTGCTACACTTAGACTGAGTGTGACCCTGAATCAGTGATACACTGGGACTGAGTGTGAGCCCGGAGTCAGTGATACACTGGGATTGAGTGTGAGTCCGTGGTCAGTGATTCACCGGGACTGAGTGTCAGTCCGGTGTCAGTGAGACACTGGGACTGAGTGTGAGCCTGGAGTCAGTGATACACTGGGACTGAGCGTGAGCCTGGAGTCAGTGAGACACTGGGACTGAGTGTCAGTCCGGTGTCAGTGAGACACTGGGACTGAGTGTGAGCCTGGAGTCAGTGATACACTGGGACTGAGCGTGAGCCTGGAGTCAGTGATTCACCGGGACTGAGTGTCAGTCCGGTGTCAGTGAGACACTGGGACTGAGTGTGAGCCTGGAGTCAGTGATACACTGGGACTGAGCGTGAGCCTGGAGTCAGTGATACACTGGGACTGAGTGTGAGTCCGGAGTCAGTGATACACTGGGATTGAGTGTGAGTCCGTGGTCAGTGATTCACCGGGACTGAGTGTCAGTCCGGTGTCAGTGAGACACTGGGACTGAGTGTGAGCCTGGAGTCAGTGAGACACTGGGACTGAGTGTCAGTCCGTAGTTAGTGATACATTGGGACTGAGTGTGAGCCAGGGATCAGTGATACACTGGGATTGAGTGTGAGTCCGGTCTCAGTGATACACTGGGAATGAGTGTGAGCCCGTTCTCAGTGATACACTGGGACTGATTGTGAGCCCGGTCTCAGTGATATACTGGGACTGAGTGAGAGTCCAGAGTCAGTGAGACACTGGGACTGAGTGTGAGCCCAGAGTTAGTGATACACTGGGACTGAGTGTGAGCCCGGAGTCAGTGATACACTGGGACTGAGTGTGAGCCCGGAGTCAGTGATACACTGGGACTGAGTGTGAGCCCGGAGTCAGTGATACACTGGGACTGAGTGTGAGCCCGGTCTCAATGATACTCTGGGACTGAATGTGAGCCTGGGATCGGTGATAGACTGGGACGGAGTTTGAGCCCGATCTCAGTGATACATTGGGACTGAGTGTGAGTCCGGTCTCAGTGATACACTTGGACTGAGTGTGAGCCAGGGATCAGTGATACACTGGGATTGAGTGTGAGCCCGTTCTCAGTGATACACTGGGACTGATTGTGAGCCCGGTCTCAGTGATATACTGGGACTGAGTGAGAACCCAGAGTCAGTGAGACACTGGGACTGAATGTGAGCCCGGAGTTAGTGATATACTGGGACTGAGTGTGAGCCCGGAGTCAGTGAGACACTGGGACAGAATGTGAGCCTGGGATCATTCATAGACTGGGACTGAGTTTGAGCCCTACCTCAGTGATTCACTGGGACTGAGTGTGAGCCCGGTATCAGTGATATACTGGGACTGAATGTGAGCCTGGGATCAGTGATCGACTGGGACTGACTTTGAGCCCGATCTCAGTGATACACTGGGACTGAGTGTGAGCCCGGTCTCAGTGATACACTGGTACTGAGTGTGAGCCCGCAGTCAGTGAGACACTGGGACTGAGTGTGAGCACGGAGTTAGTGATATACTGGGATTGAGTGTGAGTCCGTGGTCAGTGATTCACTGGGACTGAGTGTGAGCCTGGAGTCAGTGATACACTGGGACTGAATGTGAGCCTGGCATCAGTGATACACTGGGACTGAGTGTTAGCCCGGTGTATGTGATTCACTGGGATTGAGGGTGAGCCCAGAGTCAGTGATACACTGGGACTGTGTGTGAGCTTGGAGTCAGTGAAAGACTGGGACTGAGTGTGAGCCCGGTCTCAGTGATACACTTGGACTGAGTGTGAGCCTGGGATCAGTGATACACTGGGATTGAGTGTGAGCCCGGTCTCAGTGATACACTGGGACAGAGTGTGAGCCCGGAGTTAGTGATACACTGGGACTGAGTGTGAGCCCGTTCTCAGTGATACACTGGGACTGAATGTGAGCCTGGGATCAGTGATACACTGGGACTGAGTGTTGGCCGGGTGAATGTGATTCACTGGGATCGTGGGTGAGCCCAGAGTCAGTGATACACTGGGACTGAGTGTGAGCCTGGAGTCAGTGAAAGACTGGGACTGAGTATGAACCCGGAGACAGTGAGACACTGGGACTGAGTGTGAGCACGGAGTTAGTGATATACTGGGATTGAGTGTGAGTCCGTGGTCAGTGATTCACTGGGACTGAGTTTGAGCCCGGAGTCAGTGATTCACTGGGACTGAGTGTGAACCCCGGAATCAGTAATACACTGGGATTGAGTGTGAGCCCATGGTCAGTGAAAAACTGCGACTGAGTGTCAGCACGGGGTCAGTGTTACATTGGGACTGAGTGTGAGACCGGAGTCAGTGATACACTGGGACGAAGTGTGAGCCGGGGGTATGTTATTCACTGGATCTAAGGGTGAGTCCGGAGTCAGTGATACACTGGGTTGAGTGTGAGCCCGGTCTCAGTGATACACTGGGACTGAGTATGAGCCCGGAGTCAGTGATACATTGGGACTGAGTGTGAGCCCGGTCTCAGTGATACTCTGGGACTGAGTGTGAGGCCGGAGTCAGTGATACACTGGGACTGAGTGTGAGCACGTTCTCAGTGATACACTGGGACTGAATTTGAGCCTGGCATCAGTGATACACTGGGACTGAGTGTTAGCCGGGTGTATGTGATTCTCTGGGATTGAGGGTGAGCCCAGAGTCAGTGATACACTGGGACTGAGTGTGAGCCTGGAGTCAGTGATAGACTGGGACTGAGTGTGAGCCCAGAGTTAGTGACATACTGGGATTGAGTGTGAGTCCGTGGTCAGTGATTCACTGGGACTGAGTTTGAGCCCGGAGTCAGTGATTCACTGGGACTGAGTGTGAACCCCGGAATCAGTAATACACTGGTATTGAGTGTGAGCCCATGGTCAGTGAAAAACTGCGACTGAGTGTCAGCACGGGGTCAGTGTTACATTGGGACTGAGTGTGAGACCGGAGTCAGTGATACACTGGGACGAAGTGTGAGCCGGGGGTATGTTATTCCCTGGATCTAAGGGTGAGTCCGGAGTCAGTGATACACTGG
The DNA here is from genome assembly GCF_037043375.1 of Chiloscyllium plagiosum. Classification (NCBI taxonomy): domain Eukaryota; kingdom Metazoa; phylum Chordata; class Chondrichthyes; order Orectolobiformes; family Hemiscylliidae; genus Chiloscyllium; species Chiloscyllium plagiosum. Next base: position 103,188,253 of record NW_028270141.1, read on the forward strand.
GACTGAGTGTGAGCCCGGAGTCAGTGAAAGACTGGGACTGAGTGTGAGCCTGGAGTCAGTGCTACACTTAGACTGAGTGTGACCCTGAATCAGTGATACACTGGGACTGAGTGTGAGCCCGGAGTCAGTGATACACTGGGATTGAGTGTGAGTCCGTGGTCAGTGATTCACCGGGACTGAGTGTCAGTCCGGTGTCAGTGAGACACTGGGACTGAGTGTGAGCCTGGAGTCAGTGATACACTGGGACTGAGCGTGAGCCTGGAGTCAGTGAGACACTGGGACTGAGTGTCAGTCCGTAGTTAGTGATACATTGGGACTGAGTGTGAGCCAGGGATCAGTGATACACTGGGATTGAGTGTGAGTCCGGTCTCAGTGATACACTGGGAATGAGTGTGAGCCCGTTCTCAGTGATACACTGGGACTGATTGTGAGCCCGGTCTCAGTGATATACTGGGACTGAGTGAGAGCCCAGAGTCAGTGAGACACTGGGACTGAGTGTGAGCCCAGAGTTAGTGATACACTGGGACTGAGTGTGAGCCCGGAGTCAGTGATACACTGGGACTGAGTGTGAGCCCGGAGTCAGTGATACACTGGGACTGAGTGTGAGCCCGGAGTCAGTGATACACTGGGACTGAGTGTGAGCCCGGTCTCAATGATACTCTGGGACTGAATGTGAGCCTGGGATCGGTGATAGACTGGGACGGAGTTTGAGCCCGATCTCAGTGATACATTGGGACTGAGTGTGAGTCCGGTCTCAGTGATACACTTGGACTGAGTGTGAGCCAGGGATCAGTGATACACTGGGATTGAGTGTGAGCCCGTTCTCAGTGATACACTGGGACTGATTGTGAGCCCGGTCTCAGTGATATACTGGGACTGAGTGAGAGCCCAGAGTCAGTGAGACACTGGGACTGAATGTGAGCCCGGAGTTAGTGATATACTGGGACTGAGTGTGAGCCCGGAGTCAGTGAGACACTGGGACAGAATGTGAGCCTGGGATCATTCATAGACTGGGACTGAGTTTGAGCCCTATCTCAGTGATTCACTGGGACTGAGTGTGAGCCCGGTATCAGTGATATACTGGGACTGAATGTGAGCCTGGGATCAGTGATCGACTGGGACTGACTTTGAGCCCGATCTCAGTGATACACTGGGACTGAGTGTGAGCCCGGTCTCAGTGATACACTGGTACTGAGTGTGAGCCCGCAGTCAGTGAGACACTGGGACTGAGTGTGAGCACGGAGTTAGTGATATACTGGGATTGAGTGTGAGCCCGGTCTCAGTGATTCACTGGGACTGAGTGTGAGCCTGGAGTCAGTGATACACTGGGACTGAATGTGAGCCTGGCATCAGTCATACACTGGGACTGAGTGTTAGCCCGGTGTATGTGATTCACTGGGATTGAGGGTGAGCCCAGAGTCAGTGATACACTGGGACTGTGTGTGAGCTTGGAGTCAGTGAAAGACTGGGACTGAGTGTGAGCCCGGTCTCAGTGATACACTTGGACTGAGTGTGAGCCTGGGATCAGTGATACACTGGGATTGAGTGTGAGCCCGGTCTCAGTGATACACTGGGACAGAGTGTGAGCCCGGAGTTAGTGATACACTGGGACTGAGTGTGAGCCCGTTCTCAGTGATACACTGGGACTGAATGTGAGCCTGGGATCAGTGATACACTGGGACTGAGTGTTGGCCGGGTGAATGTGATTCACTGGGATCGTGGGTGAGCCCTGAGTCAGTGATACACTGGGACTGAGTGTGAGCCTGGAGTCAGTGAAAGACTGGGACTGAGTGTGAACCCGGAGACAGTGAGACACTGGGACTGAGTGTGAGCACGGAGTTAGTGATATACTGGGATTGAGTGTGAGTCCGTGGTCAGTGATTCACTGGGACTGAGTGTGAGCCTGGAGTCAGTGATACACTGGGACTGAATGTGAGCCTGGCATCAGTCATACACTGGGACTGAGTGTTAGCCCGGTGTATGTGATTCACTGGGATTGAGGGTGAGCCCAGAGTCAGTGATACACTGGGACTGTGTGTGAGCTTGGAGTCAGTGAAAGACTGGGACTGAGTGTGAGCCCGGTCTCAGTGATACACTTGGACTGAGTGTGAGCCTGGGATCAGTGATACACTGGGATTGAGTGTGAGCCCGGTCTCAGTGATACACTGGGACAGAGTGTGAGCCCGGAGTTAGTGATACACTGGGACTGAGTGTGAGCCCGTTCTCAGTGATACACTGGGACTGAATGTGAGCCTGGGATCAGTGATACACTGGGACTGAGTGTTAGCCCGGTGTGTGTGATTCACTGGGATTGAGGGTGAGCCCAGAGTCAGTGATACACTGGGACTGTGTGTGAGCTTGGAGTCAGTGAAAGACTGGGACTGAGTGTGAACCCGGAGACAGTGAGACACTGGGACAGAATGTGAGCCTGGGATCAGTGATAGACTGGGACTGAGTTTGAGCCCGGTCTCAGTGATTCACTGGGACTGAGTGTCAGCCCGGTATCAGTGATATACTGGGACTGAATGTGAGCCTGGGATCAGTGATCGACTGGGACTGACTTTGAGCCCGATCTCAGTGATACACTGGGACTGAGTGTGAGCCCGGTCTCAGTGATACACTGGTACTGAGTGTGATCCCGCAGTCAGTGAGACACTGGGACTGAGTGTGAGCCTGGAGTCAGTGATACACTGGGACTGAGCGTGAGCCGGGAGTCAGTGAGACACTGGGACTGAGTGCGAGCCCGGAGTCAGTGATACACTGGGTTTGAGTGTGAGACCGTGGTCAATGATTCACTGGGACTGAGGGTGAGTCCGGTCTTAGTGATACACTGGGACTGATTGTGAGCCCGTAGTCAGTGATACACTTGGACTGAGTGTGAGCCCGGTCTCAGTGATACACTTGGACTGAGTGTGAGCCTGGGATCAGTGATACACTGGGATTGAGTGTGAGCCCGGTCTCAGTGATACACTGGGACAGAGTGTGAGCCCGGAGTTAGTGATACACTGGGACTGAGTGTGAGCCCGTTCTCAGTGATACACTGGGACTGAATGTGAGCCTGGGATCAGTGATACACTGGGACTGAGTGTTGGCCGGGTGAATGTGATTCACTGGGATCGAGGGTGAGCCCAGAGTCAGTGATACACTGGGACTGAGTGTGAGCCTGGAGTCAGTGAAAGACTGGGACTGAGTGTGAACCCGGAGACAGTAAGACACTGGGACTGAGTGTGAGCACGGAGTTAGTGATATACTGGGATTGAGTGTGAGTCCGTGGTCAGTGATTCACTGGGACTGAGTGTGAGCCTGGAGTCAGTGATACACTGGGACTGATTGTGAGCCCGTAGTCAGTGATACACTTGGACTGAGTGTGAGCCCGGTCTCAGTGATACACTTGGACTGATTGTGAGCCTGGGATCAGATATACACTGGGATTGAGTGTGAGCCCGGTCTCAGTGATACACTGGGAATGAGTGTGAGCCCGTAGTCAATGATACACTGAGACTGAGTGTGAGCCCGGTCTCAGTGATACACTTGGACTGAGTGTGAGCCTGCGATCAGTGATACACTGGGATTGAGTGTGAGCCCGGTCTCAGTGATACACTGGGACTGAATGTGAGTCTGGGATCAGTGATACAATGGGACTGAGTGTGAGCACGGAGTCAGTGATACTCTGGGACTGAGTGTGAGCCTGGGATCAGTGATACACTGGGACTGAGTGTGAGCCCGGAGTCAGTGATACACTGGGATTGAGTGTGAGCCCGGTCTCAGTGATACACTGGGACTGAATGTGAACCTGGGATCAGTGATACACTGGGACTGAGTGTGAGCCTGGAGTCAGTGATACACTGGGTTTGAGTATGAGTCCATGGTCAATGATTCACTGGGACTGAGTCCGGAGTCAGTGCTACACTGGGACTGAGTGTGAGCCTGGAGTCAGTGATACACTGGGACTGAGTGTGAGCCCGGAGTTAGTGATACATTGGGACTGAGTGTGAGTCCGGTCTCAGTGATCCACTGGGACTGATTGTGAGCCACCAGTGAGTGATACACTGGGATTGAGTGTGAGCCCGGTCTCAGTGATACACTGGGACTGAGTGTGAGCCCGGTCTCAGTGATACACTGGGACTGAATGTGAGCCTGGCATCAGTGATACACTGGGACTGAGTGTTAGCCGGGCGTATGTGATTCACTGGGACTGAAGTTGAGCCCAGAGTCAGTGATACACTGGGACTGAGTGTGTGCCTGGAGTCAGTGATACACTGGGACTGAGTTTGAGACCGGAGTCAGTGATACACTGGGACTGAGTTTGAGACCGGAGTCAGTGATACACTGGGACTGGGTGTGAGCCGGGTGTATGTGATTCACTGGAATTGAGGGTGAGCCCAGAGTCAGTGATACACTGGGACTGAGTGTGAGCCTGGAGTCAGTGAAAGATTGGGACTGAGTGTGAACCCGGAGACAGTGAGACACTGGGACTGAATGTGAGCCCGGAGTTAGTGATATACTGGGACTGAGTGTGAGCACGGTCTCAGTGATACACTGGGACTGAGTGTGAGCCCGGTCTCAGTGATACACTGGTACTGAGTGTGATCCCGCAGTCAGTGAGACACTGGGACTGAGTGTGAGCACGGAGTTAGTGATATACTGGGATTGAGTGTGAGTCCGTGGTCAGTGATTCACTGGGACTGAGTGTGAGCCTGGAGTCAGTGATACACTGGGACTGAGCGTGAGCCCGGAGTCAGTGAGACACTGGGACTGAGTGCGAGCCCGGAGTCAGTGATACACTGGGTTTGAGTGTGAGACCGTGGTCAATGATTCACTGGGACTGAGGGTGAGTTCGGTCTTAGTGATACACTGGGACTGATTGTGAGCCCGTAGTCAGTGATACACTTGGACTGAGTGTGAGCCCGGTCTCAGTGATACACTTGGATTGAGTGTGAGCCTGGGATCAGTGATACACTCGGATTGAGTGTGAGCCCGGTCTCAGTAATACACTGGGACAGAGTGTGAGCCCGGAGTTAGTGATACACTGGGACTGAGTGTGAGCCCGTTCTCAGTGATACACTGGGACTGAATGTGAGCCTGGGATCAGTGATACACTGGGACTGAGTGTTGGCCGGGTGAATGTGATTCACTGGGATCGAGGGTGAGCCCAGAGTCAGTGATACACTGGGACTGAGTGTGAGCCTGGAGTCAGTGAAAGACTGGGACTGAGTGTGAACCCGGAGACAGTGAGACACTGGGACTGAGTGTGAGCACGGAGTTAGTGATATACTGGGATTGAGTGTGAGTCCGTGGTCAGTGATTCACTGGGACTGAGTGTGAGCCTGGAGTCAGTGATACACTGGGACTGATTGTGAGCCCGTAGTCAGTGATACACTTGGACTGAGTGTGAGCCCCGTCTCAGTGATACACTTGGACTGATTGTGAGCCTGGGATCAGATATACACTGGGATTGAGTGTGAGCCCGGTCTCAGTGATACACTGGGAATGAGTGTGAGCCCGTAGTCAATGATACACTGAGACTGAGTGTGAGCCCGGTCTCAGTGATACACTTGGACTGAGTGTGAGCCTGGGATCAGTGATACACTGGGACTGAGTGTTGGCCGGGTGAATGTGATTCACTGGGACTGAGGTTGAGCCCGGTGTCAGTGAGACACTGGGACTTAGTGTGAGCCTGGAGTCAGTGATAGACTGGGACTGAGCGTGAGCCTGGAGTCAGTGAGACACTGGGACTGAGTGTGAGCACGGAGTTAGTGATATACTGGGATTGAGTGTGAGTCCGTGGTCAGTGATTCACTGGGACTGAGTGTGAGCCTGGAGTCAGTGATACACTGGGACTGAATGTGAGCCTGGCATCAGTGATACACTGGGACTGAGTGTTAGCCCGGTGTATGTGATTCACTGGGATTGAGGGTGAGCCCAGAGTCAGTGATACACTGGGACTGTGTGTGAGCTTAGAGTCAGTGAAAGACTGGGACTGAGTGTGAACCCGGAGACAGTGAGACACTGGGACTGAATGTGAACCCGGAGTTAGTGATATACTGGGACTGAGTGTGAGCCCGGAGTCAGTGAGACACTGGGACAGAATGTGAGCCTGGGATCAGTGATAGACTGGGACTGAGTTTGAGCCCGATCTCAGTGATTCACTGGGACTGAGTGTGAGCCCGGTATCAGTGATATACTGGGACTGAATGTGAGCCTGGGATCGGTGATCGACTGGGACTGACTTTGAGCCCGATCTCAGTGATACACTGGGACTGAGTGTGAGCCCGGTCTCAGTGATACACTGGGACTGAGTGTGAGCCCGGTCTCAGTGATACACTGTTACTGAGTGTGATCCCGCAGTCAGTGAGACACTGGGACTGAGTGTGAGCCTGGAGTTAGTGATATACTGGGATTGAGTGTGAGTCCGTGGTCAGTGATTCACTGGGACTGAGTGTGAGCCTGGAGTCAGTGATACACTGGGACTGAGCGTGAGCCCGGAGTCAGTGAGACACTGGGACTGAGTGCGAGCCCGGAGTCAGTGATACACTGGGTTTGAGTGTGAGACCGTGGTCAATGATTCACTGGGACTGAGGGTGAGTTCGGTCTTAGTGATACACTGGGACTGATTGTGAGCCCGTAGTCAGTGATACACTTGGACTGAGTGTGAGCCCGGTCTCAGTGATACACTTGGACTGATTGTGAGCCTGGGATCAGATATACACTGGGATTGAGTGTGAGCCCGGTCTCAGTGATACACTGGGAATGAGTGTGAGCCCGTAGTCAATGATACACTGACACTGAGTGTGAGCCCGGTCTCAGTGATACACTTGGACTGAGTGTGAGCCTGGGATCAGTGATACACTGGGATTGAGTGTGAGCCCGGTCTCAGTGATACACTGGGACAGAGTGTGAGCCCGGAGTTAGTGATACACTGGGACTGAGTGTGAGCCCGTTCTCAGTGATACACTGGGACTGAATGTGAGCCTGGGATCAGTGATACACTGGGACTGAGTGTTGGCCGGGTGAATGTGATTCACTGGGATCGAGGGTGAGCCCAGAGTCAGTGATACACTGGGACTGAGTGTGAGCCTGGAGTCAGTGAAAGACTGGGACTGAGTGTGAACCCGGAGACAGTGAGACACTGGGAATGAGTGTGAGCACGGAGTTAGTGATATACTGGGATTGAGTGTGAGTCCGTGGTCAGTGATTCACTGGGACTGAGTGTGAGCCTGGAGTCAGTGATACACTGGGACTGATTGTGAGCCCGTAGTTAGTGATACACTTGGACTGAGTGTGAGCCCGGTCTCAGTGATACACTTGGACTGATTGTGAGCCTGGGATCAGATATACACTGGGATTGAGTGTGAGCCCGGTCTCAGTGATACACTGGGAATGAGTGTGAGCCCGCAGGCAATGATACACTGAGACTGAGTGTGAGCCCGGTCTCAGTGATACACTTGCACTGAGTGTGAGCCTGGGATCAGTGATACACTGGGATTGAGTGTGAGCCCGGTCTCAGTGATACACTGGGAATGAGTGTGAGCCCGGAGTCAGTGATACACTGGGACTGAGTGTGAGCCCGGAGTCAGTGATACACTGGGACTGAATGTGAGCCCATTCTCAGTGATACACTGGGACTGAATGTGAGTCTGGGATCAGTGATACAATGGGACTGAGTGTGAGCACGGAGTCAGTGATACTCTAGGACTGAGTGTGAGCCTGCGATCAGTGATACACTGGGACTGAGTGTGAGCCCGGAGTCCGTGATACACTGGGATTGAGTGTGAGCCCGGTCTCAGTGATACACTGGGACTGAATGTGAACCTGGGATCAGTGATACACTGGGACTGAGTGTGAGCCCGGAGTCAGTGATACATTGGGTTTGAGTATGAGTCCATGGTCAATGATTCACTGGGACTGAGTCCGGAGTCAGTGCTACACTGGGACTGAGTGTGAGCCTGGAGTCAGTGATACACTGGGACTGAGTGTGAGCCCGGAGTTAGTGATACATTGGGACTGAGTGTGAGTCCGGTCTCAGTGATCCACTGGGACTGATTGTGAGCCACCAGTGAGTGATACACTGGGATTGAGTGTGAGCCCGGTCTCAGTGATACACTGGGACTGAGTGTGAGCCCGGTCTCAGTGATACACTGGGACTGAATGTGAGCCTGGCATCAGTGATACACTGGGACTGAGTGTTAGCCGGGCGTATGTGATTCACTGGGACTGAAGTTGAGCCCAGAGTCAGTGATACACTGGGACTGAGTGTGTGCCTGGAGTCAGTGATACACTGGGACTGAGTTTGAGACCGGAGTCAGTGATACACTGGGACTGGGTGTGAGCCGGGTGTATGTGATTCACTGGAATTGAGGGTGAGCCCAGAGTCAGTGATACACTGGGACTGAGTGTGAGCCTGGAGTCAGTGAAAGATTGGGACTGAGTGTGAACCCGGAGACAGTGATACACTGGGACTGAGTGTTAGCCGGGCGTATGTGATTCACTGGGACTGAAGTTGAGCCCAGAGTCAGTGATACACTGGGACTGAGTGTGTGCCTGGAGTCAGTGATACACTGGGACTGAGTTTGAGACCGGAGTCAGTGATACACTGGGACTGAGTTTGAGACCGGAGTCAGTGATACACTGGGACTGGGTGTGAGCCGGGTGTATGTGATTCACTGGAATTGAGGGTGAGCCCAGAGTCAGTGATACACTGGGACTGAGTGTGAGCCTGGAGTCAGTGAAAGATTGGGACTGAGTGTGAACCCGGAGACAGTGAGACACTGGGACTGAATGTGAGCCCGGAGTTAGTGATATACTGGGACTGAGTGTGAGCACGGTCTCAGTGATACACTGGGACAGAATGTGAGCCTGGGATCAGTGATAGACTGGGACTGACTTTGAGCCCGATCTCAGTGATACACTGGGACTGAGTGTGAGCCCGGTCTCAGTGATACACTGGCACTGAGTGTGATCCCGCAGTCAGTGAGACACTGGGACTGAGTGTGAGCCCGGAGTTAGTGATATACTGGGATTGAGTGTGAGTCCGTGGTCAGTGATTCACTGGGACTGAGTGTGAGCCTGGAGTCAGTGATACACTGGGACTGAGCGTGAGCCCGGAGTCAGTGAGAAATTGGGACTGAGTGTGAGCCCGGTCTCAGTGATACACTTGGACTGATTGTGAGCCTGGGATCAGATATACACTGGGATTGAGTGTGAGCCCGGTCTCAGTGATACACTGGGAATGAGTGTGAGCCCGTAGTCAATGATACACTGAGACTGAGTGTGAGCCCGGTCTCAGTGATACACTTGGACTGAGTGTGAGCCTGGGATCAGTGATACACTGGGATTGAGTGTGAGCCCGGTCTCAGTGATACACTGGGAATGAGTGTGAGCCCGGAGTCAGTGATACACTGGGACTGAGTGTGAGCCCGGAGTCAGTGATACACTGGGACTGAGTGTGAGCCCATTCTCAGTGATACACTGGGACTGAATTTGAGTCTGGGAACAGTGACACAATGGGACTGAGTGTGAGCACGGAGTCAGTGATACTCTGGGACTGAGTGTGAGCCTGGGATCAGTGATACACTGGGACTGAGTGTGATCCCAAAGTCAGTGATACACTGGGATTGAGTGTGAGCCCGGTCTCAGTGATACACTGGGACTGTATGTGAACCTGGGATCAGTGATACACTGGGACTGAGTGTGAGCCCGGAGTCAGTGATACACTGGGTTTGAGTATGAGTCCATGGTCAATGATTCACTGGGACTGAGTCCGGAGTCAGTGCTACACTGGGACTGAGTGTGAGCCTGGAGTCAGTGATACACTGGGACTGTGTGTGAGCCCGGAGTTAGTGATACATTGGGACTGAGTGTGAGTCCGGTCTCAGTGATCCACTGGGACTGATTGTGAGCCACCAGTGAGTGATACACTGGGATTGAGTGTGAGCCCGGTCTCAGTGATACACTGGGACTGAGTGTGAGCCCGGTCTCAGTGATACACTGGGACTGAATGTGAGCCTGGCATCAGTGATACACTGGGACTGAGTGTTAGCCGGGCGTATGTGATTCACTGGGACTGAAGTTGAGCCCAGAGTCAGTGATACACTGGGACTGAGTGTGTGCCTGGAGTCAGTGATACACTGGGACTGAGTTTGAGACCGGAGTCAGTGATACACTGGGACTGAGTTTGAGACCGGAGTCAGTGATACACTGGGACTGGGTGTGAGCCGGGTGTATGTGATTCACTGGAATTGAGGGTGAGCCCAGAGTCAGTGATACACTGGGACTGAGTGTGAGCCTGGAGTCAGTGAAAGATTGGGACTGAGTGTGAACCCGGAGACAGTGAGACACTGGGACTGAATGTGAGCCCGGAGTTAGTGATATACTGGGACTGAGTGTGAGCACGGTCTCAGTGATACACTGGGACAGAATGTGAGCCTGGGATCAGTGATAGACTGGGACTGACTTTGAGCCCGATCTCAGTGATACACTGGGACTGAGTGTGAGCCCGGTCTCAGTGATACACTGGCACTGAGTGTGATCCCGCAGTCAGTGAGACACTGGGACTGAGTGTGAGCCCAGAGTTAGTGATATACTGGGATTGAGTGTGAGTCCGTGGTCAGTGATTCACTGGGACTGAGTGTGAGCCTGGAGTCAGTGATACACTGGGACTGAGCGTGAGCCCGGAGTCAGTGAGAAATTGGGACTGAGTGCGAGCCCGGAGTCAGTGATACACTGGGTTTGAGTGTGAGTCCGTGGTCAATGATTCACTGGGACTGAGGGTGAGTCCGGTCTTAGTGATACACTGGGACTGATTGTGAGCCCGTAGTCAGTGATACACTTGGACTGAGTGTGAGCCCGGTCTCAGTGATACACTTGGACTGAGTGTGAGCCTGGGATCAGTGATACACTGGGATTGAGTGTGAGCCCGGTCTCAGTGATACACTGGGACAGAGTATGAGCCCGGAGTTAGTGATACACTGGGACTGAGTGTGAGCCCGTTCTCAGTGATACACTGGGACTGAATGTGAGCCTGGGATCAGTGATACACTGGGACTGAGTGTTGGCCGGGTGAATGTGATTCAGTGGGATCGAGGGTGAGCCCAGAGTCAGTGATACACTGGGACTGAGTGTGAGCCTGGAGTCAGTGAAAGACTGGGACTGAGTGTGAACCCGGAGACAGTGAGACACTGGGACTGAGTGTGAGCACAGAGTTAGTGATATACTGGGATTGAGTGTGAGTCCGTGGTCAGTGATTCACTGGGACTGAGTGTGAGCCTGGAGTCAGTGATGCACTGGGACTGAGCGTGAGCCCGGAGTCAGTGAGACACTGGGACTGAGTGCGAGCCCGGAGTCACTGATACACTGGGTTTGAGTGTGAGTCCGTGGTCAATGATTCACTGGGACTGAGTGAGAGTCCGGTCTTAGTGATACACTGGGACTGATTGTGAGCCCGTAATCAGTGATACACTTGGACTGAGTGTGAGCCCGGTCTCAGTGATACACTTGGACTGAGTGTGAGCCTGGGATCAGTGATACACTGGGATTGAGTATGAGCCCGGTCTCAGTGATACACTGGGAATGAGTGTGAGCCCGGAGTCAGTGATACACTGGGACTGAGTGTGAGCCCGTTCTCAGTGATACACTGGGACTGAATGTGAGCCTGGGATCAGTGATACACTGGAACTGAGTGTTGGCCGGGTGAATGTGATTCACTGGGATCGAGGGTGAGCCCAGAGTCAGTGATACACTGGGACTGAGTGTGAACCCGGAGTTAGTGATATACTGGGACTGAGTGTGAGCCCGGAGTCAGTGAGACACTGGGACAGAATGTGAGCCTGGGATAAGTGATAGACTGGGACTGAGTTTGAGCCCGATCTCAGTGATTCACTGGGACTGAGTGTGAGCCCGGCATCAGTGATACACTGGGACTGAATGTGAGCCTGGGATCAGTGATACACTGGTACTGAGTGTGAGCCCGGAGTTAGTGATATACTGGGATTGAGTGTGAGTCCGTGGTCAGTGATTCACTGGGACTGAGTGTGAGCCTGGAGTCAGTGATACACTGGGACTGAGCGTGAGCCCGGAGTCAGTGAGACACTGGGACTGAGTGCGAGCCCGGAGTCAGTGATACACTGGGTTTGAGTGTGAGACCGTGGTCAATGATTCACTGGGACTGAGGGTGAGTTCGGTCTTAGTGATACACTGGGACTGATTGTGAGCCCGTAGTCAGTGATACACTTGGACTGAGTGTGAGCCCGGTCTCAGTGATACACTTGGACTGAGTGTGAGCCTGGGATCAGTGATACACTGGGATTGAGTGTGAGCCCGGTCTCAGTGATACACTGGGACAGAGTGCGAGCCCGGAGTCAGTGATACACTGGGTTTGAGTGTGAGTCCGTGGTCAATGATTCACTGGGACTGAGGGTGAGTCCGGTCTTAGTGATACACTGGGACTGATTGTGAGCCCGTAGTCAGTGATACACTTGGACTGAGTGTGAGCCCGGTCTCAGTGATACACTTGGACTGAGTGTGAGCCTGGGATCAGTGATACACTGGGATTGAGTGTGAGCCCGGTCTCAGTGATACACTGGGACAGAGTATGAGCCCGGAGTTAGTGATACACTGGGACTGAGTGTGAGCCCGTTCTCAGTGATACACTGGGACTGAATGTGAGCCTGGGATCAGTGATACACTGGGACTGAGTGTTGGCCGGGTGAATGTGATTCACTGGGATCGAGGGTGAGCCCAGAGTCAGTGATACACTGGGACTGAGTGTGAGCCTGGAGTCAGTGAAAGACTGGGACTGAGTGTGAACCCGGAGACAGTGAGACACTGGGACTGAGTGTGAGCACAGAGTTAGTGATACACTGGGATTGAGTGTGAGTCCGTGGTCAGTGATTCACTGGGGCTGAGTGTGAGCCTGGAGTCAGTGATGCACTGGGACTGAGCGTGAGCCCGGAGTCAGTGAGACACTGGGACTGAGTGCGAGCCCGGAGTCACTGATACACTGGGTTTGAGTGTGAGTCCGTGGTCAATGATTCACTGGGACTGAGTGAGAGTCCGGTCTTAGTGATACACTGGGACTGATTGTGAGCCCGTAATCAGTGATACACTTGGACTGAGTGTGAGCCCGGTCTCAGTGATACACTTGGACTGAGTGTGAGCCTGGGATCAGTGATACACTGGGATTGAGTGTGAGCCCGGTCTCAGTGATACACTGGGAATGAGTGTGAGCCCGGAGTCAGTGATACACTGGGACTGAGTGTGAGCCCGTTCTCAGTGATACACTGGGACTGAATGTGAGCCTGGGATCAGTGATACACTGGAACTGAGTGTTGGCCGGGTGAATGTGATTCACTGGGATCGAGGGTGAGCCCAGAGTCAGTGATACACTGGGACTGAGTGTGAACCCGGAGTTAGTGATATACTGGGACTGAGTGTGAGCCCGGAGTCAGTGAGACACTGGGACAGAATGTGAGCCTGGGATAAGTGATAGACTGGGACTGAGTTTGAGCCCGATCTCAGTGATTCACTGGGACTGAGTGTGAGCCCGGCATCAGTGATACACTGGGACTGAATGTGAGCCTGGGATCAGTGATACACTGGTACTGAGTGTGAGCCCGGAGTTAGTGATATACTGGGATTGAGTGTGAGTCCGTGGTCAGTGATTCACTGGGACTGAGTGTGAGCCTGGAGTCAGTGATACACTGGGACTGAGCGTGAGCCCGGAGTCAGTGAGAAATTGGGACTGAGTGCGAGCCCGGAGTCAGTGATACACTGGGTTTGAGTGTGAGACCGTGGTCAATGATTCACTGGGACTGAGGGTGAGTTCGGTCTTAGTGATACACTGGGACTGATTGTGAGCCCGTAGTCAGTGATACACTTGGACTGAGTGTGAGCCCGGTCTCAGTGATACACTTGGACTGAGTGTGAGCCTGGGATCAGTGATACACTGGGATTGAGTGTGAGCCCGGTCTCAGTGATACACTGGGACAGAGTGTGAGCCCGGAGTTAGTGATACACTGGGACTGAGTGTGAGCCCGTTCTCAGTGATACACTGGGACTGAATGTGAGCCTGGGATCAGTGATACACTGGGACTGAGTGTTGGCCGGGTGAATGTGATTCACTGGGATCGAGGGTGAGCCCAGAGTCAGTGATACACTGGGACTGAGTGTGAGCCTGGAGTCAGTGAAAGACTGGGACTGAGTGTGAACCCGGAGACAGTGAGACACTGGGACTGAGTGTGAGCACGGAGTTAGTGATATACTGGGATTGAGTGTGAGTCCGTGGTCAGTTATTCACTGGGACTGAGTGTGAGCCTGGAGTCAGTGATACACTGGGACTGATTGTGAGCCCGTAGTCAGTGATACACTTGGACTGAGTGTGAGCCCGGTCTCAGTGATACACTTGGACTGATTGTGAGCCTGGGATCAGATATACACTGGGATTGAGTGTGAGCCCGGTCTCAGTGATACACTGGGAATGAGTGTGAGCCCGTAGTCAATGATACACTGAGACTGAGTGTGAGCCCGGTCTCAGTGATACACTTGGACTGAGTGTGAGCCTGGGATCAGTGATACACTGGGATTGAGTGTGAGCCCGGTCTCAGTGATACACTGGGAATGAGTGTGAGCCCGGAGTCAGTGATACACTGGGACTGAGTGTGAGCCCGGAGTCAGTGATACACTGGGACTGAGTGTGAGCCCATTCTCAGTGATACACTGGGACTGAATGTGAGTCTGGAACAGTGATACAATGGGACTGAGTGTGAGCACGGAGTCAGTGATACTCTGGGACTGAGTGTGAGCCTGGGATCAGTGATACACTGGGACTGAGTGTGATCCCAAAGTCAGTGATACACTGGGATTGAGTGTGAGCCCGGTCTCAGTGATACACTGGGACTGAATGTGAACCTGGGATCAGTGATACACTGGGACTGAGTGTGAGCACGGTCTCAGTGATACACTGGCACTGAGTGTGATCCCGCAGTCAGTGAGACACTGGGACTGAGTGTGAGCGCGGAGTTAGTGATATACTGGGATTGAGTGTGAGTCCGTGGTCAGTGATTCACTGGGACTGAGTGTGAGCCTGGAGTCAGTGATACACTGGGACTGAGCGTGAGCCCGGAGTCAGTGAGACACTGGGACTGAGTGCGAGCGCGGTCGCAGTGATACACTTGGACTGAGTGTGAGCCTGGGATCAGTGATACACTGGGATTGAGTGTGAGCCCGGTCTCAGTGATACACTGGGACAGAGTGTGAGCCCGGAGTTCGTGATACACTGGGACTGAGTGTGAGCCCGTTCTCAGTGATACACTGGGACTGAATGTGAGCCTGGGATCAGTGATACACTGGGACTGAGTGTTGGCCGGGTGAATGTGATTCACTGGGATCGAGGGTGAGCCCAGAGTCAGTGATACACTGGGACTGAGTGTGAGCCTGGAGTCAGTGAAAGACTGGGACTGAGTGTGAACCCGGAGACAGTGAGACACTGGGACTGAGTGTCAGCACGGAGTTAGTGATATACTGGGATTGAGTGTGAGTCCGTGGTCAGTGATTCACTGGGACTGAGTGTGAGCCTGGAGTCAGTGATACACTGGGACTGAGCGTGAGCCCGGAGTCAGTGAAAGACTGGGACTGAGTGTGAACCCGGAGACAGTGAGACACTGGGACTGAGTGTCAGCACGGAGTTAGTGATATACTGGGATTGAGTGTGAGTCCGTGGTCAATGATTCACTGGGACTGAGTGAGAGTCCGGTCTTAGTGATACACTGGGACTGATTGTGAGCCCGTAATCAGTGATACACTTGGACTGAGTGTGAGCCCGGTCTCAGTGATACACTTGGACTGAGTGTGAGCCTGGGATCAGTGATACACTGGGATTGAGTGTGAGCCCGGTCTCAGTGATACACTGGGAATGAGTGTGAGCCCGGAGTCAGTGATACACTGGGACTGAGTGTGAGCCCGTTCTCAGTGATACACTGGGACTGAATGTGAGCCTGGGATCAGTGATACACTGGAACTGAGTGTTGGCCGGGTGAATGTGATTCACTGGGATCGAGGGTGAGCCCAGAGTCAGTGATACACTGGGACTGAGTGTGAACCCGGAGTTAGTGATATACTGGGACTGAGTGTGAGCCCGGAGTCAGTGAGACACTGGGACAGAATGTGAGCCTGGGATAAGTGATAGACTGGGACTGAGTTTGAGCCCGATCTCAGTGATTCACTGGGACTGAGTGTGAGCCCGGCATCAGTGATACACTGGGACTGAATGTGAGCCTGGGATCAGTGATACACTGGTACTGAGTGTGAGCCCGGAGTTAGTGATATACTGGGATTGAGTGTGAGTCCGTGGTCAGTGATTCACTGGGACTGAGTGTGAGCCTGGAGTCAGTGATACACTGGGACTGAGCGTGAGCCCGGAGTCAGTGAGAAATTGGGACTGAGTGCGAGCCCGGAGTCAGTGATACACTGGGTTTGAGTGTGAGACCGTGGTCAATGATTCACTGGGACTGAGGGTGAGTTCGGTCTTAGTGATACACTGGGACTGATTGTGAGCCCGTAGTCAGTGATACACTTGGACTGAGTGTGAGCCCGGTCTCAGTGATACACTTGGACTGAGTGTGAGCCTGGGATCAGTGATACACTGGGATTGAGTGTGAGCCCGGTCTCAGTGATACACTGGGACAGAGTGTGAGCCCGGAGTTAGTGATACACTGGGACTGAGTGTGAGCCCGTTCTCAGTGATACACTGGGACTGAATGTGAGCCTGGGATCAGTGATACACTGGGACTGAGTGTTGGCCGGGTGAATGTGATTCACTGGGATCGAGGGTGAGCCCAGAGTCAGTGATACACTGGGACTGAGTGTGAGCCTGGAGTCAGTGAAAGACTGGGACTGAGTGTGAACCCGGAGACAGTGAGACACTGGGACTGAGTGTGAGCACGGAGTTAGTGATATACTGGGATTGAGTGTGAGTCCGTGGTCAGTTATTCACTGGGACTGAGTGTGAGCCTGGAGTCAGTGATACACTGGGACTGATTGTGAGCCCGTAGTCAGTGATACACTTGGACTGAGTGTGAGCCCGGTCTCAGTGATACACTTGGACTGATTGTGAGCCTGGGATCAGATATACACTGGGATTGAGTGTGAGCCCGGTCTCAGTGATACACTGGGAATGAGTGTGAGCCCGTAGTCAATGATACACTGAGACTGAGTGTGAGCCCGGTCTCAGTGATACACTTGGACTGAGTGTGAGCCTGGGATCAGTGATACACTGGGATTGAGTGTGAGCCCGGTCTCAGTGATACACTGGGAATGAGTGTGAGCCCGGAGTCAGTGATACACTGGGACTGAGTGTGAGCCCGGAGTCAGTGATACACTGGGACTGAGTGTGAGCCCATTCTCAGTGATACACTGGGACTGAATGTGAGTCTGGAACAGTGATACAATGGGACTGAGTGTGAGCACGGAGTCAGTGATACTCTGGGACTGAGTGTGAGCCTGGGATCAGTGATACACTGGGACTGAGTGTGATCCCAAAGTCAGTGATACACTGGGATTGAGTGTGAGCCCGGTCTCAGTGATACACTGGGACTGAATGTGAACCTGGGATCAGTGATACACTGGGACTGAGTGTGAGCACGGTCTCAGTGATACACTGGCACTGAGTGTGATCCCGCAGTCAGTGAGACACTGGGACTGAGTGTGAGCGCGGAGTTAGTGATATACTGGGATTGAGTGTGAGTCCGTGGTCAGTGATTCACTGGGACTGAGTGTGAGCCTGGAGTCAGTGATACACTGGGACTGAGCGTGAGCCCGGAGTCAGTGAGACACTGGGACTGAGTGCGAGCGCGGTCGCAGTGATACACTTGGACTGAGTGTGAGCCTGGGATCAGTGATACACTGGGATTGAGTGTGAGCCCGGTCTCAGTGATACACTGGGACAGAGTGTGAGCCCGGAGTTCGTGATACACTGGGACTGAGTGTGAGCCCGTTCTCAGTGATACACTGGGACTGAATGTGAGCCTGGGATCAGTGATACACTGGGACTGAGTGTTGGCCGGGTGAATGTGATTCACTGGGATCGAGGGTGAGCCCAGAGTCAGTGATACACTGGGACTGAGTGTGAGCCTGGAGTCAGTGAAAGACTGGGACTGAGTGTGAACCCGGAGACAGTGAGACACTGGGACTGAGTGTCAGCACGGAGTTAGTGATATACTGGGATTGAGTGTGAGTCCGTGGTCAGTGATTCACTGGGACTGAGTGTGAGCCTGGAGTCAGTGATACACTGGGACTGATTGTGAGCCCGTAGTCAGTGATACACTTGGACTGAGTGTGAGCCCGGTCTCAGTGATACACTTGGACTGATTGTGAGCCTGGGATCAGATATACACTGGGATTGAGTGTGAGCCCGGTCTCAGTGATACACTGGGACTGAGTGTGAGCCCGTAGTCAATGATACACTGAGACTGAGTGTGAGCCCGGTCTCAGTGATACACTGGGACTGAGTGTGAGCCTGGGATCAGTGATACACTGGGATTGAGTGTGAGCCCGGTCTCAGTGATACACTGGGAATGAGTGTGAGCCCGGAGTCAGTGATACACTGGGACTGAGTGTGAGCCCGGAGTCAGTGATACACTGGGACTGAGTGTGAGCCCATTCTCAGTGATACACTGGGACTGAATGTGAGTCTGGGATCAGTGATACAATGGGACTGAGTGTGAGCACGGAGTCAGTGATACTCTGGGACTGAGTGTGAGCCTGGGATCAGTGATACACTGGGACTGAGTGTGAGCCCGGAGTCAGTGATACACTGGAATTGAGTGTGAGCCCGGTCTCAGTGATACACTGGGACTGAATGTGAACCTGGGATCAGTGATACACTGGGACTGAGTGTGAGCCCGGAGTCAGTGATACACTGGGTTTGAGTATGAGTCCATGGTCAATGATTCACTGGGACTGAGTCCGGAGTCAGTGCTACACTGGGACTGAGTGTGAGCCTGGAGTCAGTGATACACTGGGACTGAGTGTGAGCCCGGAGCTAGTGATACATTGGGACTGAGTGTGAGTCCGGTCTCAGTGATCCACTGGGACTGATTGTGAGCCACCAGTGAGTGATACACTGGGATTGAGTGTGAGCCCGGTCTCAGTGATACACTGGGACTGAGTGTGAGCCCGGTCTCAGTGATACACTGGGACTGAATGTGAGCCTGGCATCAGTGATACACTGGGACTGAGTGTTAGCCGGGCGTATGTGATTCACTGGGACTGAAGTTGAGCCCAGAGTCAGTGATACACTGGGACTGAGTGTGTGCCTGGAGTCAGTGATACACTGGGACTGAGTTTGAGACCGGAGTCAGTGATACACTGGGACTGAGTTTGAGACCGGAGTCAGTGATACACTGGGACTGAGTGTGAGCCCGGAGTCAGTGATAGACTGGGATTGAGTGTGAGCCCGGAGTGAGTGATACACTGGGACTGAGTGTGAGACCCTGAATCAGTGATACACTGGGACTGAGTGTGAGCCCAGAGTCAGTGAGACACTGCGACTGAGTGTGAGCCCGGAGTCAGTGAGACACTGGGACTGAGTGTGAGCCCGGCGTTAGTGATACATTAGGACTGAGTGTGAGCCCGCTCTTAGTGATATACTTGGACTGAGTGTGAGCCTGGGATCAGTGATACACTGGGATTGAGTGTGAGCCTGGTCTCAGTGATACACTGGGACTGAGTGTGAGCCCAGAGTCAGTGAGACACTGCGACTGAGTGTGAGCCCGGAGTCAGTGATACACTGGGACTGAGTGTGAGCCCGGCGTTAGTGATACATTGGGACTGAGTGTGAGCCTGGGATCAGTGATACACTGGGACTGAGTGTGAGCCTGGAGTCAGTGATACACTGGGACTGAGTGTGAACCTAGAGTCAGTGATACACTGGGACTGAGTGTGAGCCCAGAATCAGTGATACACTGGGACTGAGTGTGAGCCCAGAGTCAGTGATACACTGGGACTGAGTGTGAGCCCAGAGTCAGTGAGACACTGCGACTGAGTGTGAGCCCGGAGTCAGTGAGACACTGGGACTGAGTGTGAGCCCGGCGTTAGTGATACATTAGGACTGAGTGTGAGCCCGCTCTCAGTGATACACTTGGACTGAGTGTGAGCCTGGGATCAGTGATACACTGGGATTGAGTGTGAGCCTGGTCTCAGTGATACACTGGGACTGAGTGTGAGCCCGGAGTCAGTGATACACTGGGACTGAGTGTGAGTCCGTTCTCAGTGAAACACTGGGACTGAATGTGAGCCTGGCATCAGTGATACACTGGGACTGAGTGTTAGCCGGGCGTATGTGATTCACTGGGACTGAGGTTGAGCCCAGAGTCAGTGAGACACTGCGACTGAGTGTGAGCCCGGAGACAGTGAGACACTGGGACTGAGTGTGAGCCCGGAGGTAGTGATGCATTGGGACTGAGTGTGAGCCCGGAGACAGTGAGACATTTGGACTGAGTGTGAGCCCGGAGTTAATGATGCATTGGGACTGAGTGTGAGTCCAGTCTCAGTGATACACTGGGACTGATTGTGAGCCCGTAGTCAGTGATACACTGGGACTGAGTGTGAGCCCGCTCTCAGTGATACACTTGGACTGAGTGTGAGCCTAGGATCAGTGATACACTGGGATTGAGTGTGAGCCCGGTCTCAGTGATACACTGGGACCGAGTGTGAGACCGGAGTCAGTGATACACTGGGACTGAGTGTCAGCCCAGGATCAGTGATACACTCGAACTGAGTGTGAGTCCGGAGTCAGTGATACACTGGGACTGAGTGTGAGCCCAGGATCAGTGATACACTGTGACTGAGTGTGAGCCCAGGATCAGTGATACACTGGGACTGAGTATGAGCCCGGAGTCAGTGATACACTGGGACTGAGTGTGAGCCCGGTCTCAGTGATTCACTGGGACAGAGTGTGAGCCCCGAGTCAGTGAGACACTGGGACTGAGTGTGAGCTCGGTCTCAGTGACACACTGGGACTGTGAGCCCGGTCTCAGTAATGGACTGAGATTGAGTGTGAGCCCAGTCTCAGTGATACACTGGGACTGAGTGTGAACCCGGAGTCAGTGATAGACTGGGATTGACTGTGAGCCCGTAGTGAGTGATACCCTGGGACTGAGTGTGAGCCCGGTCTCAGTGATAAACTGGAACTGAGTGTGAGCCCGGAGTCAGTGATACACTGGACTGAGTGTGAGCCCGGTCTCAGTGATACACTGACTGAGTGTGAGCCCGTTCTCAGTGATACACTGGGACTGAATGTGAGCCTGGCATCAGTGATACACTGGGACTGAGTGTTAGCCGGGCGTATGTGATTCACTGGGACTGAGGTTGAGCCCAGAGTCAGTGAGACACTGCGACTGAGTGTGAGCCCGGAGACAGTGAGACACTGGGACTGAGTGTGAGCCCGGAGTTAGTGATGCATTGGGACTGAGTGTGAGCCCGGAGACAGTGAGACATTTGGACTGAGTGTGAGCCCGGAGTTAGTGATGCATTGGGACTGAGTGTGAGCTCAGGATCAGTGATACACTGGGACTGATTGTGAGCCCGTAGTCAGTGATACACTGGGACTGAGTGTGAGCCCGCTCTCAGTGATACACTTGGACTGAGTGTGAGCCTAGGATCAGTGATACACTGGGATTGAGTGTGAGCCCGGTCTCAGTGATACACTGGGACTGAGTGTGAGCCCGTTATCAGTGATACACTGGGACTTAGTGTGAGCCTGTTCTCAGTGATACACTGGGACTGAATGTGAGCCTGGCATCAGTGATACACTGGGACTGAGTGTTAGCCGGGCGTATGTGATTCACTGGGACTGAGGTTGAGCCCAGAGTCTGTGATACACTGGGATTGAGTGTGAGCCTGGAGTCAGTGATAGACTGGGACTGAGTGTGAGCCCAGAGTTAGTGATATACTGGGATTGAGTGTGAGTCCGTGGTCAGTGATTCACTGGGACTGAGTTTGAGCCCGGAGTCAGTGATACACTGGGACTGGGTGTGAGCCCAGAGTCAGTGATACACTGGGACTGAGTGTGGACCCGAGTCAGTGATACACATGGACTGAGTGTGAGCCCAGGATCTGTGATACACTGGGACTGAGTGTGAGCCCGGAGTCAGTGATACACTGGGACTGAGTGTGAGCCCAGGATCAGTGATACCCTGGGACTGAGTGTGAGACCGGAGTCAGTGATACACTGGGACTGAGTGTGAGCCCAGGTTCAGTGATACACTGCGACTGAGTGTGAGCCCGGAGTCAGTGAGACACTGGGACTGAGTGTGAGCCCGGAGTTAGTGATACATTGGGACTGAGTGTGAGTCCAGTCTCAGTGATACACTGGAACTGATTGTGAACCCGTAGTCAGTGATACACTGGGACTGAGTGTGAGCCCAGGATCAGTGATACACTGCGACTGAGTGTGAGCCCAGAGTCAGTGAGACACTGGGACTGAGTGTGAGCCCGGAGTTAGTGATACATTGGGACTGAGTGTGAGTCCGGTCTCAGTGATACACTGGGACTGATTGTGAGCCCGTAGTCAGTGATACACTGGGACTGAGTGTGAGCCCGCTCTCAGTGATGCACTTGGACTGAGTGTGAGCCTGGTATCAGTGATACACTGGGATTGAGTGTGAGCCCGGTCTCAGTGATACACTGGGACTGAGTGTGAGACTGGAGTCAGTGATACACTGGGACTGAGTGTGTGCCCAGGATCAGTGATACACTCGAACTGAGTGTGAGCCCGGAGTCAGTGATACACTGTGACTGAGTGTGAGCCCAGGATCAGTGAGACACTGGGACTGAGTGTGAGCCCAGGATCAGTGATACACTGGGACTGAGTGTGAGCCCAGGATCAGTGATACACTCGGACTGAGTGTGAGCCCAGGATCAGTGATACACTCGAACTGAGTGTGAGCCCAGGATCAGTGATACACTGGGACTGAGTGTGAGCCCAGGATCAGTGATACACTCGAACTGAGTGTGAGACCGGAGTCAGTGATACACTGGGACTGAGTGTGAGCCCAGGATCAGTGATACACTCGAACTGAGTGTGAGACCGGAGTCAGTGATACACTGGGACTGAGTGTGAGCCCAGGATCAGTGATACACTCGGACTGTCTGCCTCTCGCATTTGTTCAGTGCTGGAGACAGACCGAGGAAACAAAACACTAACAGTCCCCCATTTTCCTTCCCCGCCCCCTCCGTCTCCGCTTGGAAGAAGACCGGAGCCATCAACTATTCCCAGGAAGAGAATTTGAGTGGAAGAAAGTGGAATTTTATTGAAAAAGTAAGTCTTGCTGTCTGTGTTATTTGTCGGCAGTGGCCCCGCGGGCAGTATCGCGCATGGTTAACCGTTCGTACACCGGGCTGGGAATCTCGGAGCTGTCAAAGAACCAGCGAAAGCCCGATCCAAAACGGAGACGTGGTCACGGGGCAAGTAAACCGTGAGAATACAGCCCAACGTCGTGGAGCTAGTGCTCCATAACTCGGTGCTGAGTTTACAGAGGGCAGCTGGATGTGCAGACGCTGCTGTGTCGCTGAGCTGGCTTCCCCCTTGCTCGCGTTTGAAGCCGGTTATTGTGTTGAGGAAGTGCACGTGTATTTAGTGTTTATGTCTGGCGATCACTGAGAGGGGATACTCTTACAGCACACACATCCACATCCATGCTTCTCGGGGCAGGGTAGCACTCCTCAAGCCCAATGGGCTGCCGTCCACTGGGTTTCTTTCCTGGCTGTCATTATTTGAATTCGATACTTATGTAAACGTCCAGGTTGGATTTCAGGTTAACGACACGTATTTAACAGTTATTTTCCCGTCAGCGCGATTTCGTGACCCTCGCAAGGAATAAGTTGTCCTCGTTTGGAGATTAGCTGTCAAATTTCTTCACTTTTACATCCCGTGTGAGGCGAGGGAAGAGAAATGACGGTCTAAGGAATAGTAGCATCACTTTATATTCTATGTCGAATGAGAAATACCCAACAAATATCCGAGCTGTGGGGGAAGTGTGTGATACAGTATTTAGAAAATACATAGTAAGTACGCTGTTTCCATATTCTCCCGTTTTTATTTGTCACTTTTCCACTATTCCCAGCTAAAAACCAGCGTTCCTTTCATCGCTTCCTTTGGGAGTAGAGAGGGTTAAATCGAAAACATGTATTTGCAGTTGGACTTGCAAAAAGCGGTGAGTTGGTGAACCTAGCCAGCGGGTTCTTGCTGAGTATTGCTCCTGTGTGAGTCAGTATTGGTGACCGGAATCGGCCGCTCATTTCACAGAATGAAAGTAAAATAGCAGCAAAAGTAGGTACGGTTCAAATTCACCAATTGCATCTCTTGAAAAACAAATAAAAATTCAGCACGACTTAGGGGTTCCTTGTACTCCTTGCTTCGATCTTATTATTAAATCCAAGTCTTTAACAAGCAAAGAGAATTTCACCTTCGCACAATAACCGTCGAATGCGTTTTATGTTTGAGAATTGCCTAAACCAATCATTGTCCTGTAATGTGGAAAACGGTCTTTAACTTTTATAGTTACATTTATACAGGGCGCAGTCACTGTTTCAAAAGCATTGTGCCTCCTTACCTCGCTAACCCGTCCACCCCATTTGCTATTTCCATGTTGCCGTCCGAAGGAGCACTTGCCACTTTCCGTCCATACAGTACAATAGGCCGAACAAACCGCACCTTAATCACACAAGTGGTCATCACCAACAGCAAATAGGTTCTTTTGGCAACAGATATATTGCAGACCCCAGTGTGTCGAATACACACGGATCTGGTGCGTGTCAATTAGTCGAGAGTGGTGGTGATAAATGAATTTTAAACAGAGAGAGAGAAAAAACAAGTGTCTCGGTACGAGCGTTTACACCAGCAGCTGTTTTTCTGTAGTTTCGAAATGTCTGCAGTCAGCACAAGCGACGAGAATCATATATAATCCGGGAAATTATGGATGGACAGTAATATTTCGCATGTCCGTCAGACGATAACCCACATGTAATAGTTCCTCACGTCTTTCGAAGAAAAGCATCGTTTCTTTTGTAAAGAAGGTTATAGCGTGCCTGCAGCTATCGAGACCATCCTGTCCTGTAATACGGAGATAACCCGCTCCAAGTGTTTGGGGTCTTAAAGATTAGTGATTATAATGCAGCTTTTTGACCATAATGTCGAAAAAAATAAGGTGATGCAAAATATACCACTTATACCACTTTTTAAATGATTTCAAGTAAACAGTAAGGAAACTACCTCAAGATTAGATTTATTCTGAAAATATACTTTGGCCGAATTGAAAATGAAACAAATATGACAAGCAGGAAAATAAAACTAAAGCATGCATATTTTTGCTATTACCTAATCTTAATATATCAATATCAATGTACTATATACATTTGCAGCATATTGCTCTGTACAGTAATTCAATGCTATATAAAGGAGCTATTAAAGACGTTTGAATCACACAAAAGGCCCCATTAGAAAATATATTTTGTTTCTAGTTTATGCCTGTTCATTAAGTCACTTTACTTTTTTTGTGGTGAAAATAGATTACCGCAAAGCTAAGATATCCAAACACTGATCACTTTTTTTGTGTGTGGAGAAAATCTCAAGTTGCTCAGAAAAAGGACAGGCAAAAAAGGGTGAAAGTCAAAATATGGATTTTGGGCATCTTGAATAAGTTAAACTGGAAGTAGGAATTTGCTGTTTTTATGGCCTCACCCAGTTCTGTAATATTGCTGCTGTGTTAATTCTGATTCTCAGAACTGTGTAAACAAAAGTACATTCATTTGACATTTTCTGGTTAATATTTGTAGGATGTTGATAATAAAAGTGATCACAGTCAGTGTGATAAATATGAATCACAAGGGAACAAAGATGAGCAGGATCCAGTCAATGGTCCAGTCAACTTCAATTGTGGGGGAAAGACATTACATTAGAAATCATTTAATATCTTTCAGCTATCCAAAACTCCTTAATTTCTCATCCTCTCTATTTTATGTTAGACCTGTCTGTTTGATAAATATAACCAATGAGGGCACACATGTGCAATGCAATCTTATTGTATTTCTCTATTATTTTAACAGAGGCGTTAACCTCTTTCCATAAAGTGATATTTGTGGGCATAAAATGATACCTGTATAATGTTTCCATGAACATTGTAGACTGAGGAATGTTATGAGAATATCAATATTGTCAATACTTTATAGGCAGGATATTTTAGACACATTTTCTATTTAATGAATGAAAGCAGAAATCTCTTGAATTTAAATTGCACTTGAAAATTGTGAATATAAAAACTCAGTTGGGCTCAGTCATGGCTCAATTGGTAGTGCAGTCGCCTCTGAATTTGAAAGTTCAAGACTCACTCCAGAGGTTGAGCACAACTATCGAGGCTGACCTTTCAGTGTAGTACTAAGGGATGTGGCAACTTTTAGGGGAGCCCTGAAACTGCAATCAGAAATGTCTGCCCAGATGAATATAAAAGTTGCCATGGCACTATTTTGAAGAAGAGTGGGACAGTTATCTTCCATGACTTGGCCAATATTTTTTGCCTGAAATAAGATTTGCAATAACAGATTATCTAGTTGCTATCACATTGCTGATGATGGGAGTTGGCTGTGTGCTGATAGGCTCCCTCATTTCCCACGTTACAGCAGTGACTGCACAACGAAACAGCTTACTTGGCTGTGAAGTTCTTTGACATCACAGAATCCCGACAGTGCAGGAAGAGACCATTTTAGATTAGATTTCCTACAGTGTGGAAACAGGCCCTTCGGGCCAACCAGTCCACACCTACCCTCCAAAGAGTAACCTACCCAGACCCATTTCCCTCTGACTAATGCACCTAACACTACAGGCAATTTGGCATGGCCAATTCATCTGACCTGCACATCTTTGGACTGTGGGAGGAAACCGGAGCACCCAGAGGAAACCCACACAGACAGTTGCCCAAAGCAGGAATCGAACCTGGGACCCTGGAGCTGTGAGGCAGCAGTGCTAACTACTGAACCACCGTGCCACCCCTTGTCTGGTAGTTGTGAAAAGCACTAAGGAGAAGCAAGTTTTATTTAATTATTATTATTTAATAGACAGCATTGGTCAGTTGACATGGGAGTGTAGGTTAGAGCTATATCAGTTTACAGCTGGAAAATAAAGTATCAGCATACATTAATTACATTTACAGTCATATATTTCCACAGATTATAAAATAATTCAGATAAAAATTAAATCTTGAGACTTTTATCTGACTTGTGGATATTGCAGCACAAAGTGGAAGTTGCAAATATATAGTTATACAGGAAGTGATTCAAATAATGCTTATTCCATGAGTGAAGAAGGTCAAATGATTTAGTTTTAAAAATCTCCTTCAGTTGCAGAATAATCATGTGTTCAACTACTTTCCTTACAATGTATCAAAGTACACTATTTTTTTAATAGTCAAGGTTACTGCATGACTAATGTTTTAATGTAGTTGAGTATAACAGAAGTATAATAAAATGGTGTGTTATCATGCATAATAAAATTGGATAAATAGCTTGAATTCTATTATATTTTAAAAACCTGGGAGTATAAATTTGCAGAAACTGTTAGATTGTCATAAACACATACATTACTGTCATACTACAACATTAATAACAACTTCTTGAAATTATATGTATAGCACCTTTGATGAAATAAAACATCCAAGGCTCCTCAGGACAGCATTATAAAGCAAGGTTTGACGCCAAACCAAAGGAAGCTATATTAGGGTGCATGGCCAAATTCTGATCTGTCCCAGGTAGGTTCAAGGGAGCACAATAAAGAAAGAAAGAGTGGTGGAGGGGTTTAGAGCTTAGGGCCAAGGCAGCTGGAAACATGGCTGCAGTTTGTGAAGCAATTAAAATCCAGGATGCTCCAGAGGCCAGAATTGGAAGTGTATATATATATTGCAGAAGGTAAAGAGGCTGGGAGGGATTATAGAAATAGGAAGGGATGAAACTAAGGATGAGAATGTCGCGATTGGGGTTTGTTTGTGGAGAGATAATTTAAGTTCAGCAATTGTGGGGATGAGGCTCATGATAGGTAAATTTTGGCACAAATATGGACATGGGCAGCTGTTTTAAAAGACCACGTTTACATAGCGTACAATATGGGAGGTTAGCCAGGAATGTACTCCAATAATCACATCTAGAGGTAACAAAGGTTCAATGAGGATTTAGCAGCAAAAAATAAAATTAAGCTTAAATTGCCTTTTAGGGAGAAAACCTGCTATCCTTACTCAATTTGGCCTATAATTATTCTAATCTAATTTCAGTGTGATAAGCTCAACTGGCCTTTGAAAAGGCTTAGCAAGCTATACAACATCAACATAGAAGCCCACCGTAAACCTCTTGGCACAGCTATGGATGAGCAATAAATGCCAATCTTGCCAATGATGCTTCCATTCTGGGAACAAATTTAAAAATTAAATACATGCTGTATACTGGAAGTTAGTAAGAGCAAGCTCACAGCTGTTTTAATCTGTCCTGTTTTAAGTTATTTTCTGTTTGTAGGTGTGTAGTTCTAGCTGGGTTGTTAATTTCACACCCCTTAAGCAACTTTATTGTGAAACATTCGCTGGATTTGTCATTTACATTTTTTTATTCATTTGTTTGGTGGGAATTATTTGGAGGAAGTAATACATTGGACTTGGTGGATAACATAGACTGTATTATTTATCACATTTCTTGAAATCTTTGCAGTGACGTTGCTTGAAATATAGGATAGTGACTTTGTTTATTGTTTTGATTTACATGAGTGACTTTGTAGTCTGTTCAGTTCCTTTGGGATTTATCTAAAATGAGAAATTAGAAGGAAGTGATTTTAATGCTCTTTCTTATAACCAAATTTTAAAATTGCATTCTAATTTGTATCTAATAAAGTTGATTTATGACATATTAAGTGCATTTATTAAATGCCGATATTTAGAAATTGAATTATGTTAGTAACATTGTCATTTGTGCGCCTGGTCTATGCTGTACTACTTTGTCTCTTTACGTGCCTCTTCTACAGTGTGAATTTTTCAGAAATTGATAGAAATTACTTCGAAAAACTGTTTCCAAAACTTTACCATCAAACACCATGATAAATGGTAAATCACACACAACCAGTATTACAGAAAATACCGTAATTGTTGCTGTATAATTTACCTGATTCTTGGGTTTCAATTGAGGGAATTAACAAATTGATCCTTATTTTATAAAATAATGTGTTCAAAATTAATTATCTTCATTTTTTTAAAGTATGGGTGCAATTTGGTAGACTTCTGCCAGTGAAGCTCAACATAGTAAATACTTGTAATAAATCACTGCGTATGTTAATGTTTCTTCCACATAAGCATTTTTCATATTTCAAGAAATGTGAAATTCAATTGCAAACTGCAGCTTATTATGTTCTGGGAACATGGGTTCAAACCTCACTGTGACACATGGTGAAACTTGAATTCAATAAAAATCTGCAATAAAGAGCTAGTCTAATGATGACCATGTCGCACTTGTGGAATATCAGGGAGGGAAGCCTATCATCCTTACCTAGTCTGGCCTACATGTGACTCCAGATTCATAGCAATGTCACTGTCTCTGAACTGTCCTCTGGGCAATTATGAATGGGCAATAAATGCTGGCCCTGCTATGACACCTACATACCGTGAACAAATGAAAAAATAACCCAAAGTATTTTTATTCACCGTTTACAATTCATGCTTAAAAAACGATGCCTGTAAGGTGATAAAAGCTTCCATATCAAAAAAGAAAATGCTTACACACATTTATCAAATTTAGAGTTCAGTATCTCAAAAAGCAGATTGCTCTATTAAATGCTGTCTTCTTCAACAATGTTTGTGTCATCAGAGCAATATTTTTTGTTTATGTTCATGATATCAATTGTATTCAATTGATTGGGATTAGCTAACCATAATTTTAGATTTCCACCATTCCTAGAATACCTTCAGCATTCAGCCAGTTGGTAAATAATTGAATTAAAATGCTATAAAATATGTAAAATATTTATACTTGATGAGTCATTAACATTGAGAACAGTTATTTTGTAGATCAACCCATTCATTCTAGTAGATCTTTCACAAACAGCATACGAAGAAGATACATTTGCTAAAATATTACATTTTAAACAAAATCTTAATGAAAATATACATATTTCAAAAAAATGAACTGCTGACCATCAATCTGATGAGAGTACTTCACAAGTCAAGTCTTAGAGTCATAGAGATGTACAGCATGTACAGCTTCAGTCCAACTCTTCCATGCCGACCAGATATCCCAACCCAATCTATTCCCACCTGCCAGCACTTAGTCCATATCCCTCCAAACCCTTCCTATTCATATACCCATATAAAAGATGCCTTTTAAATGTTGCAATTGTACTAGCCTGCACCACATCCTCTGGGCAGCTCATTCCATACACCTACCACCCTCTGTGTGAAAAAGTTGCCCCTTAGGTTTCTTTCATATCTTTCCCTTCTCACACTAAACCTATACCCTCTAGTTCTGGACTCGCCCACTCCAGTGAAAAGACTTTGTCTATTCATCCTATCCTTGCCCCTCATGATTTTATAAACCTCTATAAGGTCACCCCTCAGCCTCCGACACTCCAGGGAAAACAACCCTAGCCTATTCAACCTCTCCCTATAGCTCAAATCCTCCAACCCTGGCAACATCCTTGTAAATCTTTTCTGAATCCTTTCAAGTTTCACAACATCTTTCCGATAGAAAGAGACTAGAATTGCACACAATATTCCAACAGTGGCCTAACCAATGTTTGAAGTAATCTCATCATGGATAATGGTTTCCAAAGAGAGAGAGGGTAAGACAGGCAATGTTGTAGATTGGTAAGTCTGCTGTTTTGGTGAATTAACTACCGGATGTGAAGTTCATCTTGAGGTTAAATAGAAAACTGAAGTTTTGCAACATCTGATTCAGAGTGAAGAAGAATTAAAGGTGGGAGCAAGGATATGGAGAAACAGTGGCAAATAAATAGAATGGTTCCTTTGCACTGATTAGTTGCTTAAACAGATTGGAAGCAAATTTCATCTCTAAATTTAAGTACAGTTGTTAGTTAAGAGAGCAATAATTTTTCTCCATGTTCCTTTCATGCATTTATTCATTATCTTTGATTGAATGGTGCTTCTGTTTGAGCAATTGCAATGTTCTCCTTCAGTTACTACTTATTAAGGCACAAAAATACATTATTTGGCCCAACCAATCCCTGTTGGCATTTAAGTTTCACTTAGACCTCTCTCTGCCAACCTCTGTAATTTGTTGCAGTTCTCCATATTAACTATCTCCCACAAAATTGATGTCATCTGCAAATTTCAAAGTTATGTTTTTGATTCCAAAGTCTAAAATCATTAATGTAAATAATGAACTGATCCTTGGTCAGCACCACCTCCTAACCTTTTGTTAAAAAAATAGATTTCTTTCGGGATCAATCAGTTGGTTAAGAGTAGATAACATTCATTGGATGTTGTCTTTAAAGATTTTGTGGTGCAGTAGTAGTGCCCTGCCTCTGAGTCAGAAGATCTGAGTTCAAATCCCACCTGCTCCAGAACGTTTATAATTAACATCTCTGAACAGTTGATTAAGCAAAAAACCTGGTTAGGCCAGTGAGGATAGTCACAAAACATTCAGGGGTGTATGATTAGCACTGTTAGACAGGAAAAAGAAAGGAGCAAAGACCTTGGTTGGGCTCTTATGAAACAATTTAATGTCTGTCCCTCTGGGCCAGAGGGTCTTGGTTCAAGCCCCGCCTGTTCCAAAGCTGCATCATATCATCTCTGAACAGGTTGATTAGAAAATATCAAAAGTTGGGTTTGGGATTCCAAAAGGTCCCTCAGGAACCCACTCCGACGACCTGAGCAACTTCCTGGAGATTTCCCCCTACTGTATCCTTCCACCTGGTGTGGAGGCATTTCCTGTCTGGACTGCAGCTGAACACTGTCCACTTCTTCTCCTTTATTCACCACCTGGATGTGTTTTGGCATTCCACAGTGAAGGGCTCTCTAGACAGGAGACCTACTGTTTTCCATCAGTGATCTGAGGTGAAGGGTGTTGCATATAGCTGTCCCATGCAACTGTAGTTTAAAGGGGTTCATGGACTCCAAGCCCAACCGTTTGTTTTATGATACAGTGCAGTTTTGTGGACAATGTGTATGCTGATTGTGAGAGATTGTATCCCTGTTCAGGTATTTTTTTAAAAGAAAACTCTGACTGTTCTTTCAGTTATCCCATGTTCTGGGCTCTTTGTGCAACTAGTGTGGAGGGGCTGGGAAAGCTGACAGACCTCCTTGTGGGCTTTCTCGTAGACCTGGCCAAAGTAGCCAACAGGAGGTCTAGGCTGTGGACTGTGGAGAAGATCATAGTTTTTGATTGCCTGCCTCTTTTCCGCAGCTACGTTTGTACCTGGGTATCTTTGAAGAGGGAACATGTGGTGTCCACTGACCCTCACAAAGCATTTAGAGGCAGGTGGACCCTGAGAGAGCTGGAGTGCTTCATTTATCCCTTCAGCACCATTTTGATTTACTTCCGTCCCTCTCCCTATCCTTCTTCCAGTTTTGATGTTGTTGAACTGCCCTTGGTGGGCAGTACTTGTGATTCATTCATTGTTCAATTTGTCAAATGGATAATTTGGAGGTGGGTTGTCAAAACATGAGCTGGGTTTAGATTAATTCGGTAAATGGTTGCATTGATGGTGTTTGTGCTGATTTATAGATTACAGTAAAACGCTTGTAAATTTCTGAATATCTTTTGTTGCTTAATTCAATGTCTAGATGTCAAGTTATTAAACATTGTCACTCTGAATAACTCCACAATTTACTCCCATTCTCGGTTTTTTGTCTTGGAGCCAGCAAGCAATCCATTCTGTCACGTGGTCCCTTGGCCTCACATGTGCTGATCTTTATCATTCGGCTATTATGGGCTACCTTACCTTTTGAAAATTTAGATCAATTGCATCTATTGTATTAACGTTGTCTACTCTCTCTCTCACCTCCTCAAAAAATTCAATAGGATTAGTCAAACAAGATTTTCCCGTTTGTAATTCATATTGACAATTAATAAAGGTTTCTTTGCCATTCTCTTCTTTGGTAGTGATTCCATCATTTTTCCTACCACCTGCAGTAAGACGACTGCTCTATAATGTCTTGGACATGCTCTTCCCTCTTCTTCAATCTCGTAATTACGTTAATTGGAATTGCACCTTTTTCAAACAAGTTATTAAATATTAGTGGTATTTTCTCTTATATGTTTCCTTATTTATTGATTCCTTTTCTGAGTTGGTCTCTTAGCAGTGCAAGGTATGAAACCTGAAGTAGACTAAACTTGTATGTGGGGCAATTGGGAAGTGGTGCCAATTTCATTGAATCGTAAAAATGCTCCAGGTTACCATAAACTATCTGGATGCTTAAAACTTTATCATCCCAGTGCCCACAGATATATGTTTCTAGTTGTTGTCAGCAGCATTTGAATTTCATAAATGATTCTACAAGATAATGTTCCCAATTCAGAGCCAGATTTGTAAAATCACTCCTGCAAAATATAATTGATTATATGAGAAGTGATCTGCAGAGCAGTAGCAATAAAGTATGAAGTTTGCATTGAAATGAATATAGACTCAGGATTAAAATGTTACTAGCAGAACTAAAAATCTACTTGCTGTCAGCACAGCAACATTATATTTGACTGTTTTACACAACTGTGGCATTTAATTTGTGTAGTTAAAATGTGTACTGCACACAAATATGTTTACATGATGTGCAGTATCAAAATGCATTGGGTGCTTCCTGTGCATTGCTTGCATTAGAAGGTAGAATTAAGTTTACTTAATTCAAGTACAATACAATGATATGTATTTCTGTTTATAGTCCCTTTCTGATATGAAGGAGCCACTGAGCTGAATTAAAAACAAAGACTGAAACTTCTAGGACAATGAATCTTTCAGTATTTGAAAATTTTTTAAAAAGTCAGTGACCAGTTTGGAGCATTCTTGACTGTTTCCACTTAAAATTGTAATGGAATTTTTTACTTTTCAGCTGCTGATGGTTCCATTGTGTATTTCCATCAATTTCTGCTTGTATTTTGTTTTTTCAGTTTTATAGTCTTTGCCTTGTCATCATTCAATGAGGCGGCAAATTTTTCAATCCAAATATTTACCGCCTGTTGAAGCCTGTCAGATTATTTCATGTTTGCAACTTTGAAGAAGCAATGCTGCCTTACAGTGCTCAGATCTGGGTTCAATTCCAACCTTGGGTGACTGTCTGTGTAGAGTTTACACATTCTCCCCGTGTCTGTGTGGGTTTCCTCCAAATACTGCTGTTCCCTTCCACAGTCCAAAGATGTGCAGGCTAGGTGGATTGGCAGCGGGAAATGTGGGGTGGTGGGGTTGGTGGGTGGGATGCTCTTCAACAGGTCAGTGCAGATTCAGTGGGCTAAATGGCGTCTTTCTGTATTGTAGGGGTTCTTTTTACATGTGTTGATACACATAGTTTTTAGTTGATGATGGATCATTTGCAGAGTTGTGCTTATGTTAGGATGGTTAGCAATTTGATGAGTGTAACATAGGTAGATGTATTCTGATTTGATTCTTCGATTGTGCATAATTTGCAATATCTTTAACGTTAAATCACACTGAGTAGGTCTGGGGACCATGCCAAAAATATAGAGCAGGTTTCATTTAACACACTATCAACCAGATTTGTATTGTTCTTCAGGCACTTGTTGCTATACAACAGACTTTCCACAGCTCCCAATCACATTATTAAACCTGTAAGGTTATTTTTTGGATTAACATGAAGAAGACCATATCTGCCGATAGTCTTACTGGGGCTACTAAAGTACTGTTGTTAGCACCACATTTTGGTGGTGATATCATTATCATGTTTTAATGTCACTATCATTGTGATAATCATGTTCTGTCACATAGTCATTAAAAGTGTTTGTAGACAATGTCTAGAAAAAGAAGACTGAGAGATATTCAGTTTTTTGGAAGCACAGACAAATAAGAAAAGGAGATTGGGTAGTATTGCTGGTTAAAGAAGAAATTGTGCAACAGTGAGGAAGGACATTAGCTCTGGTGAAGTGGAATCTGTATGATAGAGTTTAGAAACACCAAGTGGAAGGCAACGTGTTGTATCCTGTTATGGGCCAGACAAAACCTCCTCAAAATATATTAAGAAGATAGCCTCGACCCCGACTTTTTCTGATTTTAAAAGGCAAGTGTAAGGCATTACATTCTGGATGCAATTTGATGGGTCAAACTGCAGGGCTTGAACCAAAGCATACTTTATTCTTACACTCCAGTTAAAATGTAGACAAAATAAGCATTTAAAAAAAATTAACTTAACTGTAACTCTGTTGGTAACAAGGTAATATATATGTTAACTACCACTGATTAGCTGTTCCAAGATGGTAACATCCCATAAATGCACCCTTGGCAAAGGCAAATTCAGTAAAATAGATTGTCACACATGCAATGTTTAGATTAGATTAGATTACATTACAGTGTGGAAACAGGCCCTTCGGCCCAACAAGTCCACACCGACCCGCCGAAGCGAAACCCACCCATACCCCTACATTTACCCCTTACCTAACACTACGGGCAATCTAGCATGGCCAATTCACCTGACCCTGCACATCTTTTGGACTGTGGGAGGAAACCGGAGCACCCGGAGGAAACCCACGCAGACACGGGGAGAACGTGCAAACTCCACACAGTCAGTCGCCTGAGGCGGGAATTGAACCCAGGTCTCAGGCGCTGTGAGGCAGTAGTGCTAACCACTGTGCCACCGTGCCGCCCGAGTCAGGTGAATTGGCCATACTAAATTGCCCGTAGTGTTAGGTAATGGGTAAATGTAGGGGTATGGGTGGGTTTCGCTTCGGCGGGTCGGTGTGGACTTGTTGGGCCGAAGGGCCTGTTTCCACACTGTAATCTAATCATGTTTCTCCAGTCCAGGAGGAAAGAGCATCCAGAGAAAGCGTTGAGAGAGAGAGAAATCCCATACATTTTGCTGTAGCAGGAAGAGATACATAGCAGCTTCAAAATGCCAACAACTACTGAAAGTTAAACTAAAATCCTGATTCTGTGGGGGCTCGACCCCACCCATTCAGGCTGCATCTATTGTTCTGACTTTAAAACAAAACTAAGGCCTCACAAGCTGTTTACTTTATTGGCTTGGAACATATGGCTCAACACCTGTCTCAACCTCTCTTTATTAAAAAAAAGGACAGTACAGACTTCTTAAAATTATAGCATTGTCACAATATTGACAAGCAAACTGTAATGATAATGTTGGGGAAGGCATTAAGCAGGAAATTAGAGTCACAAACAATAAAGGTGAGTAATTGTGCTGTAAATGTGAGTAACCTTAATCAACATATAGATTGGGAAAATCAAATCAGTAACAACATTTTCTGGATCATTACATTGAGGCGCCAACTAGAGAGCAGGCCACCTTAGAATGGATATTGTGTAGTAAGAAAGGACTGATTAGCAGTACAGCTGAGTGAGGCCCTTTGTGGAGTAGTGACCAAGACATGATAGAATTCTTCATTAAGTTGCAGAGTGACGTAGTTGATTCTGAGACTAGGTTTCTGAATCTAAATAAAGGAAATTACAGGTTGTTCTGCTATAATGGGTGTTTTGTCAGCGTGAATTAGCTATAACGTGATTGACGAATTGTAGGCATTGCTAGGATGATGTGAACTTTCTAATGAATGGGTATAGCGATTTTCGATAGCGATTTTCCCTAGTGCGATTTTCTATAGCACGAGGTTGCAGAGGAACACAACTGTCGCGTTATAGCAGAACGACCTGCATGATAGCACGAGGCACGAGATGGCTATGATTAATTGGGGAACATTATTTTAAGGGATGATGGTAGATAGTCAATGGGAAATATTTAAAGACTGCAGGGAGGAACTGCAACAATTGTTCATTTCTGTCTGGCAGAAAAGTAAGAAGGAAAGGTGGCCTGACCATGGCTAACAAGGGAAATCAAGGATAGTATTAGATCCAAGGAAGGGACATACAAACTGGCCAAAACAAGCAGCAGACCTGAGGAATAGGAGCAGTTTAGAGTTTGATGGGAGGCATAGTGGCCCATTGGTTAGCACTGCTGCCTCACAGCACCAGGGACCAGGGTTCAATTCCAGCTTCAGGCGATTGTCTGTGTGGAGTTTGCATGTTCACCCTGTGGCTGCGTGGGTTTCCTCCGGGTGCTCTGGTTTCCTCCCACTTTCCGAATACATTCAAGATAGGTGGATTGGCCGTGCTAAATTGACCATAGTGTTCAGGGATGTGTAGGTTAGGTGCGTTAGCCATGGGAAATGCTGGGTTACAGGGATAGGGTAAGTGGATGGATCTGGGTGGGATGCTGTTCGGAGGGTTGGTGTGGTTTAGTTGGGTCAAATGGCCTGTTTCCACACTGTGGGAATTCTATGGATTTCAGCAAAGGAGGGATTACGGACGGTAATTGAGTACAAAAGTAAGCTTGTGGGAAACATACAAACTGATTGTAAAAGCTTCTATAAATATGAGAAGGGAAGAAGTTTAGTTAGGACAAATGTAGGTCCCTCACGGTTAGAAACAGAGACATTATAATGGGGCGTAAAGAGGAATTAAATACATATTTTGTTTCTTCACAAAAGATAACACAAAGGACACCCCAAAAATGTTGAGGACTGCAGGCTCTTGTGAGAGGAAGAACCTGCAACTTCCCAAGAGTAGGAAAATGGTGTTGAGGAAACTGAAGGGATTAAAAACTGATAAATCCCCAGGGCCTGATAATTTATATCCCAGTGTATTTAAGGAAGTGACAGAGAAGTAGTGAATTCATCTTTCAATATTAACCTGACATTATTAGTGGGAAAATGCTAGGATGTATTAGAAAATACATAATAGCAAAGCACTTAGAGTCAAAAAGTACGGAAACACACCATTTGGTCCGACCAGTCCATGCCGAGCATTATCCCAAACTAAACTAGCCCCACCTGCCTGAGCTTGGCCCAGATCCGTCCAAACATTTCTTATTTATATACGTATCTAAATATCTTTTCAATGTTGTAACTGTACCTGCATCCATCAGCTATTATAGAAATTCATTTCACACACAAACCACTCTGTGTGAAAGACATTGCCCCTCATGTCTTTTTAAAATTTTTCTCCTCACTTTAAAAATATGTCCCCTATTCTTCAAATCCTCTACCCTGCCATTCACTTTATCTATACCCCTCAATATTTTGTAAACCTCTATAAGGTCACCTCTCAATCTCCTGCGCTCCAGTGAAAGAAGTCCCAGCCTGTACAGCCTCCCTTTATAACTCAAAGCCTCCATTCCCAGCAATATCCAGGCAAATCTCTTCTGAACCCTCTCCAGCCTAATTACCTTTGTATTATAGGGAGACCAGAAATGCACACTGTACTTCAAAAAAGGCCTTACCAATGTTCTGTACAACCTTGACGTAACGTCTCCGCTCCTATACTCAAAGATCTAAGCCATGAAGGCAAACATGCTAAACATCCTCTTAAGCACGATATTTATATGTGATGCAAAGTTCAAAGAATTAAGTACCTGAATCCTGAGGTCTCTCTATTCTACAACACTACCCAAGGCCCTACTTTTAGTTGGAAAACAATGACAGGTTACAAGGGAAATCATGCTTGACAAATCCACTGGAATGTTTTGAGATATTACTAGTAGAGTTGATAAGGGGGAGTCAGTGGATATGGTTTACTTGGACTTTCGGAAGCTTTTGGCAAGATCCCACATAAGGCATTAGCATGTAAAAGTGCATGCGATGGTGGAGTCGGGGAGGGTAATGCACTGATATGGATTGAGAGCTGATTGGCAGAAAGAAAGCAAAATGAAGAAATGAACAGGTTTTTTTTTCTGAGTGGTAGGCACTGAATAGTGGTGTACTGCAGGGATCAGTGTTTGGAGTCCAGCTACTCACAACAAAATATTAATGATATGAGCACAGGAGTTGGGAGGTCATGTTGCAGCTCTACAGGACATTGGTTAGGCCACTGTTGGAATATTGCGTGCAATTCTGGTCTCCTTCCTATTGGAAAGATGTTGTGAAACTTGAAAGGGTTCAGAAAAGATTTACAAGGATGTTGCCAGAGTTGGAGGATCTGAGCTACAGGGAGAGGCTGAACAGGCTGGGGCTGTTTTCCCTGGAGCGTCGGAGGCTGAGGGGTGACCTTATAGAGGTTTACAAAATTATGAAGGGCGTGGATAGGATAAATAGACAAAGTCTTTTCCCTGGGGTTGGGGAGTTCAGAACTAGAGGGCATAGGTTTAGGGTGAGAGGAAAAGATATAACAGTGACCTAAGGGGCAACTTTTTCATGCAGAGGGTGGTAAGTGTATGGAATGAGCTGCCAAAGGATATGGTGGAGGCTGGTACAATTGCAACATTTAAGAGGCATTTGGATGGGTATATGAATAGGAAAGGTTTGGAGGGATATGGGCCAGGTGCTGGCAGGTGGGACTAGATTGGGTTGGATTATCTGGTTGGCATGGACGGGTTGGACCAAAGGGTCTGTTTCCATGCTGTACATCTCTGTGACTTTATGACTTAAATGAGGCAAGTAAGTGTAAGTTTACATGAAGTTAGGTGGGAGGGTGAACTGTGAGGAGGATGCAGAGATGCTTCAGTGTGATTTGGACAAGTTGAGTGAGTGGGCAAACACATGGCAGATAATGTACCTTGTGCTTAAATGTGAGGTTAGCTACTTTGGTAGCAAAACAGGAGGGCCGATTATTATCAGAACGATGATAGATTGGGAATGAAGGAGGGCAACAAAACTGGGTGCCTTGTACACTAGTCAGTGAAATTAACCATGAAGGTATAGCAAATGGTATGCTGTCCTTCGAGCTGCCCGAGGAAGTGGTGGACACTAATACAACTACAACATTTAAAAGGCATTGGGATGGGTTTATGTATAGGAAGGGTTTAGAAGGATATGGGCCAAGTGCTGGCAAATGGGATGAAGCCACTTTAGAATATCTGGTCAGCATAGATGAGTTGGACTGAAGGGTCTGTTTCTGTGCTTTACATCTCTATCACTCTATGACTCATAGCAAGAGGATTCTAATGCTGAAGCAGGGATGTTTTGCTACAATTGTACAAGGCCTTGATGAGAGTTGCCCTGGTGAGTTTTGAGTGTGAAGTTTTGAGGAAGGATGCTCTGGTCAGAGAGAGTACAACAAACATGCTAGAACTATTCCTCATCTGACAGGACTGATGTATGCAGAGAGATTGAATCAGTTAGAATTATGTTCACTGCTGTGCAGAAGAACTCCCAATCTCATAGAAATCTATAAAATTCTAACAGGGCAAAGCAAGGTAAATGCAGGAAGGATATTTCCAATGACAAAGGAATACAGAAACAAAGGTCACAGTTTAAGCATCTGGGGGACGCGATTTCGGACTGAGATGAGAAATTTTGTCACCTGGAGAGGGACGAGCCCATAGAATTCTTTGCCACAAGAAGCAATTGAGGCCAATTCATTGAAGAAGCAGGAACAGGGACTGAGGTGAATGATCAGCGATGATCGTATTGAATGGTGGAGCAAGCTCGAAGGACTGAATGACCTATTTCTTTCCTGTTGCTATTAACTGTGTTTTGATGTTTGCAAGACAGAACAAAAGTATGTGTTCAAGTGATAAACAAACCATGATATGTGGGTCCAGAGAATACAAACCTAAGAATAAATGAACAGAAATGGCTAGAAGTTACAAAATTAATAAAATGGTAAAATGAAAGACCAGTATCTAAGTGCATGGAGCCCTTGAAACAAAGCAGTTAAACTGAGACTATCAATATATATAACAAAAGTAAGATCTGACAACCATTGGCTTACAGAGTTGGACCTGAATATTGAAGGGTATGTGACCTTTAGGAAGGACAGAAAGGGAGGAAAAGGTGGAGGGGTGCTTCTATAAATTACTGATAATATCAGCTTAATAAAAATGGATGATCTAAGTTCAGGAGATGAGGATGCAGAAGTGGCTCAGAAGAGATGAGAAATGATAAACATTGAGTCACTTGTGGGAGTGCTGTATGGCCCCATAAATGTAACCACATTTTATATAAAAAATGGAATGTTTCAGAAGAAATAATGACTGCTGGTTGGAAAGGTACAGCGATTGTCGTGAGGAATTTTAGTATAGATGTACATTACAAAAATCAGATGGGAAAATTAGCTCAATGAGGAGATCATAGAAACTTTTCAGGATAGTTTTTTTGAACAGCATAATCTGGAGTCACTCAGCGAGAAGGTTGTTCTGGACCTGGTGTTGTGCAATGAGACAGGATTATTTTGTGATCACTTAGTGAAGGCAGTGGCAGTAATGGTCATAATATGATTGAATTTACATACAGTTTGACAGAGAGAAGAGCGGGTCTAAGACTTGGATTTTAAACTTAAATTAGGGCTGTTATGAGAGCACGAAAGCAGACCCCAGTTAAAGTGAACTGGCAAATAATGTTAAAAGGTAGACATGAAGTGACAGTCACTGCCTTTGACTGCATGGCTGCATTTGACTGTGTGCGGCAACAAGGAGCCCTAGAAAAAAATAAAGTCAATGGGAATCAGAGGAAAAGGTCTCCACTGGTGTTACTTAAAAAAGAAAAATCTAAAATATCAGAATTAGCACATGAATTAGAGAGTCCAGTAACTCAATATCCCCATCAGGTTCCTTCATTGACTGTGCACAGAAGTCAAACTGCTGATGAAGCTCCTGTAGGGTAAACTGGCCAATTCACTTTGCAGACCATTAGCATCAGGAAGATAAATGTCAAGGCCCACTGTGCTGCTAAATCATCATTTATCAGCCTTAACAATGTAATGCTGGAGATTGATAGCTTCTCGTGTTTGATTATACACATAATTGCCAGGAGCCTGTCAATTGATGCTGAAATCAACACACACACATTACAGCAGCTGCGGTTAATGCGTCCAGGTCGAACAAGAGAGTGTGAAATAATAGAAAAACAAACTTTGGGTCTACCAAATGTGACCTCAGCATGTTTCTGTGCAGTGGTGAGGGCTGAAAAACATACATTAGGCAAGAGGAAAAGCTGAAGAGTTTCCATCTTCACTGTCTCAGACGTATACTCGGCACCTCATGATAGGATGAGGTCACCCACTTGGAGGAACTGGAGAGTGCTAATTCCATCAGCATATACTCATCATGAAGCCAAGGACATCTGTGCTGACTTGGCCATGTCCATTGGGTGCGCTACAGCTGTATATTCCAACACCTCTGTATAGTGAACTGGCTGCATGATCTGCCTTACCTCCACTACAGGGAACTCACAAGTGAGATATAAAGATAACAGTCAATGAAGCAGACAACGGGGATACAGTCACCAGCTGTGATCGATGGAAACTGACTGCAGAAGCTTTGGGTGAAGAAGAGGAAATGCAGGTTCAGCTGTTCAAGAATAGGGCCCAGAGAAAACATAATCCACCAGATTCTACATCTTTTCGGCCTTGTATATTCCTCTATAGCAAAAGCTGCAGCGACTATGAAAACAGATAGAAAGAGAAGTTGTGAGAGGGTCACAGACAGTTTACAGAGAGATGTTGATAGGTTGAGTAAGGGAGCAGAAAATGGAATATAATGTGGGAAAAATATTAAGTCATTTATTTTGGAAGGGAGAACAAAATATTGTTTAAATGGAGTAAAGCTTCAGACCCAAAGAAATTGGGGGGATATTTGTGCAGAAAACACAGAAAGCCAATAGCAGATAGGAGCGACAGGTAATCAGGAAGGCTCATGAGGCCTTGGCCCTCATTTCAATGGGGTTGGAATATAAGAGTAGGGAAATCTTGCTGCAACAGTACAAGGTGCTGGTGAGACCACATCTGAAGTACTGTGAACAGTTTTGGTTCTGTTATTTAAGAAAATTTCATTGGAGGCAGTTCAAAGCAGGTTCACTCAGATGATCCCCAGTATGGAGGGATTGCCTTGTGAGTAAAGATCAAACAGATTGTGACTCTACTCACTGGAGTTTAGAAGAATGAGAGATGATCGCATTGAAACATATTGGATTCTTAAGGGGCTTGACAGGGTAAATGCCGGGAGAATGTTTCCCCTCGTGAAAGAATATAGGACCAGGGGGCATAGACCAGAATAAAGGCGCGCCAATTTCAGACTGAGATGAGGAGGAATTCCTTCTCTCAGAGGATTGTGAGCCTTTGGAACTCCTTGCCAAAGAGACCCATTTTGTGGGCGGAGGCATTGCGTATACTTAAAGCTGAGATACATAGCTTAATAATTAGTGGGGGAATCAAGAATTACTGGGAAGAAAGCAAACATGAGGAATGTCGGATCAAACATGATCCTATTGAATGGCAGAGCGGGCTCAAGGGGCTGAATGGCCTACTCTATTCCGCTTTCTAATGGTCTTATGCCCTGCCAGACTTGGGCTCCTGAGCCATGCAAGTGATGCAGAACACTGAGCACCCAGGTGCAAGCCATCATCTCATGAGATGGCAGTCTGCCAAAGGAATAATGAAATGACACAAGCAATTTCCCAATCTAAAAGCACAATTCCTAAATCTGGAGAGCTTTGGAAAATTAATGAATGCACCTACAATTTCCTCAACTATTTCATTTCATTGGCTGGATAGAGATCATCAGGTCCTGTTGATTTGATTGTCTTAATTCTCATTGTTTTGTCATTACCTTTTCGCTCCTCAAATTAAATTGTCTCAATTCTTCTCTTTGACTAAATTTTACATTTTTTGTACCATTGATAATCCACTGTAAAAAGATACCAAAAATGATTAATTTATTGAAGTGTTGCAGACATCTTTTCACACAAACCTGAATCTATATTCCCTTTACCACTGTCACAGATAAGAGGGAGAACTAAATTGAATTAAGTTAAAAATCACTCAACACCAGGTTATAGTCCAACAGGTTCATTTGGAAGCATTAGCTTTCAGAGCGCTGCTTCTTCAGGTGGTTGTGGAGTATAAGATCAGAAGATACTGAATTTATAGCAAAAGATTACAGTGTCATGTAACTGAAATGATATATTGAACAAACCTGGATTGTTAAGTCTTTCATCTTTTATAATGGGTTGCAGGTTTCAGTTCATTAATATGTAAATCCCATAACTTCTCTTAAATCATCTTCTTGAGATAACTTAAGGTTTTATAATGAAAGGTGATACCTCAGCTTAGACAATGCATTGAAGGTGTGAGGTGAGAGTCTATCTGTATCCCAATCTTGAATCAGACTGGTTTTATTTCCAAAGTGGAATTTACAAAATATTACATGGACTGACTGATTACATTGCCTGCCTGCAGATTGTGCATTTTTTGAACAAACGAGAATGTATCTGCAAAGATAATACTGCAAATACAATTTCACCCCACAGACAAATATGTGTGTGTGCGTGCATGAGAGAGAGGCAGAGTGAGTGCGTGCCCATGTGAGTGCGTGAGTGTGAGTCCACATGAGAGATGTGTGTTTGCATTTGTGAATGCTTGGTAAAGTGTGTGTGTGTGGTTGTGAGAGGGTGCCCACCCCAGTCCAACACCAGCTCCTCCACATCATGAATGGAATTCAACTTTTTTCTGTCCTCTCCCGTCCATATTAGGAGCTGGCTTTAAAAAAAAGGTTTTTTTTTGAGTTCTTTTCCCTGATTTCTACAAAGGCAACAGCATGTGTCTCCAAACCCTGTTTGTGAAGTTCAGTTTTAAATTACCCTCTGCAAATCCTTTTTCGTTATAACAAAGTAGAGTTTATTAATGCATTTAAACACTCAAGGTAATGGCTTATGTAACATATTCACACACACA
Organism: Chiloscyllium plagiosum; assembly: GCF_037043375.1. Lineage (NCBI taxonomy): Eukaryota > Metazoa > Chordata > Chondrichthyes > Orectolobiformes > Hemiscylliidae > Chiloscyllium > Chiloscyllium plagiosum. The sequence goes on from NW_028270141.1 coordinate 103,233,116, forward strand.
CACACACGCACACATTCACTCAAGGCAAAAAAAAAGAGAAATTATGTAAAATATAAGAATCCAAGATATCAGAATTAGCTCAAATGCCTAGGAGAGTTCAGTAAATCAATATCCCATTGAACATTTTTAAGGAAAGGATAGATAGACTTTTGAACAGTTAAGGAATTAAGAGTTATGGTAAGAGGGTGGGTGAGTGGAGCAGAGTCCATGAAAGATCATCCAGGATCTTATTGAATGGCGGAGCAGGCTCAACAAGCCAGATGGCCTACTTCTGCTCCTTATCTTCTTATGTTGCTTCATTGGCTGTGGCTGTGCACAACAGTCTCTTTTGTAGAAGCTTTGAGACAGTCACGTTGCTGATGAAGGTGCTATGAAGTAAGTTGGCTGATTCACTTCGCAGGCGAAGTACAAGTTTCTCTTCAGAAATCAAACATTTGCAAAATACTGAGGTCAGAGGCAGGTATTCAGCTAAGCCTGGAGCTGCGTATATCTTTGTGTTTTACCAACAGATGCACAAACGAAAGTCAAAGCTGTACAATTGAAGATGTTTCCAACAGCCAGCAGCTCCAAGCATGTGATTGGGGCACTGAATTTAGCTACTCGCCTAACAAGCTGGAATTTGATGTCGTATTCCCAATTGTGTTTTGGAGCAAGTAATTGGGGAGTTGTTTGGATCACTTAAGGCACAATGGGTTTTGATGGTCTCCTTTGTTTGGCGACAAAAAAACTGCAGATGCTAGAATCCTAAGTAGAAAACCAGGAGGCTGGAATAACATGGCAAGCCAGGCTGCAACATTTGGAGGCTGAGGTCAACATCTTGTCTCTAAATCCTTTTTTTTAGCTCAGTTGGAGTGTTCAGCTATGCAAGGTGTGTCAAATTCTAGAGTGTGAGGGTTGGTTTTGTCCTCTGGTCACTGCTGGTTTGAACTTGCCATCAGGTGATCAGTAGCACATAGATTGTCAATCCAGAAAAATGTACTTTTTAAGGAAATGGAAGAGAGTATAGCTTGAAATATAACAATGTGGGACTTGGTTGCCTTCCCTCAAGACATAACACCACCCTTTCTCATGCTGTACTAATTCACAGAATGTTTAATTATTGTCCATTATTTGTATCTATTACTTTTGCTATTTTTGAATCTGTTGCTTTTTATGGCTCTCCTAGTAAGCTGGATTTCTATTTTGCTTTGCAAGATTTTGGATTGCTTGTGAAATTTTAATTTACCTAGTTAAAATTGAAATTTGCTTGCAATGGTATTTTATTTCTTTTCCTTTTCACATTTGTCTGAGCTTATCTTTTTTGTCAAACTTGCCATTTTATTTTCTGCGTAGTCCTACACCACCTTCAATAGAATGGATTGTTGATTTGAGAAGAGAAGTGGAGAAGTATATGTCCTTTAGATTCTCTTCCAAGGACTACCTGAATTCAATTCAGCAAATTTTTAGTCTTTCTCCAGTCACTTATCAGTGAGTCCATGTCTCTGTACAGCAAACTGGTCAGTCCCACACTTTACCCCATTCTGTAGCCGTGTGAGTTTATTTCCCTCAAGTGCATCCTTACTTTAGAAATCATTCATCATCTCTACGTTTACAAGCTTCATTGGCAATGAGTTTCCATTTGTGTAAAAAGGTGCTTCCTCACTTACCCTCCCATTCTTTGACCTAAATCTTAAATTGTGTGCCTGTATGCTCCCCCAATTCTTTGGGAACAGCCTTTCTTTCTTTACCGTATCCAATTCTGTCATAATCTTGAGCACTATAAATTTTTCCTCAATCGCCTTTGGTCCAAAAGAAAAAAAAATCAGCTCTTCCAACTTTGAAGCTAAAATCTCATCACTGGAGCCATTTTGGCAAATCTCCTCTGTGCCTTTTCAAGGACTGTTACACTCTTTCCAGTGAGTTGTCTGAACATATAGGCAGCATTTTAGGGATGCAATGTACAGCCCTCTGCCTCCACCCCGCGCCGCCAATGCCTTGGCGAGTTTGGTGGCAGGGTCATTTAATTGGACAGGACGATGGCAGCTTGGGATCCTGCTGCCTTATTGCTCACTCCATCTAAGAAAGCTCTGCCTCTGTCTTCCAGTCTCCCTGCTCGCTCCTAATGCTGCTTGGTTATTTTCAAATACACCATGGTAGGTCAGTTCTTCACACATTCTTACTCATTAACCACTACTCTTGCTGTCATAGAGTCATACAGATGTACAGCACGTAAACAGACCCTTCGGTCCAACTCATCCATGCCGACCAGATACCCTAAATTAATGTAGCTCCATTTGCCAGCACTTGGCCTGTATCCCTGTAAACCCTTCCTATTCGTATACCCATCCAGATGCCTTTTAAATGTTATAATTGTACCAGACTCCACCACTTCCTCTGGCAACTCATTCCATACATGCATCACCCTCTTCATGAAAAAGTTGCCCCTTAGGTCCCTTTTAAATCTTTTCCCTCTCACTCTAAATCAATGCCGTCTAGTTCTGGACTCTCCCGTCCCAGGGAAAAGACCTTGTCTACTTACCCTGTCCATGCCCCTCATGATTTTATATGTTGTACCATCTTACCTCACTTGCAGACTTAGAAGCAGTACACAATCAACTGGATTCCATGCTACTAACTTCATGCTGAAATGGGAAGTGATATTATAGTTGCTCTTTCATGGAAAATATGGTTCTTTCAAGGAAAGAGGATTGCTGAGATCCTTGGCCTACTGGTAGTAGGTGGAGTGTTTTGTTCCGTTTAAAACAAAACAAAATCATTTCTTAGCACATTGCCTTCAATATGTTTTAGGAAAAATTGCACTGATTGTGCAAGATTGGAGGAAAATGTCCGTGGAAGCCACATGCTTCTCTTGTGGCACTGAATTCGTTGCTTAAAATGTTCTAATTATCTCTGCTGCCTGTATTTCACTCTAGTGCCACATAGCTCAAAGTATTTTCCTCAGACACAACACAAATTTGGAAAGCAAACATCTTTGCAGATGAAGTAAATGCAGTATGAAAATAGCAGATACCCACCCTAGGGTTTCACAGAAATCATTTGGGGGAAAATACACCTATATAATCGCCATTATAATTTACTGAAATTCTTGTGGTTATGAACTTAATCATGCATCAACTGATTCTGTCTATTTAAAATGGACATAGATACTCTTGGTATAGATTAGAATGATGTTGGCTGCATGGTAGAACATTGCTTCCATGTTTTGTTATATTTAAAAGTTGTGCTGAGGAAAACAGACATTTTCTCCTTTACAAGGTTAATGAAGGAATGCTTAACTTGCTTAGTCTTCTACAAGAAAAATGAGTAAAATAATGAAAGACCATTAGATATAGGAACTGAAGTAGACCATTCAGGCCATCAGGTTTGCTCTACCATTCAATGTGATCATGGTTGATCTGATCATCCTCAACTTCACTTGCCAACTTTTTCCCTCTAACTCTAGATTCATTCTCCCATTGAAAATCTATCACAACCTTGAAACTGATTAACGACACTGTCTTGACAGCCCTCAGTGGGAAAGAATTCCACAGATTCACTGCCCCCTGAAATGTGAAATTCCTCCTCATTTTTGTCATAAAAATACAACCCCTTATTCTGAGATTATGCCCTGTGGTCTTAGACTCTCCCATAAGGGGAACAAGATTTCTGCATCTCCCCTGACAAGTCCCATAAGTACCTTGTATGTTTCAATACGGTTATCTCTCATTCCTCCAAATTCCAATGTGTACAAGCCCATCCTCCTCAACCTCTCCTCAGAAGACAGTCTCTCCATACCTGCTATCGTACTTGTGAACTTTCTCTGGACTGCCTTGAATGCCATTATATCTTTCCTTAATAGGGGATCCAAAACCGTTTATAGTATTCCAGCTATGGTCTGACTAGTGCCTTGTAAGGTTTTCGTGAAACCTCCCTGTTTTTATACATCATTCCCTTTGGAATAAACCACCAACATTCCATTTGCCTTCCCTATTACCTGCTCAACTTGAATGCTAGCTTTTTGTAATTTATGTATGAGGACTGTGTTATAGCCTTTCTGCAGTCTTTCCAACTAAAAATCAATTCCTCTCTCCTTCCTGACAAAGTGTTTAGCTTCACTTTTCCCACATTGTATTCCATCTGCAAACCTTTTGCTCACTTGCTTAAGCTGTCTATATCTCTCTGCAATCACTTTGTGTCACCCTTTACACTTGGCTTCCCAGCTACTTTTGCATCATCCACGCACTTGGTGTCAGTAAATTCACTTTTCTCATCCAAGTTATTAGCATATATTGTCCATAAATATGGCCTCATTATTGATCCCTATGACACTCCACTAGTTACAGGTTGCCATCTTGAAAATGTCATCCCTTACCCCAAATCTCTGTCTTCTATTAGTTAGCCAATATCCATGATACTATACACCTCCCTGAATCATGGCCTCTTATCTTAAGTAGTCTGATATCTGGTACCTTATCAAATGCATTCTGAAAGTACAAATATATTACAACCACTACCTACCCTTTATCTATCCTCTTGTCACCTTTTTAAAAAATTCAGAACATTTGTCAGGCTTGATTTCATTTTCATGAAGCTATGCTGACTCTGCTTGATTACACTGCTATTTTATACTTTCCAATGCACTCTAATATTTAGCCAATAACAGACATTAAGCTAATTGGCCAATAGTTGCCTTGTTTTGTCTACTTTTCTTTTTAAAAAAGGGTATATCCGACAAGTTTTATATGAACTTAAATATATAATTATATTTGCAGTATATCATTTCTAGCTGTCTTATAACAGAAATGTCTTTTAATCCCAAAATTAAGTGGTAACTAACTTTGGATATATCCATCAGTTTGTCCTTGAATAGAAAAAAGACTTAGGCTCACATCTGAAGATTTGTAAAGTTTCCATTATAGTCAAAAAGGTTAATGCTTAATAATTATAGGAGTAAATTCCCTTCAGAATATCCATTTAGTTCTTTGTTGGTAGAGACCATATAAATAGCAGGAGCAGTTTTAATTCAATGATGATTGTAAGAAAGGGAATGCGTTCTTTCCTTTGTAACTTTAGTTCTGTATCTTCCCTTCCTTCATGTATAATATTTGTTTAATGCATAATTCAGATAGAGATTGTTTAATACAAACCTATTTGTTAATCATTAGATTTAGATTTTTCAATGTATGTGCCAAGTTGACAAAGTGCCAAGATGGATAATTAAGGTTGGAATGTTGGCTCTAAATATTTATTATGGAAATTTCCTCAATTTAAATTAAGAATATATATTATTACATTCACTATTCCAGCACTGAGATGTCTTCCAGTACGCCTTCAGACATTTTAGAAGCTAAACAAAGTTCGATCATGCAGTTGTTAGTTTATTAAAATTGGAGGCAATTTTCAACATCGTAAAAATTGCATGGTGGTATGTGAGATGTCCACTACATCCATTTATACCAGTGGAAAGTTTAACATTTTAAATGGTTACAAGCAGTCCCAGGAAAGTGCATAGCATGGCAGTATCAGAGCGGAAGATCATTGTGGGGCGAAAATGAGCATGAAGATCACTGATGTTTGCTGTCGTTAGAGTGAGCTGCAGTGGTCACTTTAAGGGCTGCTGGTTAGGCAGCTTGAGTTCCAGCACCAATGGGCTGAGTATGAGCAACATATTCATGACTTACTGACAACTGGACCTTGCAACCTACATTAAATCTTAATATATGTATAGATGTTGTAGTGAGGCCCATTTTAAGGTCTGCCGAAATGGCCATGAGTGACGAGTGGGAAGTACGTTTTCAAAAAATAATTGTGTGCCTGCCTATCATTTTTCAGTGTAACAAGAGCAGTAAGCTAATGAAAAACACCACATTTGGATCTGAAATATAAAAATAGTCTCAACTAATGTCTTCCTACTGCAGTTCTTAACATTTTCTATAAGTTAAACATTTATCTCTGATTTTTGACTGATAGAAATATTATGAAAAGGGCTTTGGTTAAGTAACTTTATGTCGGTTTATGTCTAAATAGGTTTTCCGTAATGTTTTGTGTAGATATTCTTTGCTTTATGTTGCTTCTACAGCAGCCCTCTTTTAATTAAAGCTGGTAAAGCACTCACGGTCTAAGTATAGTTACAGTAATGGTAGTAAGTATTTACACTGAGTTCTCAGATACCAGAGATATATATGAAAGCATATCAAGTATGAATACATGTAGCTGCCATTTTACAGCATTTTTACAAGAGATTAATAAATAGGTTACTGAATGTTTTAGCTAAATGCTTTTTGTTTCAGTAATCAAGTGAATTTTGGAGGGAAAACACACAAATTCAATATTTGGGGAAAGAATGCTGTGAACAATGCCTTTTTTTTGTTTCTGTCTTGTATATTTTGTGTCAGTGCTGCAGGCTGCATGTGCAAATCTAATGTGTAATCTGTAGTAAGTAAAATCAAGATTTAGTACCATATGTTGAATAAAACTGATAACTGTGGCACATAAACAACCTTCCCAGCATCATACTACTTTTAAAGTGCAGCCAATGGCTAGGAAATTTTGGGCCAGTGGTGACCTTGCCTACTGCTGGAAAAATCAGGGGCAATTCCGCCTCGACTAGTTATTGGGACTTTGACCTGTGGGCTCCCGAGCCTTTACGAGATGGGTCCCTATCACTGGGCTGCATGACAATCAGATAAAGGGCAGCCCTTCAGTTCCAGCAGCACCTTAGGAAGGAGTGGCCACTGCTATCAGTAACATCAGTGGATCCAGAATTAGGTAAATGGATCCAGCTCGCCCGGGCCATTCAGGCAGCCACCAGTGAAAGGCAGTGTGGCCATTTATGATGGTAGGTGTGGGTGTTTCAACAGGGTAGGTTTTACCATTAGGAGGGTCCTTCATGGGCCAGAGGGCTCCAGATCAGGAGGGACAACACCCAAGCCTGCAGGGATGCTGCCAAGGTATATCTGCACTGATGGTAGGGTGCCCACCAGCCACTGGTAGTGGCACAAAGATGCCCTTAAGTGACATTTAATTCTCCAATAAGGGTTCCAACTGACCTGGGTCAGGGGCCCATGTGCCACTTGTCCTGGCACTGGTAAAATACCAATGGCAACAGAAAGGTATGCTGCACACTCATCATCTGTGCAATGTTTCACTGTCTGCATCTCCCAGCATGCTCGCCGGGGCCCTCTGACATCCAAATCAATACTGTTTTATCATGTGGGAAAATTTGCACAGACTCTGGTCCCAAGATTTTAAAACAAACGGGTATGAAAGACGAGACAAATGTAACTTTGGTTTTGTTCATAGCCCTATTCATGAAGGAGGGCTTCCTTCTCTTTTTTGAAAGTGTTTGGCTCAGCAGGCAGGTTGGACTGCTTTTACATCTTATCTCAATTGAGGGCAATATCACCATTGTACTGTCCTGAAACATTTTCCAGTGTTGTGTCCGCCAAAATGTTGTAGGCTTTGAATGACATACATATTTTAGTTTTCATTTTGATGCCATTAGATAAATGTTCTCAATATTTTTCTCATTAAACTAAATACGAAAAGCTGATAAAAGGCCCATTTGTGATGACATGTTTGACTGTATTTTTCAGCATACAGGTTCCTGCATGTGTTCAGGAGATTCTATCTTGTCATATGTTTTAAAGAGAAATAATGTCTTCAAGATATTCAGCATTTGAAATGTTGTTGAACAATATTTTTTCCTAGTGTAAAATATATGTAAATATGCTTGTACTGCTTTTATAACCTATGTAGGAGACTTGAAATTATGCCAACTGTGCAGTCCTTCAAATTAAATTTATCTGTGGAACATTCTTAAATAAGTAAAAGCAAGCTGAAGTAGATGACAGTCTGTTTGCACTCTGCTTCCATCACTGATATTTGATATTACTGCAATAAATGCAGTGCCACAGAACAATGGCCTACTCACTGTTTCAGAAGTATTAACAAAATTGCGTTGTTACAAAAAAATTAACAATTGAAAATATAAATATACATGAAACAAATATCAGTGCCTTAAGGAGGGATGGAAATAAGTCAACTGGTTGCAAAAGTGCATTAGTGGATATCAGTGTGTTGCATACATGTAATATCAAGACTGTTTGAAAGGTGCTAATTGGCCTCCTGCAACTGTCACAGTGGGTTAGTTTTGTCATTTGAAACCTTTAGCCAGGAGTTGAACATTTTAAGGCAGTTCGAAAAAAAACATGAGAATGAGAAATACTTTACTGACACAATAAGTGTATCATGAAAATATATTTTCATTTTTAGAGATTAAAATGACGTAGCTAGAATATGTAATCTTCATTAAACGTGGGACAATGATTTTATTAGGACCTTGCCATTCCTATCACCCTCCTATTTCTCACAGTATACAACTTACTTAATCAGCCTAACATAACTAGGTTAGTGCCTATCATTTTGCACGTTACGAGAAGCAGCCTGTTCTCTATCATTATGTGTATTTCACATAATCCTAAAGGAATTTATTGTTCCTTTGAGAAGGGATTGTAGATTGGTAATTGGATAAGAACCTTTTCTGCTAGAATAGCAGGCTGATTATAGTTAGAATGGGTTGTCACTAAATGCATGCTGAGTATTTTACTCTGTATTTTCAAACTCTATTTTCTAATATTATCTTCTCAGGAACCGGCCGTGTAGTTGGTTTTACGGGAGCTGCTCTCATTTTTAAAGCACCTCCAGACTAGCTACTTTTTTTGCTGTATTTTAAAGAGCTACCTGACCAAATGAGACCATATTTCAAGTATTTCCAATATAATATGTGGCACATACTTTCTTTTTTCAAAAAAAAACAACTCAATTTCTCATGTGCCTTCTAAAAAATTGATTAAAATAAGTTTACCGGTAAAGAATAGATACAAATACAGTCTGGTTTCTTTTCAGCAAGCATACTATAATCTTGAAGGGCAGTAAAAGCTTCAGCAAATTACAAAGAAGGAGTCAAGGAACCCCCACATGGAAGACCCACAGGATTTAAATGAACGATCGGTGAGTGAATTACAATATCTCTTTTTGTTTGTAATGACTTTCATTTTGAAAGGGGTTCACAGAGCATCATTGTGGACGCTATAGTCAGAAATACAAGTTCATGGCTTGGGTTTATCACAGTTCTTTATCCAAATTACAATGAAATCTAACCTGGTTGAGACTGTCAAATTAATTTGTTTGTTATCCTTTACAAGTTGCCTAAAAATAATCGAGAATCAAGTTTTTTTTTGTCTAAATGTGAATATCTTAGAATAAAACATTTACAATGTAATGCAGTTTTAAAAATGAGAAGGGAAAAGGAACTGGGAAGTACTTAAAATAATTATTTTGGTGTTGGTACTGTTTGACGATTGACATGCTTGAGTTTTGTTTTACTGAGGTTTGCCGTTTTTCATTGTCAGTTAAGCTTTCTCTTAGTTCACCAAAATGTGTTCAACTGGATAAGATGTATCTTTCATGATTGTGGCATATTACATTTTAGAATACATTTTTAAAAATGCTATTCAACTGTGAATATGTACAGTATATTGCATCTTTTGATAATGGAAATTTGCTAATATGTTGCATTTATTGATTCTCTTTAATGTTTTGATAAAGTGTGATTAAGCCTGAATGGGAAAATTAAGCCAAACAGCATTGTCATTTTTCTGTTAGATTTCAGTGTGGTCATAAACGATTGAAAATCTGATTCTTCTTTTGCTTTTGTTGGTAAACATATTCTAACAAGTTTGTAAACTCTGACCAAGGATATGTACTTACTGAAAACATTGCTTACTTGAAACTAAAATAATGCTGGTATCATTTCTAATTGTGAAGCTATTCCATTGCTATAATATTGCTCTTCCTCTCTTAATATGAATCCTGTACATTCCTTATATATTGGAGCTGGAAGAGCTACAGAGTAATAAGAACTGTTTATAATTTGATATTAAGTAAAGCTAATGAATTGCCAGATCCAATAATTAAAATCAATCTATCTCTGTATATCAATGCTTGAATCCCCTATGTTGTATCAGTAGATGCTAACAAAAGTAAAACGCTGTTAATTTTAATATGTTATTAGCAAATGGACATTTTTGCTTTATAGTCCAAATATTGTGTGACAGCAGTCTCCTATACTTTAACAGGACTGTTGCCAGGTTATCCTTACTACTTAAGACATACAATTTAAAAATATGTACAATATTTTTGTAGCTATATTTCATATACTATTTTTGTGGAAACCATAGCCTATTGTTTATTCAGCAGCAGTAACACTGCTCTCTGTGATGCGGCTTGCAACCATTCAGGAATTTGTTAAGGAAGGATTTATGTTGTCAAATGAGTGTTAATGTTTTGTAACCAGCTGCTTGTATGACAGTTGAACCACTGTATGTGTTAATTCTGTAGTCACCACTAAAGCCAATGGAAGCACTTGTTGGCTGTGCTGTCTGATTAATAAGTAACATATAATGACCATATTGTGTTAGCAATTATACTACTATTATTTATTCTTAAATAACAGGAGAATTGTATCATGATATCTGCCACTTCCTTATCCTCACTTATATCTTATCCTTTCTTAGCCAAGAGTAGCATCTAGGCTAATTTTAATGATAATTCTATAATAGTGTATCTGCTGGCTGTTAACTGTTATTTTCTTAAACATGTTGCTGTGGCAATGGTTACAACCTTATCTAACATTTCAGTATACTAACTACTCTTAGTGACAGTCAGATTTCTTTGTTTATTTTAAATTACATCGTAAATAGAGACTGTTGAGGATGAATTACGGGCATCGATCCAACCACTCTGTGCCTTAGCCCACTGGTGTTTAGGGATATGTGTGTGGGATATTCAAGTCAGCGAGTGACAGCAAACCCTCTGAAATCAGTCAGTCTCTTCAACCTTCGGATATACAGAGCATAGTCATTTTCTCCACTGGATGCCTTATTTCTCATTTCAAAAAAAACTTGTACTAAAATTGAGGTCAATAGATTACATGGATGAGTAAGCCATTTGTAATGAAAAGCAAGAAGGGTATCATATCTCAGGTGCAGACATAATAGGCACATGACGTTGGATGTGCAACATTGCTGCAACATTCAGATTTATATGGAGAATTCAGGCTTTTTAAATGAAGGAGGAAATCATGCTCAAATAAAGGGAATATATCATTCATGCACAATAACATATTTTTGCTCTATTTTCTAATTGAGCAAATGGGATTAGAAATTTATCAGTTTCCTGTGAATATAGTATTTTCACTGTTGGCGACTGTGAATCTGAATTGATTCAAATTGATGTAGTTCAGATTTGTTCTCTCTTCCAAAATTTGTCTTTTTGGATCAAATCCAATTGAGCATGTGTGCAAACAAATTAGCACCAGGTTACAAAGATATATAAAAGCTAGTTGTATCATTAAGAAATCTCAATCTCAAGTTGCAGAGTTATGGGTTCATGTCTGTGAGTTCCCAAATGAAACCAGTTGGCAGGGAAAGATGCTAATTGATGTTGAGATATTTCTCTGTAGGCGACCAAGTTTCACCAATTTTATTCATGGCAATGTGCAAATAAGAAAGAAAACATGATATAATGTTCTCATTTTGATCAAACTAATTTAGACCTTGTTCTAATTAGGACAAATAATTGACCATCACATCTGTACTTTCCAATCTGTACCTCTCTCCAATGTATATATGTGATGAAAAACCATTCCTTACTTCTAAATGATCTCATAGGCAAATTCACTTGCTGCACAGTTAATGAAAAGTAGTGAATTATTTATTTGTCTGCCAGTGAAAATTATTGGTGGCCTAAACCTTGCATAGAGTAAACATTTAATGTTCAGTGATTAAGAAATTTTAAGATGAAAATGAACAATGCTGATAATTTAACAGGAGCAGAGTATGACTCATTGCATAAATTCACATTCCAGATTTTCTTAAAAGAGCTTTTTATATTTCTCTTAAAATTTGATCATATTGGTTAGTCAGTGACAGTTATATCACGCTAATTATGAAGGGTCACAACTTACACAAGTTGGTGTTTTTTACTTAGCTTTAATCCATGTTTACAGAAAAGTTTTATTGTTAGAAAAATGCTTTTAGCACTATGGTGTAGATTTCCAAACAGAGATTCATTAAGAAAGGTTGTAATTTCATCCTTTAGACTTGTCCTATATAGCTGCTGGAAATATTTAGGTCACAAAGCCTTAGGAACAAACAATGGTTAGATAAGTAGGACAGCATCCATGTTTCTGTTTGTTTTATTCATAGCCATCACTATCATGAGAAATCACATCTAGTTTTTGGTTTTTATTTTGGAGTCATCAGTTTCATAAAATTATAACCCAGTTTACCATGTTAAATATTTTCTAAGTGTTAGTTTTTATCACCTTTCAGTTGTCTGCCTTTAAAATTATGACTGTTAGACCTTTATCAAGCAGAAATGATTACCTAAATGTTCCCAGCCCCTAGATGTTATGGGCAATGACAAATCAGTTGGAAAAAACATGTTGAGATTGTAAAAGTGAGATTCTCCATGTCATTAAAATAAAACCTGATTTTCCAAACCAGGTCTGAATGCTGAGTTAAGAATTTTGCAAGTGAGAGGCAAGAGGCCTATTCACATGCATTTACGTCTCGTTTATGTGAAATTGCCTATTCTCCTACGTGGTGGAAAGTAACCAGACAGCAACATGGATGTTAGAGCAGCTATCCGGCTTGCTGCCTGCTCCTCCAGGTTCCCACAGGTAGTGACCATGTGCTCTCCTCTCTGTTTTGGTTGGTACTGGACATGCTTCTCCACATCACCATAGCCCATTTCAGACTAACTTGAAAAACACTTCTCCACTTCAATTCTTCAATCCACTTTAGAATGCACCAACACTTTTCATTGCAGTGCTGCTGTCAGGTTGCTTTGCATGCTGGCAATAGGCAGCCATCTTGTAAATCAGAGCTGACTGCATCTTGGGCCTTTTTGCTCACTTAGCACCCACTTCATACGTATGTGGATGCACATAGTGTCTCTCCCTTGTCATATCTTGCCTTTTCGCATTTACCTACTACATTCAGAACTGAAAGGAGACAAGAAGCTCAGTCTTACCTTGCCTTCTAGAGCAGAAACATAGCCAGGCAGCTTGTCGTAGTTGTCAGCAGTGATTAGTGAAGAGGGTGTATACATTGTTGTGTGGCACCACGCTGATTCAGTGTCACAGCCACAACATGTTTCAGCAGCTTACATAGCAACCACACTGTTGATCCCAAATGGCCACATCCCAAGTCTAAGGAGAGCAGTCTTTGGTCAAGTCAAGGGGAATGTCGTCAGTCAGGGCTTGTCATCAGAGTCAGTCAAGGGCAGCATCTGAAAATTAGCATCTAGGGATTGGAGACATCCTTTGGCCACTTGTTGCTTAAGGGCCAGAAGTCTGCAGCCTCAAGAATGTGCCCCTGTCTGTCCTGCTGGACCAGTTCAAGTAGTCCAGAGATTAGCAGCAAGTCAGCCAGGGTTCCAGTTACTGATTAACTGGCTCTGTTCTTCGCAGTCAGTCAACGGTTAGGTCATGTTCAGTCCTAGAGGTCAGCTTGCTGAAAGTCAAAGGAGTTATCAGGAGCCATTTTATGGTGGGGAAGTTGGATAAGTCACTTGTGCAGATTGGAGACAGCATGCTGAGCTGCAGAGGGGACTGTCATTGTGAAGGGGCCCATCCCCAGTTATAAGGAAGGGACTGTACATTGGGGGACACAGGCTGCTATGGAGAGGGGATCATTGATGGTCATAGCCACTCTGACCTGTACGAGGTACAGCGCATCACTATGGTTGGCCACCTGTAGAGTTGAGGTTCAAGAATTGAGAAACAGGGAGAAATGAAAGAGTTGGGTTGCACCATGTGGAAGTTCTGAATTGATGATGTCAGCAGAAAGTACAAGGAAGAAAGGATCTTGAAGATTTCTAGATTACCAGGCTGAACCTGCACCTCAGTCTGCCAGGTGCAAACTTATTACCCTGCATCCTCATTTGATTTGCAAATGCACAAGGGAAATGGAAATATCTGTGACCACACACAAAGTAGGTGGCATTGTAGTGGATTTTTCTTTTGTTTTATGACCATGCACTCTCTACTTGTGAGTGATGTAAGACCTACAAGAGATGATTAGATTCATCACAGACTCACACAGTACAGATTAAAGAAACCTGTAATCATAGAGTTCTGCAGTGAAGCACGTATAATGAGAGAAACAAACGTGAGATACAAGTCCTGTCCGCAAACGATCTTGTTATTGCTCATTATAGATTGATCATAGTGAAGCAGAAGTAATCACAGGAGATCTGAAAAATGTCACCTACAGGCCACAATTAAGAAAGACAAACTAAGGTTTCATAGGCTGCACAAGGAGCTGATTTTTCTCTCAGCTTGGACTGTAAGAATTTGCTAACATGTTCCCTATATGCAATGCTGCCTTTCTTGGGTGATGTTTCAGTCCTCTGACTGTGGGGGTTGGTTTAGCTCAGTTGGCTGGACGGTTGGTTTGTGAAGCAGTGTGATGCCACCAGTCTGGATTCAATCCCCCCCACTGGCTAAGGTTATGATGAAGGACTCTCTTTCTCAACTTCTCCCACCCGCATGAGGAGTGGTGGACCTCAGGTTAAATCACCACCAGTTGTCTCTCTCAAATGAGAGAGCAGCCCAATAGCCTGGTAAGACTATGGCGACATAACTCCTCTTGCTGTTACAAACTTCTACAGTATTTCTGCAATATGGCCTGTGGTCTATACATCAGTATACATATGACAACGGTTCATGTATAAGTATTCCATGGCCTACTGTGTGGAGGCATGTGCTACACTGTCATTTGTGAGTGATGTAAATGCTGACTGCTCACGCTACTGGAAAACAGTTCTGTTTCAGATGTTACCCACACAGTTTCAATAGAACTGTGACCAATGGATCATTTTCAGTGGGGCTGCAGTGCAATGAAAGCACAGAGAAATGGAGATTGAACTGGTGCACCATCAAGCCCTGGACCAGCAGAAACATCCAACAGCTTCCGAAAAGCTTCCACATGAAACAGTCTCGACAGAAGCCACCCCACAAGATGTGGAGAAGGCCATGGTGTCTATCTCTCTCAATGCCATTCCTTGCAATTAAGCAAGGTGCATTGTTACCACCCACTGAGGATAACCCAGGATACCATCGCAGAAGTATGCCATCTGCTGGCGTGGGACTTACGGCCTGAATGGGTGGGTGGAAATCCTATCCCCGGGGCTTTCAAGATAACACTCGACTAAAATTTTGCAACTGAATGCTACTGAGGATCCACTGATTGATCTCAATTCTCAATGCACAAATGTATCATTACTGATGTACATTGTGCAGATCACAATGCTTCATCTGGTTTCTTTGTGATGAGATCAGTACTGCGGTACAGGCAGCAGCTTTAACAATGTAGCTGGCTTCCCCGTCCTGCATGAACAACCGGACATATGTTACATTACTATCATAATGCTGCAGACTTTATCAAATGAAATGGATATGTACATGTCAGTTGTGATCAATGTTATCAAATCTGTGGGGCAGCACGGTGGCACAGTGGTTAGCACTGCTGCCTCACAGCGCCAGAGGCCTGGGTTCAATTCCCGCCTCAGGCGACTGACTGTGTGGAGTTTGCACATTCTCCCCGTGTCTGCGTGGGTTTCCTCCGGGTGCTCCGGTTTCCTCCCACAGTCCAAAAGATGTGCAGGTTAGGTGAATTGGCCGTGCTAAATTGCCCGTAGTGTTAGGTTGTTAGGTGCAGGGGTAAATGTAGGGAAATGGGTCTGGGTGGGTGCGCTTCGACGGGTCGGTGTGGACTTGTTGGGCCGAAGGGCCTGTTTCCACACTGTAAGTAATCTAATCTAATCTAATCTAATTTAAAGTCTCAACCCTTAGAGGCTGCCACAACGCCGACATTCTTGAGAACTCCCATGTTCCTGTTCCATTTCAAAGGTCAAATGCTTGATGAGGGTAGTTAAATTTGGGATAAGGGCTACCCTCTGCAAACGGGGTTTTTAACTTTGTTACATGAACCCCTGGCTGAGGTTGAGTTTAGAAACAATGCCCTCTATTCTGCCACAAGGGCCTCTTTTTGCAAAAGACAATGGGCCCCATAACGATGAGTTCCTGATGCTTGTGTGTGTGTGCCTCAGGTGTTTGTTCTTGTTTCCCTCCCACTATATGAATGTAAAGGGCTGTTGGTGCCTGGTAGCATTTGACCTAGTCCACAGTTGGGCGTGAAATATGGTGCCGGCAGGGCGAATCTCAGAAAGTCCTGGCAGTGATGAGTAGGTGCACCAGTACTGAATGCACAGTAGCAAGAGCCCATAGACGTGTAGTGCTTATATAATGAGGTGAGCAGAAGAGAAAGATGTGCAGTGTCTCTCAGAAGCTCACAGAGAGAAGGCCTCGCCGAAACTGGCACTATGTTGATTTTTGATGAATTTTAGTCAGTAACCATGGCATCAGAGCAAGATTCATTCAGTTTCTAATATTAATAGGCATCTGTTGATGGACAGGTGAGGGAGTATAGTGGGTGAAATCTACCAGGACCTGAATGACACTGGACTGCAGCGAGGAATTTAGGAGAATTTGAGCAAGACTTTTCTCAATGTCAGGAGCAACAAGTTGGTATTTTCCAACTGAACTCTGGACATTGAGACAAGATTCTTGCGAGTGAATGGTGAGAGACCTCTTAATGGGGATTATCACTCATTGTCACCCTTGTTATTGCTTAATCTCACCTCATTAAAATGCACTCTCCTATTCTACCACATGGTGAATAGAAACTAGACACTGAGAATTCCCAGTATGAAGTTCAGAGCAAGTGCCTGTAACTCCAGTTTGCCACTTGCTCCTCAAGAATCCATCTTAGACACCTAGCACCAGCCCCTCAAGACCCAGTCCCTTGGCTGCAGCCTCGTGCATTCTATGTCCATGGATGTCAGCTTTCAACATGTGCCAGCCACTCTACATCAACATAGCCCAGCTCCAATCCACTCACAGTACACTTATGCATTTTAATGCTGCACTTTGGAGGAAACTGGCAATTGTCATTGGAAGGACACTTTACCTGCAGGCTCAGGCACCCAACTGATGGATTGGACCAGCCGCATCTCAGGGCTGCTCACTTGCTCTGTTGGTGCTCACTCACTTTGCACCTACCTGGATTTTCTCAGCGTCCCTGCCTCACCTTATGGTTTAATATTTTGCCTCCTCAGCCACAGCTAACTGTCACATGGTGCTTCTGTCTTGACATGCCTTTTAACATAGACACTAAACCAGGATGCTTGTCATGGTTGTCGACACGTTAGCATCAAAGGGTCATCATCATAGAGATCTACAGCACAGAAAAAGACCCTTCAGCCCAGCAAGTCTGTGCCTGTCAAAAACAAACACTTAAGTATTCTAATCCCATTTTCCGGCACTTGGCCCGGAGTCTTGTATGTCTTTGCATTGCAAGTGCACATCATGCATGTTATGAGGATTTCTGCCTCTACTGCCCTTATAGGCAGTGAGCTCCATATCCTCACCACCCTCTGAATGAGAAAAAAGTCCTGAATGAAAAATATTTACTCACATCCCCTCTTCCTGCCCCTTACCTTAAATATATGTCCCCAGTCATTGATCCCTCCACAAAGGGGAAAAGTTCCTTCTTGTCCACACTAGCTATACCTGTCTCAATCATGTACCCCCTTAGCATCCTCTGCTCTGAAGAAAACAACCCCAATCTATCCAATCTTTCTTCATGACTAAAACTGCCCAGGCAGCATTCTGGTAAATCTCCTTTGTACACCCGCACAACAAGAATCCCATCCTTTCTAAAATGTGGATTCCAGAACTGTACGCAGTATTCTAGTTGTGACCTAACCAAAGTCTTATACTGTTCCAGCATCACCTCCCTGCTCTTAAACTCTACGTCTCAGCTAACAAAATCACGTACAGTGAATCCCATATATCTTCTGAACCACTTTGACCACCAATCCTGATACCTTAAAGGACTGGTGTACATGCACACCAAAGTCCCTCTGATCCTCAGTGCTTCCCAGGTTCTGACCATTTATCATGTATCCCCTTGCCTTGTTTGTTCTGCCCCAGAACGTCACCTCTGGATTGAATTCCATTTGCCATTGGTAATCTCATTTAAAGAGCCTATGTCCTCCTGTAATCCAAGGCTATCATTATTTTTTGCCCCACCAATTTTTGTTTAATCCACAAACTTACTGATCAACCCTGCTATATGTTATTTTATGCGACCATGTTATGTCAACATTATTGCTGCCCTATGTGCCAGCGAGCAGACATGTTAGACATGCTGCTTGTGCTTTAAGTCAAATGGCCATGTCCTAGTCTAAGTGGAGTGGTCCTCAGTCAATCCAAGAGGGTCCCAGCAGTGTGCGTTAAATGCAGCCTCTGGTAACAGTCTACGGGCTGAGGCAAAGTTATTCAGTGAGTTGAGGCAGCCAGGATGAGGATTCTGTCCTCGTAGGGGATAATGACCTGAATGTCAGGCACTTCACTACCAATCTTGGCTCTTTCTGCCCTCTTAGGGGCCTTTTTCTTCTCGAATGACAGAAATGGAGGGACTCAGTGAGATGAAAGTGTGGGTCACAGCTGTTCCTTCTAGTGTAGTGGAGGAATATCAGTGAGGTGCCCTGAATGAGTGATTGGGAGGTGCTGAGGCCATGCAGGATTGGAAGTGTGGGGGAAATGGGCAGCTAAGAGCAAATGAGGGGCAATTTTGCAGAAAAGCATGAGAACCATAGAGGATATTACATGGTGGAAGGTGGATTCAGTAGCAAAGGTAGAGTCAGTGCAGAAGTCTGCCTACATTGCTGGGTGTTCATCCAGTCAGATGGCACTGGCCCAGGTAACAACTTTGGACCAGGCTAACTACAGCATTCTCTGCCAGTCTTGGGGGAGAGGACATGCTGCCCCTGCGCCACTCCATCCAGCAAGACCCCCAGGTTCCTGTCTGCAAAGCGGGGCACCATTATTCTCCAGACTGCCATGTCCAGATGAATGTCACAAACTAGGCAGGTTGCTCCAGATTGACAACATCTGACCAGATGCACAACAGCCAACCCCAGGGATCACAGCAATGGTGACTACTTCCAGCTATAGCATGTGGAAGAACTGGGCTAACATTGGACAACAGAGGCAAAATAGAGGCTTAGTACAGAGTTAATAAGGTGATTTTATGAACATGAGAAGCCTCGCTAAACCTTGCAGAGGGAAATTGATTTGATACTTGACACTTGACAAAAATAACACCGCCAAAGTATGGTAAGATTCAGCCCAATGTCTTTTTAAAGAAAAGTATCAGCTTTGGTTGAATTTGTTTTTTAAGCCATGTAAGAAACAGATAGAAGTCACCCTACTGAATTCAGTTATTTAGATAACTTTAATCAAAAGCACGACATAATGATGTGAGAACAATTGGAGCACATTCATAGGTATGGGACTGGTCCATTTGGCCCTCTTGAACTCATTTTGTTGTTTTAAACAAATAGTTATACATGTCATTTGCATGGAAAAAAGTTTGTTTGAATTGTAGATTCATATTTTATGCAACCTACAGAAACTTAAATTGCTGTATTTATTACAGATTAACTTGCCGTTTAGATGTTGTGAAATGTAGGCTTTAAATTTATTATATCGTTGTAAAACCATTACAGAACTATTATCAGGGTGTTCTGGGCTTTCAGCCATGCTTTCACTTCACCAACAGCACAAAATGTGAACTGGTGACCAACTTTGCATTGCAATAGTTTGTATTTCCATTAACTTGAAAAAATATTGACAAGATTTTATGTTCAAAGCCAAAAAAATTAATGGTAAGACTAAGAAAATATCTCCAAAAAGAGTTTGAGCTCTCTTAAAAGAAAAGCAAAGAACTGCAAATGTGGGAGATCTGAAACAAAAACAAAACTTACTGGAGAAACTCAGCAGGTCTGGCAGTATCTGTGCAGAGAGAGCAGAGTTAATGTTTTGGGACCAGTGACCCTTCTTCAATTCATTTTATCCAGCAATTTCTGTTTTTGAGTTTGATCTCTTTTGTGAACTTAAGTGGAAAAAATTAATGTGTGGCACAAATTTGTTATAAACGTAATTCATTAATTTGACCTGTTAACCAGTTTCAGCCTACCATCTGTCTGTATGACTCCTATATTTATAAACCTGTTGCATTTTATCAGAAAAAGTAGTGTTTCTGCAGTGTGTTAAAATAATGCGGTATCTACTTTGCTTGCTGGTACGTACACATTGCCTTCTGTGTTTTATGGCAGGAACACGAAGTGCAGCTGTCTATCAGCCCTCCATGATAACCCATAAGCTCGAAGAGAATACAAGTGGCAGAGTTCATTCACTGCTTCCATGACTTATAAAATATCACCATGGATATGTGTCTCTTGGAACTTTGTCCCTTGCATCAAGAAGTTCAAATACAGAGTTAGCCATCATGTGAAGTACCATATTCCATTGACTGAAAATTATGTGATTTTACATCCATAAAATGATTTTACCTCAAAATGATCACATTTATCTTGTTATAGTTTTATCGGCTGTACTTTATAATCCTATTAAATGAGCAAATTAATATAGCAGCATATCAATAGTTTGAGATTATGATATTTAGTGAGACATATATTTATTTAGTCATAATCATAGGTTGTGCTACTTTGTGGGCTATATTCGAGGTTGTTATTCTGTACAGTATAGAGAAACATTGTATATGTTATATACTATGTTTCTGTATTGTACAGATAATGTCTAAGAGATATGTTTACATAATATACATAATATCTCACGCAATCAATTATCTGATGGCAGAGATATTTTGAAAAAATGCCAGGAGGCATCCAAAATTAAATCATGTGATTTAACAGCTCATAAAATTGTACCACATACATGAACAACAGTATTTACTAAGAGAGCAGAAACATGAAAGCCTTTTTACATTAAGATAAAATCCTTCACAGCTAGTGTAGTCAAGTGCTGGTGAGTGTTGTGACAAATGCCTGTTAGTAGACAAGGACATATATTGGCTTTTTCTAGCACCACACCAACGACACATATTGTACTAATAAAATCTTCCATACTGTGCTCTGTGCTGCAGATAATGTTTGTGACATTATTAAAAAAAACTAGACCATTTTGCATATTTATTCATGTATATACATTCAATTCTATTGTGTCATCAGGTTTCAAACTCAAACTTGCAAAGGAAACTATTAATCTGGATTATTTGTCACATACTGTCTTATGTAGAAATGTTCTTTCCTTTCCCTTACAAATAGAAGTATTTGTCAAATGTCTAGAATGCCAGAATTAATTTCAGGAAGTCACTAGTAATAAGAAAAACCACCATCACCGTGAGACCTGACTATGTGGGAGAGGCAGTAATGATGGCTTCATGGCAGTTAGGATACACAATAAACATCTGCCTATAATTTTACAGCCTTAGTTTTAAAAACAACCTACAGTATTTGAGTACTGTGATCTTTATGTAAAAGGAAAAGTGGTTATGTATTAGATTTCTATCATTAGAACCAGTGATTTGATTACCATAATCTTGTGAGAGCAATTGCATCATTCCATTTGATCTTTTATAATACTATGGTAAATGCAATTTTCTGTTCCCTGATGTAATTCAGTTCATAATGTAGTAGTGCTGTAGGAGAAAAAGACATTAGAATCTAATTTGGTCCATTTTTCTAGCTGTAATTAATGTGCATTTGCAGATTATTTTTATGAAAGACTATTTTAGAATGTTAAATTCACTGCATTGTAAACGGCAACTCAACCATGTTTTATGACAAGTTGAATGTGACCACCGTTTTTTTGTTTGTAATCAGTGGTGCAGAACTCCTGGTATCACTTAAATGCTGGTCGTTACCCAGAGTTATCAAAACCAGAGTAACTTTGAAGTGTTCAGATTTTGATAGCAGAAAAATGTTTTTAGCTTATTTATCTACAGAGAAAAAGGTGGATAGATCTGGGAAGCAGTGATTTTTCCACCATAGAATGAAAGCACTTCCAGTCTGAACATGTGAAATGATGAGGATAGCAAACGATAGGAGAACTGGTATCAGTGCTTTCTGTGAGGAAAGAGAATTAGTGCTTGCCATCAGCATTGGCTGCAGCTTGTTGCGGAAGGGCTTTGGGAGCAATTGTGTGATGATGACATGGAGCTGCACGTCACTGAACGTAAATGGCATTCTGTTGGGGGGGGGTGTGGAGTTAGGATCTAGAATGAGATTGCATTTGAGTCATGGAGATGTGCACATGAAGAAGTTAAATTAGGCCTTACCTAATGTAACTGTGAGATTAGAGCCTGGGTATGTCTATGATGACCATGTATAGTAGTGTTTAGTATAATGAATAGTACAAGTTTTGAAGTTCAAGTTTCAATCACAGAAGAGATATAGCATAGAAGGAGGGCCTTGAGCCCATTGTGTCCGTGCCATGTCTCCAGTGGGCATTATGACTGATCATTATTCTCCTGCCTTCTACCCCTACCCTTGTCGGGTTTTTCTATTCACATAATCATCTAATGCCCTTTTAAATGCGTGAATCGAATTTTCATCCGCTACACTTGCAGGCAGTGTATTCCAGTTCTGAACTACTCATTGTGTGAAAAAGATTCTTCTCGCATCACATTTGCTACATTTGCCAATCACTTTAAATCTGTGCCCGCTCATTCTTACTTCTTTTTCAGAAGATAGAGCAATGGGCTGACCTGAGGGGCCATGCTGAAATAAAATAAAGTAGTTATCACTACTTAAAAATATTTTATTGATTAAAAATATTAAATATATTGAAAATCCTTTCAATAATCATTTATGAAAACCAACATTTTGTACTCTAACATTTTTGATTGTATAGATAGTAGTTTAATATCTTTCACAGTGCTTTGATAATTCTTTGTCAGTTTTGATGTGCCTATTTTTAATCATGTTCTTGTCTAAACTTTGCAATCACAAAGGCTAACTGTTCCTCCCTTCCTCCAAGGTGCCTGTCCCCTCCTCACTCTCTCGCACTTGAGCATCCCCAACATCCAATTCCAATCTGCCTCCCAGATTTTCTGGGACCATATTCACATGGATACATCACCTCTCAAACTGGGTAATCTGGCAATCCAAAACAAATGCATGAAAACTGACCTGCTCAGACTTGGTCTGTTTTATGCACTCTCTGTTACAGGCAGTTGGGATAGATATTTTATGCATCCTATTCAGACATGTTATAGAACAGGTGGGATGTTTAAGAGGGGTCTGTTGGCTCAGTGGTAGGGATACTACCGTTATCCTACAAGAGTTCCATAGATAGTTGGGAAAACAAAGTCTGTTGGAGATGATTGAATGTTCAAATGCTTGAATCATAGGGCATCCATTAAACCCAATCTACAAAAATAGAAATGCACAAAAGTAGTGGGATGGGACTTCCAATTATCAGGGATTTTCAGCAATTTTCGCTGCAAACCAAATCTTGTATCTTAAAAACTATTGCATACAAATTCATGAGAATTAGTTCCTCACTGTGTGCTGCTGGAGTGCTGAACAAATTCCAGCCACTGCTGGCATAATTCTGTGTGATTAACCTAGTATTGGAATTTGAAAGAGTGCTACCTACTTTATACAGTGTCCCCACCCATCTCTTTTTCCAGATCCTCAGCATTAAATTCTGTCCACCGGTTCAAATATGCCAAACACTTACTGAAAGGGGGAGCTGCTGTTGGGGTTGTCTTGAGGAACAGAGGACTGAAAAAAATCAAGATGTTTCATGATGAATAAAGCTGTGGAAGTATGTTAACCTAGAAATCAACTGATTCTTGAAGCTGGTCATCAAATCCTCTACCTTAAGCTAACTTAAACTCTGCTCAACGAATACAGAATGTTTATTATAATAACCTATTGGTGTAAACTTCTGCAGATCTGTCATCACGTAGCATCATTGTCCTTTCAGTTACATTCAGTAAAATGATATCTAGAAGTATTTCATCATGCTCTTAGGTTATGTTAATGGTTAAAAGGACACTTTGGTAAATGAGAAATGAGTGATACACCACCTCATTGAGAAAGCATAAAAATAAAATTAGGTTAGATTAGATTAGATTAGATTCCCTACAGTGTGGAAACAGGCCCTTCGGCCTAACAAGTCCACACTGACCCTCCGAAGAGTAGGGCAGAATTAGGGCAGAGTTTTCCATCATATAAAGTTTAATTCAGCTAATGAATGGCTCAATATGCAAGTGGACTGCACAGTGTATGGGAAACCACACCTGTCAAGAATATTCTCATCTTTTCCATAATCTGTGCTAAATTAATTGACTTCATTCCAGAGAGAATTATTACTGCAATTAACCTTGGCATCCTTGATTTCAAACAAGAAGAAGATAGTGGCTGCTTTTCCATTTCATGGATAATCATTTAATTACATAGGTGCATCCACACATGTATGTATGTGTTATAAGCGATTTCAATAATTAACTGTAATATTTTAATGCTCAAAATGACCATTACTATAAGTGATCAGCAGCATTTCATGCTTGTTGAGCAGAGAAAAAAGTAAATTGCTTCCTTTCCATAAACCAAGGGCAAATGGTACTCGGAAAGAATATGTAAGCTGCAGTGGAGTTCCCAGTCCTGCTCATTAGTTTACAGTTAGAAACAAAATATTGATTCCCAGAAGATTTCTGTGCTGTGTTTTGTGTAGTTTAAGCTGAGGATCTTGCTTATTCAGCATCAGATGAACAGCTGTAAGTTCCTTCATTTGCCCCACTGCCAACACCAACCACCAACCCCCCCCCCCCCCCCAATCCATTTCACTGCTGACTTTTCTCACTGCTTGAATGGTTGATTGATTAGTGAAAGTGTGTGTGAGCAGATGGCACTGATGTGCACTTGGCTACATTCTGTAGTGTTGCTGTGAATACCCTTCTAATAATGACAAACAAAGTCTTTTACTTGAACTTGAGTGCTCTGCGATTATTTGACAATGTGCTGGATTCTTGAGAGAAAAAGGTTATTAAGTTGTTAAGATGATTTGTCATGTAAAGTCAATTGATAATAAGCCTCCTTTGTTTCTATTCTGCAATAGCATGATCAAGTCAGTTAACATTGCGTGGTGGGGCTTGAACGTTGGTAAACTGAGTTGTTACTCATTCCAGCACAGTGCAGTACTTGCATGAAATGTACGGGCAAGGTGCCCATGTAAAAGCTGCATAAAATAGGTCTGGAAAGCTTTGGTGCATTGAGCGACTGGTGCTGGTACATGTCTGGAGTTATTTATGTTACAGAAATACTTCAGCAATATGTTCACATCCTGCATTGATACCATAATTACCATGTTAACCATTTTGAGTGTGCTGAAGAACTGTTATAAGTAGTAACGCTCTGATTCATATTCCTTTTATAATTTAATATCTTGGGGGAACACAATTCTTTGAAAAAAAATTCATTTATTCAGGTCAGATAAAGAGTAACAGTTTGGAAAAATAAAGCAAATAAATTTCTGCGATAAGTAACTGACCTCCTGTCCCCAATACCTGGCCACCATCTTATAAGGCACAAAGCAGTGTGATAGAATGCTCTCCATTTTCCTAG
This sequence comes from Chiloscyllium plagiosum, assembly GCF_037043375.1. Classification (NCBI taxonomy): domain Eukaryota; kingdom Metazoa; phylum Chordata; class Chondrichthyes; order Orectolobiformes; family Hemiscylliidae; genus Chiloscyllium; species Chiloscyllium plagiosum. The sequence continues at coordinate 103,258,727 of NW_028270141.1, forward strand.
ATGATTGTAGCTCCAACAACACTTGAGAAGCTCAACATGTCCAGGACAAAACAACCCACTTGGTTGTTAAATGTTTACGCCTTGCACCACTGATGCAAGATGCACCACATCAACTCATCAAGATTCCTTCAGCAGCACCTTTCAAACTTGTGACTTCTAGCACCTAGAAGGATAAAGAAAGCAATTTCACGGGAACACCTCCTGAAAGTTCTCCATGCCACACACCATCCTGACTCGGAATTATATCCTTCTTTTTCACTGGGTCAACCTCCTAGAACTATCTCCCTAACACTATTGTAGACTTATCTATACCACATGAAATTCAGTGGTTCAAGAAAGCAAGGTAAAGGTAAAGTCAGCATGGACAACAGGACTGCTCTTCTAGTAGAGAATGAGAGAGAGAGAGAGAGAGAGAGAGATGATTGGTGGCACTTTAACTTGAGGGTTGCCACACTTCAGGCAGGTTGAGAAAGAGAGTCCTTCATGGTAAACTCTGTCAGTGCAAGGATTGAACCCATGTTGGTAGCATCACTCTCCAGTGCAAACCTGCCATTCAGCCAACTGAGTGAAACAAACCCCATATCACCCACTGCTTGAGTAGCAAATTGTTTACGAAAGAATAAATAAAATAATCAATATGACAAAATGGAGGGTAACATTAAAGGACTGAATAAAAGTTCTCCGCAAGTTAATCAATTACAAACTACGTAGTATGAAAAGAATAAAACACAATTAACATTTAAAAGGTTGGTGTGAAATGTACAGTTTATTTATGGCTTTACTGTGAAGTTGCTTATGAAACTGTTTACACTGTGGTTGTTTACAATGCAACTATTCCTAAAAAGCAACAGAAATTGCTCTTCATGTCTGATGATCATTTTACATCTGTGATTGGAATTTTATTTTTATTACATTGAAATAGCTCTACAATGTGGAAATCTGTGCAGTCTTCTGCGTGTTATGGACCAGGCAGACCCCCTCAAGAAAGTAGCCTGGACCCTAATTTTGCTGGTTGTTTTAAGCAGGTGTACAGTGGATATTCCAGGAGTGATGCAGATGGCCCAACCACTTATTTTTAAACAAAACAGAATTTACCTGCACGATTACCGAATGAAACACAAACAAAAATGCCCGTAGTGTTAGGTAAAGGGGTAAATGTAGGGGAATAGGTCTGGGTGGGTTGCTCTTCGGAGGTTCGGTGTGGACTTGTTGGGCCGAAGGGCCTGTTTCCACACTATAAGTAATCTAACCTAATCTAAAAGAATACAGAATAACTTAACCTATCCGAAAACCCAACAGATTATCCCAACTTAATGATGCTGTTCCAAATAGTTGCAACAATCCCCATAAATACTCCTTTACAAAAAAAGGAAAAATCCAACACAGGTTCTGACTGGAGAGATGCCAGAGAGAGAGAGAGAATCAACAGGGACCTGCTTCTTTGGGACCAGCAACTTCATAACTGACCATCTGCTTTCAGTGAACAGCCAGACTGTTAGAGTCCAAACCAAACCTGAGAAAAGTTGAGCTGGGAGAACTGGCCGCTCCCCTTTCATTGTACAGGTGGTTTTTTTTCAAAAAAACTTGAAAGCGTTCTCAAGTAGTTAATCCCAGACTTTTCAGAATCACTGCTTTTATGATTTGTCTGGAAAAAAAGCCAATAGAACATAGAACATTACAGCGCAGTATAGGCCCTTTGGCTCTTGATGTTGCGCTGACCTGTGAAACCAATCTGAAGCCCATCTAACCTACACTATTCCAATTTCATCCATATATCTATCCAATTACCATTTAGATGCCCTTAAAGTTGGCAAGTCTACTACTGTAGCAGGCAGGACGTTCCACACCTTTACTACTGTCTGAGTAAAGAAACTATCTCTGATATCTATCCTGTATCTGTCACCCCTCAATTTAAAGCTATGCCCCCTCATGCTAGCCATCACCATCCGGGGAATAAAACTCTCTCAGTCCACCCTATCTAACTCACTGATTATCTTATATGTCTCAATTAAGTCACCTCTCAAACTTCTTCTCTCCAATGAAAACTGCATCTAGTTCCTCAGCCTTTCCTCATAAGACCTTCCCTCCATACCAGGCAACATCCTGGCAAATCTCCTCTAAACCCTTTCCAAAGCTTCCACATCCATCCTATAATGCGGTGACCAGAACTGTACGCATTACTCCAAGTGCGGCCGCACCAGAGTTTTGTATAGCTGCAGCATGACCTCATGGTTCTGAAACTCAATCCCTCTACTAATAAAAGCTAACACATTATATACATTCTTAACAACCCTATCAATCATAGGTGGCGACTTGAAGGGATCTATATCCATGGTCACTGAGATCTCTCTGCTCTTCTACACTACCAAGAATCTTACCATTAGCCCAGTACTCTGCATTCCTGTTGCTCCTTCCAAATTGAATCACCTCACACTTATCTGAATTAAACTCCATTTGCCACCTCTCAGCCCAGCTCGGCAGCTTATCTATGTCCTTCTTTAACCTACAACAGGCTTCTGTACTATCCACAACTCTACTGACCTTAGTGTCATCCATATATTTACTAAACCATCCTTCTATGCCCTCACTTGGTCATTTATAAAAATGACAAACAGCAGTGGACCCAAAACAGATCCTTGCAGTACACCACTAGTAACTGAACTCCAGGATGAAAATTTTCCAACAACCACCACCCTATGTTTTCTTTCAGCTAGCCAATTTCTGATCCAAACCACTAAATCGCCCTCAATCCCATCCCTCTGTATGTTGTGCAGTAGCCTACCGTGGGGAACCTTATCAAATGCCTTACTGAAATCCATATGCACCACATCAGCCACTTTACCCTCATCCACTTGTTTGGTTACCTTCTCAAAGAACTGAATAAGGTTTGTGGGGCACGACATGCCCTTCACAAAACTGTGTTGACTATTCCTGATCAACTTAATCCTTTCTAGATGATTCTAAATCAAATATCTTATAACCTTTTCCAACACTTTATCCACAACCAAAGTAAGGCTCACGGTTCTATAATTTCCAGAGTTGTCTCTACTCCCTTTCTTGAACAAGGAAACAACAATTGCTATCCTCCAGTCTTCCAGCACTATTCCTGTAGACAATGACAGCATAAAGATCAAAGCCAAAGGCTCAGGAATCTCCTCCCTGGCTTCCCGGAGAATCCTTGGATAAATCCCACCTGGTCAAGGGGACTTATCTATTTTCACACTTTCCAGAATTGCTAACACCTCTTCCTTGTGAACCTCAATCCCATCTAGTTTAATAGCCTGTATCTCAGTATTCTCCTTGACAACATTGTCTTTTCCTAGTGTGAACACTGATGAAAAATATTCATTTAGCCCTTCCCCCATCTCCTCTGACTCCACACACAATTTCCTACTGCTATCTTTGATTGGCTGTAATCTTACTGTAGTCATTCTTTTATTCCTGATATACCGATAGAAAACCTTAGGGTTTTCCTTGATCCTATCCGGTAACGACTTCTCATGTCCCCTTCTGGCTCTTCTTAACTCTTTCTTTAGGTCATTCCTGGCTAACCTGTAACTCACAAGCGCCCTAGCTGAGCCTTCACATCTCATCCTAACATAAACCTTCTTCCTCTTAGTAAATCACAGCTCCTGCGCTCGACAACTTCCTCCCTGCCTGACAGGTACATACTTATTGAGGACCCGCAGTAGCTGGTCCTTGAATAATCTGCACATTTCAATTGTGCCCATCCCCTGCAGTTTCCTTCCCCATCCTGTGCATCCTAAATCTTGCCTAATTGCATCATAATTGCCTTTCTCCCAGCAGGAGCTCTTGCCCTGCGGTATATACCTATCCCTTTCCATTGCTAAAGTAAATATAACCGAATTGTGATCACTATCACCAAAGTGCACACCTACCATCAAATCTAACACCTGGCTGGGTTCATAACCCAGTACCAAATCTGATGTGGCTTCGTCTCTTGTTGGCTTGTCTACATACTGTGTCAGGAAACCATCCTGCATACATTGGACAAAAACTTACTAATCTAAAGTACTTGAACTATAGTATTCCCAGTCAATATTTGGAAAGTTAAAGACCCCATAACAACTACCCTGTCAATCTCGCTCCTATCGAGAAATTCTTTGCTATCCTTTCCTCTACATCTCTGGAACTATTTGGAGGCCTATAGAAAACTCCCAACAGGGTGACCTCTCCTTTTCTGTTTCTAACCTCAGCCCAAATTACCTCAGTAGATGAGTCCTTTCTGCCACCATAACACTGTTCTTGACTAACAGTGCCACACCCCGCTTACCATCTTCTCTGTTCTTAGTAAAACATCTAAATCCTGAAATCTGCAACAACCATTCCTGTCCTTGCTCCATGTCTCTGAAATGACCACAACATCGAAGTCCCAGGTACCAACCCATGCTGCAAGTTCACCCAGCTTATTCCGGATACTCCTGGCGTTGAAGTAGACACACTTCAAACCAACTTCCTGCTTGCCAGTGCCCTCTTGCCGCCTTGAAATCATATTTTGGATCTCGCTACTCTCAACCTCCTATAAACTAGAACTACAATTTGGGTTCCCATCCTCCTGCTGAATTAGTTTAAACCCACCTGGAGAGTGGGTTTAAACTAATTCAGCAAATTACCCCCAGGATATTGGTACGCCTCTGGTTCATGTGAAGACCATCCTGTTTATAAAGGTCCCATCTTCCCCAGAAAGAACCCCAATTATCCAGGAATCCAAAACTCTTCTTCCTGCACCATCCCTGTAGCTACGTGTTCAACTCCTCTCCCTCCCTATTCCCTGCCTTGCTAGCACATGGCAATAAACCAGAGATAACAACTCTGTTTCTCCTAGTTTTAAGTTCCTCCCTACCTCCCTGAATTTCTGCCTTAAATCCCCATGCTATGCTCTTCATACCTATGCCGCTGGTGCCAATGTGGAGCACGACTTGGGGTTGCTCACTCTCCCCCACAAGGATCCCCAAAACACGATCATGAACCCTGGCATGTGGGAGGCAACACACCAACCCTGAGTCTCTCTTGTTCCCCTATCTGTTCCCCTAACTATGGAGAATCCAGTGACAGCATAACCTTGGTTAAGGAGCAACATTGATTCATGTGATCTGTTTAATATTCCTCTGGTCTGAGCAACTAATTCTCTTGTAAGAAAATTTCAACAACGATGGGAAAGAACTATACATTTTATGATTCACTGTCATTGAATTGCATCTTATCTTTCCAAAGATGTTTGAGTGACCATCTTAAATTTATGCCCTCCTGCTTTTGTTTCACAGACAAGTTAAAACAATGTGACATTATATACCATATTGTAATGTTGAGTAACTTGATGACCTCATCTAGGTTAGTACTTAATCTTCTGTGCTCTTCCATCACTCCATCAAGAACCAAAGCTTGTGTCTAGGACTGAGGAGCATCATGAAAAAAGTAATAGGCAGGTTGCTCAAGAGACAAATTCGGAAACACTTCTGAATGCAAAGGGTGCCATAAGTTTGAAATTGTTTTGCAAATGGCTCCGTAATACTAAATCAGCTTTTAAACTTACAATTGCAACTGACAGATTTCTTTAGTTAAGCAAAAAAAAGGGATATGAGGCCCAGAAAAGTATATGGGGTTGCAAATCAAGTATGATCCAATTGAATGGCATAACAGAGTTGTTGAACTGAATTACGGAATGGTTATATCATAGAAGGAAGCCATTTGGCCATCTTGCCCATATGATCATCTGCAAAGGTGTTCTCTGGCTCTTGGCACTTTTCCAATTGGGAATATGTTTTTTCCTATCTATTCAAAGAGGAGGCAGTGGTATGGATATCACTGGACCATTAATTCAGAAGTCCAAGCTAATGTTCTGGGGACATTGATTCAAAAAACTGTTGTAAAATTTGAAATAAATAATATCTAATTAATTATCATAAAAAAACCTCTTTTGGCTCATAATGCCCTTTGGGGAAGGAAATCTGTCATCCTTTCCTGGCCTGTCCTATATGTAACTGCAGACCCACAGTGCTTGATTTTTAACTGTCCCCTGAAATTGTTTAGAAAACCACTTAACTGCTACAAAGTCTGAAGAAAGGAATGAAACTGAACTGACCAATCGTTACCGATCTTGGCACCAGAATCAACATTGGCAAACACAGCCCTGTTGACCTTGCAAAGTCCTCCTCGCTAACATCTGGAAGTTTATGGTAAAATTGGGATTGCTGCCTCTTAACTGGTCAAGCAAAACCGTGATGTAGTCAGGAAACATACCCTGCAGACAATGTCCCAGGCACCATCATCACCATTCCTCTCACTGGCATCCAGTAGATGTGGTGGTTTACAGTCTGGATGGAGATGCCCTGCCAACTCTTTGCATTGACACTGGGTCCCATAAAATCTCATGGCATCAGGAAAAACATGACAAGGAATCCTCCTGCTCATTATCACTTATCAATGAGAGAAGTGATCAAGCATAATAGGCAATGGGACAGATCAGTAGAGATGCACTGACAGACATTTAAGAGGGGTTATCTCAGAATACTCAGATTAAGTAAATTCCTACTATAAAGGATAATTTGAATGGAAGGACCCATCATCCATCTTCCTCTACCATAAGCTCAGAAATGGGTATGTTTGCAGATGATTGCACAGTGTTCAGCACAACTTATGACTCATCAGATACTGTGTCCATTTGCAGCTAGACCAGGTCAACATCTCCTTTTCTTTTCCAAGGAGAATAACTCCAGCTTCTCTGATCCATCCAACTAAATAAAGTCACTTTGATCTGAAACCAATCGTAAGTGTTTTCTGCACACTCACGTTCCAAAAGCCTGACTGACCCTGTTACCCTTCCTACTTCTCAGTTCACAATTCATCCATGTTTTGTGCCACCAGCAATTTTTGCAGCTGTCTGGGTTACTCATATAGATCATGATGTTAGAATGTATTAATAAGGAGGTAACAGTTCAGAAAACATCTAATCAAGCAGAATCAAAAGACATTTGTGAAAAGCAAATTGTAGTTGACAATTTTATTAGAGTTCTTTTGACAAAATGTCAAACAAGGTGGATGAAGGGGTAACTGTAAATGTAGCGTACTTGAATTTCCAAAGGATATTTGGAAAGTCTCACATATCAAAGCCTTCTTCACAAAATAAGGTTAACCAAGCTTTTATTGACAGCATCTTCCAAGCCCACCTAGAAGGACAAGGATAGCAGATTTATAGAAGCATAATGAACTGCAAGTTCCACTCTAAGCCACACATTGTCTCGACCTAGTGTTATAGAGAGATTTTAAAGAGGAGTCTTAGTCCTGTGTTTAGCAGCACAAATCAGTCTTTAACCAGAGCTCCTTACCACACAGCCTAGAAGAGGTCACTCGAGACAGACTCTAAGACACTCCCCCTCTCCGATCAAAGCAGAAGATATTTTTACATTCCACATTACAATGGTTACATTGACCTCAGCATTTGCTGCTTCTCCTCTGACTGTTATGTCCCTCCGTAGATATTTGCTACATGCATTATACAGAGTGGGCGGTACCTTGTGATGCTGTGATTGTTTATTTTCCTAAGATCATAATGATTACGTAATGTTTGCAATTGCCTCGTACAATGCTATGTGTTTTCCAGTGAGCTTTCATGAAGTTATTTGTTTATATCCATCATTTTATGTCATTTGGTCCTTGGTATTTATATTGTTTGTTGTTCAATTGCCCCTGCTGAAGGGACGGGGGCGTCTCTCCCTACTATCTACAGCCATTTGTATAATATGTAATGGCAATTATTTAAAAAGCAGATAATTATGGAGGGATCAGAGTTTCCCTTCTACACTTCACTAAATAACAAAGGATCTCTTTCACTAAGATTTCTGTGAGGCACTTCAATTCCTTATCAGGTAGCCATGAGTTATGATTCTGACTGTGGAAACTGCTGCCTTAACTAATAATTCTCTTCACCATAAATAACTCCAATTCCCCCTTTAGCCATTTAGCCTAAGCAACAAGTTGGCCTACATCTTGTGGCACTCACCCAGGCAAAAATGCCTGTTTTCCTGACCTTTCTGCCTACTTTTCCATTTTATTTCAATTGCTCATTGTCACATCCAATTAACCATTAATGGTATGTTTGAAATTATCAGTTTTGAAGCATGTACATGTTCAATAATTGCAAGCTGATAAAGTTTATCAGCTCATGCTTGACTGATACATTTTATGCTTTGACTTAAAAGATTCTTCCTTCATTTTTACCATCTTGTGGATGTATCTTCAGTGTTTTTCCCTCTTTATCTCCAATTGTAATTTTTACCTCCTCTATACCAAAAGTCAGTTTCCCGATGGATTATGTGTCAGTGCCTTATCAATGCTTATGGGGCAAAATCCAGGAACTCCATTCCTAACAGCTCTGTGGGTGTGCATGCAGACTGGAGTCAAACAAAGTCGTGTTGTCAGATTAACTGTCTTCTCCATCTTCCTCATTGCTAGACTCTACCCCATATTCATGATGCCTCCCACTGGAGTGAAGCTTCTTTACAGGAAAATGTTCAAACTACATCATCTCCAGTCTAGAACCAGGGCCAGCTCAGCCCTGTTAGCTGTAGAACATAGACAATGCTTGCACATGCACATGCTCAGAAGCCAAGTTTTAAATCATTATTGAAGTTTTCATGGGGACATACAAAAGAATAGGCCTTAAACTAAACATCCTGAAGACAAGTGTCCATTGCCAACCTGCTCCTGCAATGGCACACCTGACTATCAAGATCCACAGTCAACCACAGGACAGCATCGACAGCCTTCCCTCTAAGTTGCACAGTTGTGCATGTGTGCAACTGTTCTGATGTTCCGCATACGATGATGAGCGCTAGCACACCAATGGCAGCATTGACTTCTGATTCCTTGACGTCATTGCCATGCGATGGTCTTGGAGGCTCACTCAGCTGATAAGAAAATCAGAGGGAACGCTGGACATGAATTAAGTCTCATAAGCAGAAGCCTCCCTTTGGTGAGAGCAGAAATCGACAAGAAACTCAACTTGGCCTCCAGTGCAGCATTGATGCCAGATATTTCAAACTCTCACCTGGTTTACAGAGCAGCAATGTATCTGGCCTTCTGTGTGCAATGGGAGACATAGATAACATACTGCAGTCACTCAAATCCCAAGAGAAATGTCACCAGCGGTGCCACCACAAAATCCTGTACATCCAATGGCAGGATAGACTGCCACTATCAGAGGTTTTTGAGGTCATCATCCCTCGTGTCAAAGCACAGTTTATGGTCCATGCCTGGCACAAGATTCCCAAAACAAACTCTGTACCTCAAATGTTATCACGGCAAGCAGTTACCAGGACAGCAGAAGAAATGCTTCAAGGTCATCCTCATGCTATCCCTTAAAATAAGTTGCAACATCTCCACTGACTAGTGGGAAGCTTTTGCCCAAAGCCACCCAAACTGGAGAACAACTATCCACAAAGATGCCGACTATCTTAAAAGTTTCTGATAGACATTGGCAGAGGCCGTATGCCTTCAGGGGAAGAAGTGGGGCAAACTGCACCCCCTTCCCTGCCTCATCGAACACGACCTACCCCATCTCTGACAGGGTGTGTGTTTCCAGCACTGGACTATTTAGTCACCTCTGGAGCTACAACCCCGGAGTGGGACAAAGTCACCCCTCCTTGGTCAGGATGGACTGCCTAAGAAGAAGTAGGTGTACCCATCCCCATGGAAAGCAGCAGTTCAATATCATGACTCATCACCATCTCCTCAAGGGCAACTAGGGATGGTCAATAAATACTGTCCTAGCCAGTGACACTGACATCCTGTGTTCAGATTTTAAAAGGGAGCTTAAGACTTAGGAAATAGTACATATTATCTCTCTATGCTATTTATTAGCACACATAGAGAATTAAATAACAAACATGAAGCCAAAAATAGGCAATAAGTGGATCATTTTTGGTTTGGCAACAAGTGAAATGCTATGGATCAGTGCTGGGACCTCAACAATTTACGATCTGTGTCAAAGACTTGGATGAAGAGAAATATTGTCTGCAAGCTCAGTCTGTTGCTAATTTAAAAGTAGGAAGGTGAGTTATTTGCTAAGATGATATAAGCAGTCCACAAAAGATTTAGAAAGGTTAAGAAATTGAGAAAACAAAACTCAGACGGAGTATGATGTAGGAAAATGTACACTTGTCCGCTTTGGCAGGAAGAGTAGAAAAGCAGCAGCGTATCATTTAAGTGGAGATACGTTGTAGTGCTCTATGAAGCAGAGGAATCTGAGTTTCCTTGTTCACGAGTCACAACGTATTAGAATGCACAGCAGCTGGCTAGGATGACAAGTGGAATGTTGGTGTTTATTGCAGGAGAAATTGAGGACAAATGTAGGGCAGTGTTGCTACAGTTATACAGGGCCATAGTGAGACGGCATCTAGAACATTGTTTGGCTTCCTAACTTTGAAAGGGATGTCACTGCATTAGAAGATGGTCAGCGAATATTCACTTTCCTGGTTTCTACAATAATGGGATTATTTGTGAGGAAGGTTTGAACAGGTTTGATTTCGCAGGATATATGGCATATAAATGGATCATTTTGTCCTCTCTTACATACTTATTTAGTTTCCTCTTTAAATGCACATCAGCCACTCTCTGTAACTGTGAATTCCATAATCTTACCAATCTTTGGGTCTCTTCTAATTTTCTGGTTGGCTTTTTTTGGTGACTCTAATTCTGAAGATGGTGCCTCTTCCCCACAAAAGAAAATGTTCCCTCTATATTTATCCTATCAATGTCTTTAACAATTCTGAAGACCTCTATCAGGGCCACCCTTTAGCCTTCTTTTTAACAATGGCTTCACATCATTTTTCTTCTTCCACTTTAAATATCCGGGTCCTTGACTTTGATCTTTTTCTTCTATTATTGCACTGTTGTACTCACAAAGTCACCTTCTCTGGTCTCTTTCACTACTTAGGGAGGTTGGAACAGGACCTATAGCCATTAAAGTTCAGAAGGATGAGAGGAGATTTTATTGAAATATATAAAATCCTGAGGAGCTCTGACAGGGTAGTTGCTCAGAGGATGTTTCCCCTTCAGGGGTGAGGGGAATGTTGTCAAGAATTGCTGGGTACAGTTTAAAAATGAGGATATCCCACTTAAGACTGAGAGGGTTTTATTTACTCTCAGAGGGTAATTAGACTTTACAATTCTTTTCCTAGGAGAGCAGTGGATGATGAATCATGGCATATAGTCAAGGCTCTGTTAAACTTGTAATCAAAAAGATAATCATGGGTTATGTGGGCAGCTAGGAAGGTGCTGTTGAGGTATTTTGATCAGTCCATGACAAAGAGACCCATTGTATTAGGGAGAGGAAACAATGTGGAGAGGATTGACAGTGAGGAGGGGGTTTATTATGCAGAGCCACTAGTTAGAAGGAGAATGTATAGAGAGACATCGGCAGAGTAAGGCTGGGGTTCTGAAGGGTTTTAAAAATGGACTTGTAATGAATACTGGACTCTGACAACCACTGGACCCTTCTAGTAGTGATGCAGAGCCCTCTGTCTTTGATCAGGTGGTTACTTTAGAGCTTTCCTGTATTTGCACTGTCAGTTGATATTGGGTTTCGAGGAGAAAGTGAGGGCTGTAGATGCTGGAGATCAGAGCTGAAAATGTGTTGGTGGAAAAGCGCAGCAGGTCAGGTAGCATCCAAGAAACAGGAGAATCGACGTTTCGGGCATAAGCCCTTCTTCAGGATGCGACAATATAAGCCTGTCCTGCTACAGAATCACGTGTCTCCTGTGCACAGTACCACAGCTCTTTGTATTTTAATTAGAATTGTGTAGCAAAAAGGAAAGAGCAAGAGAATGTTAATGGCACAAACTTCTGAGTCCACCTTCAGGAGTAGCACGCTATGATTCTGTTCCTGGTCCTTGTAGAATCACCTCTCCGTTCAATGCTTCAACGTTTGTTGAATGAATACTGTCACCCCTCCTCCTTCCTTTCCTTCCCTAAGCTTTTCTAAATACACTTATACCCAGGATATTTAGTACCAAGACTTGCCTTTGTTGAGAAGTCTCCACTACCAAAAACGTCAAATTCCCAAGTGGCTATCTGCAACTGTAAATCATGAACATTATTTACCACCCTCTGTGCATTTATTTGCCCATCTCTGATTGGCCTTAATAAGGTGGTGACATGGCACCTTCAAGAAATGTATTGTAGATCTTATTGTACTTTTCCTACTCTGGCCCCACCTAATTCCTTATAATTTCTTAACCTAGTGATACCAGTCTCTCCCACTTCTTTGTGTACCTTACTTTTCCACTCTACTCAAACTCCTGTTCATATATTCACATAAATTAGTAATTTCAGAAAATAATGATACCTCACTTTGCACTTGTGAGCAACACTGAGAAAGCTGCATTAATTGCCTCTTATTAGTTGTCCGAAGAAGGAAGTGGTGAACCATCTTGAACAGTTAGAATCTGTGTAGCATTTGATAGAAAATACTAGGAATTTGACCAAGTAAAGAAATGAAAATGGATGCCCCAAACAGGGATATCCCACTCAAAGTCTGACACCATCCAGAATAAACAGTCCGCTTGATTGGCATGCTGTACCCCACTTTAAACATTCACACCCTCCACCATTTACCAGCAGTGAGTGCCATCTGCAAGATGCAGGGCAGCAACTCGCCAAGGCTGTTGCAGTTCACTTTTCAAACCTGCAACTTCTGCTACCTAGAAGGGCAAGAGCAGTGGATGTTTGGGAATGCCGTCACCTGCAACTTCCCTGGAGGCCACATGGCTTGGATCTGTCTCACTGTTCCTTCAGTGTTGCTCAGTCAAACTCTGGGAGCTGCCTTCCTGACAGGACTGAATGTGTAGCTATACCCAGATGAACTGCAGTGGTTCAAGAAGGTGCCATGCCACCACCTTATTAAGGCCAATCAGAGATGGGCAAATAAATGCAGGCCCGGCCAGTGATGCCCATATCCTATGGAAGAATAAACAAAAGTAAAACACCAATCAATGGGACTGCTCATGTTGAGCTTATTTGATTTTGCTGTTCCATCCATCATGTAAAATGGCAAGTATTCCAATTGCACCATGATGTAAATATAGTGGGAAATGCAAAAGCTTTGAAGTGTTTGGAGATGAGCCATTCACCTGGTGCATACTGAGTCCTTTTCATTCTTTTAACCAGCCTCTGTCTGTTTATCATGTTGGGATTCAGTGGCATTTGCGAAAAGAAATGACTCAGTGAAACATACTTCAAGGTATAAAATCTAGAACTGTTCAAGTTTACTATTTACATTTTGTGCTTAACACACATCTTGTTGCAGAAGCTTTCTATCTGAGATCTAAGAAGAAAGCTTGCAGAGAAGATTGAACTCTGTGATGTGTATTAAATGCATGATTTGGAGATGTCAGTGTTGTACTGGGGTGGACAAAGTTAAAAATCATACAACAGCAGGTTATAGTCCAACAGGTTTATTTGGAAGTACTAGCTTTCGGAGCACTGCAACTCCACAACCACCTTATGAAGGAGCAGCAGTCTGAAAGCTAGTGCTTCCAAATAAACCAGTTGGACTGTAACCTGGTGTTGTGTGACTTTTAACTTTGTATTAGGTGCAGATAGAGTTGACTTCTATTTTCCGTGTTTCTGAACTTCACTGAGTCACAATCCAAAGACACAACTATGTAAGAAAAAAACACATCTAGACTTTGATCTACTTCTTCAAATATATTAATATTTAATAATGGTAATAGTCAAAATCTGAAAAAGGGAAATTATGAAAACTCGGTGAACAAATGGAAATATGAAAACACATTAAAAGATGTGACTGTACATAGGCAATTGATGGTATTTAAAGAACTATTATATGGCTTAACAGCAACTTATCTTCAAATTGCAAAAACTCAAAAATGATGTCAACAGTGGCTGACAAAGGATGTGAAAGATTTTTAAGATTTAAAGAAAATGGTTAATAGCCAGAAATAGCAATAAATCTAAGAATTGGAAAAGAGCAAAGGAACAAGAGCAACAGCAAAGGAGCACCAAGAACCTGCAAGGGCAAAAAATAAAATACTTATGCAATCTAGCAAAAATGAATAAAAGGACTCTAAAAGCTTCTACAGGTATATATAAAGGAAATGTTTGGCTAAGATGAATGTGGGCCCATTTAAAACAGAGTCAGGAGAATTTAAAATTGGGAATCGATACCTGACAGAGAAGGTAAATTCAACTTGTTTTGTGGTTGTTTTCACTGAAGAATATACGAGAATTCTTCTAGAACTAGAGAACTCATGTGACAAGGAGAATGAAGAGTTGAAGGAAATTACTCTTAGTAAGAAGATTGTACTGGAGAAATGAATGACGTTGAAAGTTGATGAGTCCCCAGGACATGATAGTCTATATCTCAGCGTGTCGAACAAGTTGGCTGTGAAGATAATCAATGCAATAGTGATTCTTCTCCAAATTTCCAGATTGTGGAATGATTCCTGCAGCTTTAAAGCTTGCACTATTTTAGAAAGGAACAAGAGAAACTAACAAGGAACTACAAACCCATCAGCCCTATATTAGTTGTCGAGAAAATGCAAGAATCTGTCATAAAGAATGTGATAAATGGATTTGTAGATAAAAGTGATCTAATTAGTATAGTAAGCATTGATTTGTGAAGGAAAAATTATGTTTGGAGTTTTTGAGGATGTTATTAACAAAATTGATAAAGGGAAGTCAATGGATGTGTATATTTGTATTTCTGGAAAGCTTTTTCTAAGGTACCCTATGGGAGGTCAGCTAGCAAAATTAAAACACATGGTGTAGAGTTAATGTATTGGCGTAGATTAATAATTGACTAACAGACAGAAAACAAAGAGTAGGAATAAATGGATCATTCTCACATTAGCAGAATGTGACTAGTAAGGTACTGCAAGGATCATTCCTTGGTCCCCAGCCTTTCATGATATATATCAATAATTTGGATGTGGGGACCAAATGTAATATTTCCAAATTTGTAAATGTTACTCAATTATGCAAGTTGTGAGCAAGACTTAAAGCATTTTCAGAATGATTTAGAGAAGCTTTGGGCTTGGGCAAGAACATGGCAGATGGAACATAATTTGGAAAAATGTGAGGTTAGCGTTGGTAGGAAGAACAGATGTGAAAAGTATTTGTAAAATTGAAAAGTGGAAATATACAAAGGGACCTAAGTGTCCTTGTCAATAAATCACTGTAAGCTAGCATGCAGGTGCAGCAAGCTATTTGGAAGGCTAATGGAATTATTGCAGGGGAACAGGAGTTACAAAGTCTTTCTTTAGTTGTATAGGGGATTAGTTAGAAAGCGCATGAAACATGTTGTGCAGTTTTAGATTCCTTATCTCAGGAAAGACATCATTGCCTTAGAGGGGGTGCAGAAAATGTGTTGCTGGAAAAGCGCAGCAGGTCAGTCAGTATCCAAGGAGCAGGAAAATCGACGTTTCGGGCATGAGCCCATTCCTGAAGAAGGGCTCATGCCCGAAACGTCGATTCTCCTGCTCCTTGGATGCTGCCTGACCTGCTGCGCTTTTCCAGCAACACATTTTCCGCTCTGATCTCTAGCATCTGCAGTCCTCACTTTCTCCTCCTTAGAGTGGGTGCAGCAAAGGTTCACCAGAGTTGTTCCCAGATGGCCAGAGTATCCTATGGGGCAAACTGGGCCTGTAGTCTCTGGAACATTGAAGAATGAGAGGTGATCTCATTGTAACCTACAAAATTCAAAGTGTGTTGGACAGAGTTGATGTAGGTAAAGATGTTTCCCCTATGGGGAATCTAGAACCAGGAGCACAATTTAAAAATAACAGCGTTCCCAATTTGGACCGAGATGAGAAAAAGCTAGGTTTACTCAGATTTGGTGAATCTTTGGAATTCTGTATTCCAGAGGACTGTGGGAGCTCACTCTTTGAATATATTTAAAGCATTGAACACTAAATTTTTGACTTTAAGGGGCATAAAGAGTTGTGTTTGAAATGTTTGAACAGCCTATTAAGTCTAGATGACCTACTCTTCCTTTGTCCAACATATCTCAGTTAATTGCACTTGAACAAGACATGGTATTGCTATGTTTTATTAGAATTGAAGTTTAAAAGATAGGTTTTCAACTTTACAGTGTTACTGGCACCTCTTAGTTAAGTCAAACCTCACTATGTTTCTACATCAAAACAGCAATGCACAATCTTTAACAAACCAAATCTCCACCCACTCTCCATTTTAAGACTCTGAACATTAAAACAATCCACTGGCATTTCAGAAAAAAAAAAATCCAATGCAAATTGACAATTGCTGAAATTTTCAAATGAGAATAACTCCAAAAAGTGAGATAGCTGAAGACTGAGTTTTCATTTTGCTCTAACTGATAGAACCTTAGAGAAGACCAAATAAAAAGAGGTTTTTTTAACAATTTTATTTTCTACGCTAATCTGTTTTGAGAACTATGTTTGTGGAACTTGGTGCCCATCCTTTAAACTTCAGTAAGTTGCTTTCTATGGTTATTTGTTCTTCAGCAGTGGTTATTAAGAGGAATTCACATAAAAGAGTTCAAACTGTGTAACTGGACTGTAAAGTATCACTGTGGACTTCATAAATGTCTAAATCCAAGCATGTTCAAAACTGCAGTTGTGTTTTGCCATTTAAGTGTTTTCTTCCCTCCTAAAGTCTAACTGGAGTTTTACCACAGTGTATTTCCATTAGAATGTGAGAGGTCTGCTACTCGTGTATTGAAGTTAAGTAATTCTTTGGGAAATTAAAATAGAAAAATAAATTAACTCCATTGAGAATAATTTGTCTTAAATTTGGGTTTGAAACTTTTATGTATTTTGGCAATATATAAATTTAAATTCTCCTAATTGCTAATATGTGATTTTTAAAAAATTGTGCTACTGTGGATCAGATTTTATCCAACTAGTTATATGATTAAAATGTTCATTGTTGCAATTGGTGCAAAAGTACATGAAAAGTCATTTTATAGATTTGGAAAATAATAACTAAACTGTAATATTGATCATTCCATCTCTCTGATTATTATTGATATTTTTGTAAAGGCCCCATATAGTAATTTCAAAAAAATGAGAACATTACTGAGTGGTTAGCTTTGTTGTTGATTTTTAATTGTGGACACAATAACTACCCAAAAAGTGAGTAAAATATTAGTAAACTTTCCTCACATACACTTTCTTATGTACTTTCAACTGTACTGAAATATTCAAATAGTTTCTTATACCACACATATGGATTGAATATAGGTTTATTTGTGGCATATGGTACTTTTTGACTCCAAGTATCACATGGCACGCACACCTGCATATCATTCATTGCAGCCTTTTAAACTGTCCTTCCTCCCTGCAGAATTTCCACCAATTATACCTGTTGCCTCAAAAGGCATTTCTAGAATATTGATGTTAGAATTTTATATTTTTTTTAAATGTTACTATTTTACTGCAACTCAAAAGAATGCAAGATTCCAACTGCACACATTTGCTAACAATCATGACATGGCTACATCACAGTATCCTCTAAGATAAATAGCCATAATATTGCCTGAGTTTAAAAAAAGCTTCAATAGACTTGTAAATGAAATCAATGCAAAGAGAATGAACAGTGCAAATCAGATCTCAAACTTTGGACTTACGCACCCAGTATTTTTTCTATTTTTAATTTTGGTAAAGCAACAAATGCTACTGTTTTGATATTGTTTTTTGGGAAAAGCAAAATACTGTGGATGCTGGAAATCTGAAATAAATACAGAGAATAACGGGAAAAAAACTCAACAGGTCAGGCAGGATTGGTGGAGAGAGAAACAGAGATGATGCCAGACCTGCAAGTTTTTCCAGCATTCTTTGTTTTTATTACTTTTGGTGCCTGTGTTTTTGTAAGTTAATAAATTATAGTTATCCTATAGTGTTTGAGGGTGACTTAGTCCAGCAAGGTGGCAGGAAATTTGTGACCCATGAAATTTGGGATATGAAATTTGCCTATTTAAACTGGAGGGAAAAAATCAGTTAATTAACACAAACAAAAATGGGTTTAGGTTTCAACTATGTTTTACTGAATAGAGTTGTCTAATTGGCAGTTACATAAATAGACATTGCTATATATTAACAAGCTTCAAAGTGTTTTTATTTAAATTAGAATTAGAATTCCTACAGTGTGGAAATAGGCCCTTCGGCCCAACAAGTCCACACCGACCCTCCTAAAAGTAACCCACCCAAACCCTACATTTACCCCTGAATAATGCACCTAACTTACACATCCCTGAACACTATAGGAAATTTAGCATGACCAGCTCACCTGACCTGGATTGTGGGAGGAAGCCAGAGCACCTGGAGGAAACCCACACAGACACGGGGAGAATGTGCAAACTCCACACCGACAGTTGCCTGAGGCTGAGAATCAAACCTAGGTCCCGGGCTGTGTGAGGCAGCCGTGCTAACCACTGAGCCACCGTGCCACTGAGAAATCTTTCAGTGTTTCTATATCCCTACTTAATCTAAGCTTTTTTCAGCCTTTAAGTACTATTGCACCATAATTCAGTGGCTTTGGCGATGTGCTGAAGCAAAATTTTAGATTGTATATGCATCCTGTTGCAGTTAAGAGTCAATCTACTTGCAGGTCTTTCTTATCATCCTATAGTAGCTAAATTTTCAGAATAAAGTCTATTATTAAAAATATTCAAATCTTTTGAAATGGCTCATCAGAATTGATGCAGAATGTTTATATAAGAATTTTTCTCTTTTTTCCTTAATTATAAATTTATTGTTATAATTCATACAATTAACAATTTATTTCTATAGAGTGAAAATGAGCAATTTTGTTTCAAACTAAATAGTCTGCATTTTTAATAATTCCAGCTAATGGACTTGTGGGTAGGATCTTAGGATTCACATCGTGTTTTAAAATAATAGAGTAATGTATATCCTCTCCCTCACCTTGCACCTCACAAAAAAAAATGGCAAAATAAAACTGGAGTAAAAGGAATTTACTCTGGGTGTACATATTGCACATGTACAAACTGAGCTATGGCATACTGACATCAAATCAGAAAGAACTAGAGCCTGAATCTGAAGTATTCAAAATTAGATTCCCTCTCTTAAAGCTGCCCTCTCTGATTATGTAAATAGTTGCATGCAGTAAAGCCTGGTTGCAGTTCACTGACAGAAATATTGATCCTGAGTTACTGCTATACACCTCACCTCTTCATCCAACCACCTCCCCTCCTTTTAAAGGTAGCACAACATAAGGTAAAGTCTTGTTTAGGAACAACACTGATTCTCATTGAGATTTGTCACTGCTCATTTTTATAACAGGATACTTCCATTATACAGCACACAGTTCTGCTTGTAGTCAGCTATTTGTTTTCCTTATGTTTTGCTTTGTCTAAAGTCACTAAATCATTTTCTTTAAGTTTTGTTCAGTATAGAATTACTTATCTAATGTATTCATGTTTTGAGCTGGGATGGACAAAGTTAAAAATCACCCAATACCAGGTTATCGTCCTGGAACGTGTGGAAATTCTAAGGTGGTTGGTCATGTC
Source organism: Chiloscyllium plagiosum (assembly GCF_037043375.1). Classification (NCBI taxonomy): domain Eukaryota; kingdom Metazoa; phylum Chordata; class Chondrichthyes; order Orectolobiformes; family Hemiscylliidae; genus Chiloscyllium; species Chiloscyllium plagiosum. The sequence goes on from NW_028270141.1 coordinate 103,278,276, forward strand.
CACAACCACCAGATGAAGAGGCAGTGCTCCGAAAGCTAGTGCTTCCAAATAAACCTGTTGGACGATAACCTGGTGTTGGGTGATTTTTAACTTTATATAATGTCGTGGATTTCTAATCATACAGAGAAAATCTTATAACAAGATAGTTGCATATAATGGGCATCTAGTTGATCATTTTTGCACACTATGTCAGCTACCAAAATTTGGTTTGTACTTCATTCTACAAGCAATGAAGTATTCTTGTTTAAATATTTGTGTTATATAAGCACTAGATTGACAAACAGTGAGCTGACCGCTGCTACAGCTGAGGAGTTGTTGTCATCATGTCATCATGAACTAACCTATCCAACTTTGAAGACGCAACATGGCAATGAACTGTATTGTTAACCTTAATTGTCTGCGGTTAAATAGTGCAAGCATGAAGTGGCAGAAGGTAGGGAAAAATCTGGAAAGAAATGTGATTTATCCTTAACTGTCTTTGGAAGTAGCCAACCAAGCCATCAGTTGAGGGGCAATTATAGATGGACAGCAGATGCTGGCCTTACTAGTGATGCCTACACCCCATTAAACAATAAAAGAATAAAAAGATGTAAGAAAAAAGTCACCATAGTCTTACCAGAGAGTCTTGAGATCAGAGGTAAGGACACTATTATTATACCACAAGAGCCCTCAAGGATGTGTGTATATTTATTTGGTTATTAATTTAGGAGAAATGGTGGAGTAGTTGTAATGTTATTAGACTAAAAATCCAGAAACTTTGGGGACATGACTTCAAACCCCACCAGTGTAGCTGGTGGACTTCAAACTCAGTTAGTAAAATCTGGAATTGATGGTTTGACCATGAGACAAACATTGACTGTTGTGAAAAGAGCCATTGATTCACTAATATCCTTGCAGTCTGCTGTCCCTACTCGGACTGATTGTACTGAGTCCCAGACCCATAGTGGTACGGTTGAGTCTTCACTGTCCTACAAAATGGTCCAGCAAGTCACACAATTCAAGGACCATCACAGATGAGCAACAAATGTTGACACTGTCAGTAACACCTACACCAAAAATAAAGGAAGATAAACTCATGATAGTTTATCTGACATTTATCAATTTCTGCACCTACTAAAACTAGTAGGAAGAAAAATATTTGATAAGCATAATTACAGTAAAATTATATCCTGCATTGTAAAAGTCAGCTAGTCCATATTTTATTTCCTATACATTTTTTCATATTGGCACAGCCACAAGTTGTAAGAGATGATGTATGCTTGAAATAGAAATTTGGATTCCACTTGTTAGACCCAGGAAAGCTCTTGGGATCCAACTCCAAATGCAATTATAGAACTATTTTCTTAGTGCCTCTGCAGTCCTAGAATGATGGAAATACAAAATAAAGGATCACCAGATGGTTCACTTTAGTTTTAATTTAATCTTAGTTAATAATTGGTTTGTATTATTATTAAATAACATCACACTTGCGTCTCGCGGACTTTGAATTTCCACAGGAATTTTCCCAATTTCCTGTTTTCATTCTTAGTTGAAGAGCGGTGTGGCTTTGGTGAAGCATCAGCAATTTCCATTCATATAGCACCTTTCAAAGAATAGCTTGTCCCAATTTCACAAGGATGTTATCAAACAAAATTTGCCGAAGCTGACTCTACTTTCATTGAGGAATGCTTTTCCTTTGGATGTTTTACTAATAACCTGAAGTCACAATAAGAGATTGTGAAAAGTAATGTTATGAAACCCATTTATGAGAGTAGCTGTAAAGATGTCCCATCTATTGACAATATATCACAGTGTTGTCACAGGGGTTCGGATATGAGCAGCAGTTTACATGAAAGCCACAAAGTGGAAGTGTATCAAGTACTTATACTGTAAGTAGCACAGTAGGTGTGTATCAATAATTATAAGCTGTTAGCTCCTGCTTTTAGTCTTGTCTCAAAAGGAGAATTATCAAACTCTCCATCACTTGTGCTATATATAAGTTGGGATAGCACTATTGTCTAAAGGTCTAATATTGTCTGGCTTTCTGTCACTGAATACCAAGCAAATGAAAAAAATGTGCTGAATTTCAACTTCTCTGAATATCTAACAAATTGAATTGACAGTATAATTAGGCCTAGCATATAAGAAGTAATAGCTAAGTCACATATGAGTGAATGATAGTCATGAGTAATCCTGTACCATGTAGGCCCTGCTGCTGTACATTATCTCCAGGAGGTACATCAGAAATAGCAGCAACTGCAATCTTTCAGGAGGATGCAATAGAAGTTGATACTTTCAGCAATTCTTTGCAGAGGTTGATTTTAAAAAAGCATATATATTTCAAAATTTTAATTTTAAGGAAAAAAGTATTTAATAAAAGTTAAATGCAATTATCTAATTTTTGAACCTTCACAGAGAAGGCGAGCTTTTATTATGCTATAGCGTGATCAATTTAAAGTTATTGAGGCAAGTTATCTTTGGTGAGTGGCTATATAAGTGGATGGTTTCCATTATTCTGGTAGTTAGTGAAAATATTAACACTTACTTTGTTTTCACTTACACAAATACAATCTAAGCCACTCTCACTCAATTGTAAACAGGATGTTGGTGGTAATTGAGTATATCAATTGTAAGAGTGAGTAAGCAATTCGATATTGTTATAACGCCTACACGGCTAATTGAGGAATCACTAATTAATCTCCTTGTGGAGCTTGTTGAGTATGAGTTTCCTTGGTAACAAGCAATGGCCTATCCAGCTGGAACTCATCACTTGAGTCCATTCTAAAGCAGACTCGTGGTTTGCATTGCCCTTAAAGGGCTTTGCACATAAAGTATTCAATTGGACATTTGATTTGTTGGTGGTGAACAGAGGACCAAAAACAAATCCACTATTACATGGTGATGGAGAGAAAAAAACATTTGGTTGTGTGTGATAACACTGGATATCGAAAGAGAAAAAAAATTTTAAAAAATAAAGCCGACCAAGGGTTGGGTCTGCATAGCTGTGTGTCCCAGGCTGGCACTAGCTATGTATGTCATGTGTAGTGGCTTGATTTTGCTGTTCAACAATAAATGATGTTCCTTTCCTGTTGGGTATCCTGAGTTATGACAGATAATTAGGGTGGACTGTAAACCGTGACATGTTGTTTTCAACAATGGAACAGGGGGTGAGCACATCTTCTGCTCTCTTGCTTTTTGCTAGTTATAGTTAAAGTTTAAAGTGCTGGTTGTGTAAGTGGAAAACATCTATAATCATGTGGCAAGGTGACCTTTTCATGTTAGTGATTCATGCTATACTCATTACATTGTTGCACATGGCTGAATGTGAATGCTCAGTGGCCCTCCCTTCTGTATTTTGTAAAGGACTCAGGGGATAATGGAAATGTTAGGAAGGCTTTGGTGTAGTGGTAATGTCCCTATCTCTGGGCCAGAAGTTCCAGGTTCACGTCCCACCTCAGGGCCTGATGGCCATGGAAGATGTAATGTAACGTAACCAAACAGATGGATTATGAATCTGCAAATCTGGAAATGTATTGCAACAACAGGAGAGTTTCCTGGCCAGGCAGCTAGAATGCAGTGCAACAACCTCCACATGTTAAAATGTTCAATACACAATTCATTGCAACAAGCACCATCCTTGTTCCAAGGAACAGCTACACAATAGAAATCATGTGGGTGAGCTCAAAGTCCTGTAATGATGCCGTGAGTCAGCACAGGGTTCTTTGATGCCACACTTGGTTAAATGCAGCCTTGATGTCAAGGACTATCACTGTCACCATGCCTCTGGAGTTCAGCTCTTCTGTCCATGTTTGAACCAAGGCTGTAATGAAGTCAGGAGCTGATTGTTTCTGGTGGAACCCAAACTGACAATCAAGCAAATACAGCTTGTCAGTACTGTTGATGACTCCTCTCATCCTTTATTGATGATTGTGAATAGAGTGATGAGGCGGTAACTGGTCAGACTATATTTCATCAAGTTGTGCACAACAGTACAGGAGAGACCTTCGGCCCATCTAGCCTGTCTCTCCAAGGTTATGCTAATTCTACATTCATCCCACTTTCCAGTACTGGGCCTATAGCCTTGAATGTGAAGTACGTTTTAAAGATTGCAAGGCTATTCACCTCAACTACCCTCCCAGATAGTGCACCACTGTCTGGGTGAGAAAACCTTTCCTCAACTCCTTTCCAAACCTCCTGCTTCCCACCTTTAAAATTATGCCTCCTTATTATGGACTTTTTCAGTCAGGGGAACTTACTTTCTATCCACCTGCCCATATAATTTTGTGTACACCTATCAGGCAGGAGGTTTTCTTTGACCTGTTTTAACTGTGCAATGAGATTTCAGGGTGTCTGGAGTCAATGTTGTAGGCTCTAAGGTCAACTCCATCTCGACTGTATCCCACTATGCCGCTATGTTTGCTGGGTCTGTCCTGACAGTGGGAAAGGAGAAACCCAGGGATAGTGAAGGTCTTTGGAACATTATCTGTAAGGTGCAAATCCATATATATGACTATATCAGGCTCAACTAGTCTGTGAGACAGCTCTCCCAATTTTGGCACTAGCCCCCAAGCGTTAGTGAGAAGGACTTCACAGATCTTATTTGACAAGGCTTAGTTTGCCATTATTGTCTCCCACACGTAGGTCATTTCCAGACGGTTCATCAGGTTTCATTTGTCTTGCTCAGTAATATTGAGAAAGGTGATATTTGTATATCTTCCCAATTTTACTCTTTAGGGAATAGTGGGGAAATGTTAAAAGAATCATAAGGATAATTTTATCAACTTGTTAAACCATAGCTTGAGTACTCCTTCTGTGGTCAACATGTCCTGGAGTGGGACAAGAACCAAGAGGTTCTGAAAAAGGGATTGCTACCTACTGAGTCACAAGTCTTCAGTGAAGCTGGGCTTGGGCACGAATGTTGGGAAAGTAGAACTTCAAAGAGCAAGGCATGGAACTCTTGGAGCTGAAGGTAACAAAAGAATGTTTAAGTCTCATTCATGATGGTAAGTGTAAAGGTCTGCTGTTTTGTACAAGTGGAAGAAAGGGGTGTTGGTGACGCATATGATATGGATTTTAAGGCTCAGTTCATGTTGAGACAATATGCCAGAGTTTGGGGTACTCTGCTTTGGTCAGAAGAATATTGGGGGGTGGGGGGGGAGGGGGGGGGAGTGGTGGAATAGGCTGGAATTCTGCAAAAGGATCAGTAATGCTGCCACTGGGACTGAAAGTATGACCTGTGCCTGTGAGGGTGGGGAGCTCAATGAGCAGCATTTTACAGGCAAGAAACAATGAAGAAAGAGGTGATCCGGAATGATAGAGATGGCTGCTACAAAGGCTGCAGGAATAAGAAGAGACACGTTGGAAGTAAAGGTAAGGTCTTCTTATTTGCTTTCTGGCCCTGGCAATCAGTGAAGTGGGGCTGGGGAGTGTAAACTCTCCACCAGGGGGACCCTCTTGCACCATGAAGTGGTGCAAAATATCTGAAAGACCTGCAGCATTTACCTGTTGGTCTTCTCACAAAGCAGCAGCTATTCCTGATGCCAGTAGGTAGTGGGGAGTGAGAATGGGGGAGAAGAGTGTGATGGGTGGGGGGAGGGGGAGGACAGTGTGTTCCTGTGCCACTGTGGTACTTAAGTCCCCAACATTAGAAGTCTTCTGTACCAATGGGAAGCCATTGGGCTATTCTCACAGTCTGAGCAAAGTTTGAGATCTCGCACTTCCCATTCTATCTCCGGAGGTCTGGTAAAGCCCATTTAATGTCTCCTGTAGGAAAGCCAATTCAATTAGATGGTCAACCTCATTTGAAATTTAAAGGCAATTTGCCCATGCAGTTTCAGTCTACTGTTGGATTTGAAAAGCGGGCAGGAAACCTCTGACATGAGCTTACTGCTTCCTCTCAAGAGAAGGTCAAGCAATAGTTGAGTTTGGAGAGAGGCAGATGCTGGACTCCAATCGCATGCAGTAAATTTTTTATGGACCAGGATGACCAACCAAGCATTTACTGATTCCCAATAGTCACCATAATGAGCCATGTGACCTATGTAGGAGGAAACTGTGATGTAGTGGCTATGTCACTGAACTGGTATGTTGGAGAGCCAAATTAGTTATATTAATAAAGTCTGGAGTTGAAGGCCCATCTATGTGGTTGTGACTGTGCAACTCTCATCATTAAAAACTCTGTGATTCATTAATGAGGTTTTAAGAAGGAAATCTGTAATCCTTCCAGGGCCTGGTCTGTATGTGACTCTGGACTCATAGCAAAGTTTTAACTGCCCTTTCAAACAGCCCAGCAAACCACTCAATTCAAAGAAAATTAGGGATGTGAACATCACTTGCAAGCCCAAAATCTATTGCAAAAATCCTATGAAAGACTAAGGAAACCACGTTGTGGGTTCATCTAAATAACACAAATAAATAGAGGAAGGCTCCAGAAATTCCTGAACAGGTCACTGTTTGTACAATTTCACTGGATGGAGTTTACACATTATAGACAAGGACTCCAGTCTGGCATTGGAACTTTATCTTTGTAATTATGTATTAATGAAGCTACTACCTGTTTGCAGAAGACGCCTTGGCACCATGCTTTCCAACCTAGGATATAATGAGCATCAATGGAACAATATATCTTATTATATGACTTTTCTATATAAAGGCAACTTAGCCGATCAAAAAATGAAACTCATCAAAGCAGTTTCCTCTCTGTCTCCTTGAATAATACAACTTGTCAGTGTTCTGTAAGGAAACTAGAAGTGTCTGCATATGCAATGTCTTCTAAGTTTATGCCTGTGATCACAGACTTGTGGATTTTTGACTTATTAAATACATTGATGTTTAATTTAGCTGTCCTGTTAGGAATCTTGGCTATTGTCTGCCCAAAGCAATTTTTCATTTAGAGTAAATAATATCAGACTTTTCAAAATGATATATATTTAGAGAGAGAGAGAGAGGGAGAGAAGGGTACATTGAACCATGCATTATAAATCAGGCACATAGTAGTTGTCCTGATTTTGTGCTCAGCGGCAAAGTGATGGTGTTTTCCCCTGACCTTGAAGAAGATAGACCACAAAGATTTAGTGACCACTGTGATATGAGTTTTTCCTTTCTCAACATTATCTCAAATCTAATGCCAAAGGAATCTCTCTACTAGTGACACGATAAAACAGGGTAAGAAGCCAATTACAGTAAAGAATTCCCACAGACATAAAAAACAGGAAGTCTGATGTATTCAGCTCTTGTAAATTTTACACATTGAAATAAAGATCTGGGGACATTGATAGAAAGCAGAACTATAATAAGCAAGCTTTAACTAATTAATTTTTATCATAATGCAAAATTTTGACGTAACAGAAATACAGAATTAATTATCTAGGGTAAGAGAAGCTGATTGTAATTATTTAGTATGCTATTAAAAATGCAGTTGCACCTCATTAATAAGATTTAACATTATCATGAATTTATTACAGCATATAAGGGAATGCCCTAGTCAGTTGAACTGTCTCTAGAAGTTGCTATCTATGGGGTTTCAACTTGAAACTTGTGAAGGAATGGGGAATCACTGACAGAAACTTTTCTACATTATTGGGGTGATATATAGGAAGCACAGGAACCAACATTCCAATGTACAATTGTTGCATGACTGTCAATGAAAGTCTGCTATGTTAGTACCAGCTCACAGTGTGTCATACTCACCACCAGAGGCTGGCTACTTGGTGGCGAAGGTCGCCTACTCCCCATACCTGGCTTGTGACTTCCTTCCACCACCCCACTATTTGTGGCCAAAGTGCCTACAATTAATGGGCTGTTACAAAGAGAAATTGGAATGAGGTAACTGTAATAGCATGAGAGTAGGAGAGCACCTCAGACACTGAATGTCCCACCCTTGAGCACCTCCAGCCAGTCTAATTAACTGGCAGCTATTTAGTTCCAGCAAAGTCAGAAGCTAGTGATGACTGTTGTTAGGAATAGACTACTTGGTGAGGAGTAAATAGTGAGGAGGATAGCCTGAGACTGGGATATAAATGGAATTTTCAGAGGTGCTGTTCAGGGGCAAATGGAATACTATCCAGACATATGTGAAGTGATGTACTTGGGGCGGTAAAACAAGGCAAGGGAATACATGATGATTAGAAGGACTCTGCGAAGCACTGAGGCTCAGAAGGACCTTGGTCTGCATGTTCATTGGTTCCTTAAGGTAGTGGGTCAGGTGAATAACGTGGTTAAGAAGGCATATCGTATACTTGCCTTTATTAGCTGAGGCATGAAGTTTAATAGCAGGGAAGTGATGCAACTTTATAAAACATTGTTTGGGCCAGAGCTCAAATATTGTGTGGATTATGGGAGGGATGGATTGCATTAGAGAGGGTGCAAAGGAGATTTCCCAAAATGTTGCCTGGGCTGGAGAATTTTAGCTATGAGAAGAGATTGGACAGACTGGGAATGTTTTCCTTAGAACAGAGGACACTGAGGGGGCACATGCTTGAGATGTATAAAATTATGGCTATTCCTGAAGAAGGGCTAATGCCCGAAACGTCGATTCTCCTGTTCCCTAGATGCTGCCTGACCTGCTGCGCTTCTCCAGCAACACATTTCCATTTCTGATCTCCAGCATCTGCAGACCTCATTTTCTCTTCATGTATAAAATTATGACAGGCATAAATACAACAGATGGGAAGAAATATTTCTTCTTGGTGGAGGAATCAATAACCAGGAGACATAGATTTAAGATAATAGGTAGAAGGTTTAGAGGAGATGTGAGGAAATTTATCTTCACCCTGAGGATGGTGGAAATCCAGATCTCACAGTACCTGTAGGGATGGTACAGGCAGAAACCCTGATAACATTTGTGAAGTTTTTAGATCTACATCTGTGATGCCTGGGCATAACAGGCTATCAGGCGCAAGTGAGGACTGCAGATGCTGGCGTTAGAGTCAAGAGTATGGTGCTGGAAAAGCACAGCAGGTCAGGCAGCATCCAAGGAGCAGGAGAATCGACGCTTCGGGCAACAGAAACTTTCCTGATGAAGAGCTTTTGCCCAAAATATCAATTCTCCTGCTCCTCTGATGCTGCCTAGCCTGCTGTGCTTTTCCAGCACCACACTTTCGACTCTAATCTCCAGCATTTGCAATCCTCACTTTCTCCTAGTTGATTTTAACCGCCTCTTCCAAGGATGCCTACCTTGAAGAAGTTCTCCTCCTAATCAAAGGCAATCAGCCAAGTGCTAGAAAATGAGATTAGAATAGGTTTGTGGCTGTTTTTGACTGGCACAGACTTGATGGGCCAAAGTGCCTTTTCCTATTTTGAAGTCCTTGATGATTCCCATGGCACATTTGACAAAGAGAGGTTTCAAAGAATCTAATGAAGACATTGAGAATCAGGAAAACCTCCTACTTGTGGAGTTATGGGGAAAGGGAAACGGTTGTGATGTTGGTAACTGGTTAACTCAGTTCCAGCATTTTGCTGCAAGAGTTCCCCAAGGCAGTGTCCTTGTCATTGTTACCTTCTCTCAATGCTAAGATCAGAAGTGAAGAAGTTCACTGATGATTGAACCATGGTAAATACAATTCACATCTTCATAGATTCTGGAGTAGTCCATGCCTATATGCATCAAGTTAAAAATCACATAACACCAGGTTATAGTCCATGGGACAGCCACGTGATGAAGGAGCGGTGCTCCGAAAACTAGTGTGTTTCCAATTAAATCTATTGGACTATAACCTGGTGTTGTGTGATTTTTAACTTTGTACACTCCAGTCCAACACCAGTATCTCCAAATCATATATGCATCAAGGGACAGACAACAGTCTGGCTAAAGTTAATCAATGGTTCCTAACATTCACCTTAGATAAATGCTGTGCAATGATCATCTCCAGCCATAGAGAACTTAATCATCTCCTCTTGACCCTTAATGGCATTATCATCACTGAACTTTACACCATCAACATCCCGGGTATTACTATTGACCAGAAGTGCAACAGGATCAGCCACATAAATATAATGGCTACAGGAGCAACTCACAGACTGAGTTCTGTGACAAATAACTCATTCCTCACAACCGTGGTGGCCAGCTATAAGGCACAGTCAGAGTGTTATGGAGTTATTGTCTACTCACCTGAATGAGTGCAGGTCCAAGAAATATCAAGGAGCTCATCAATATCCAGGACATGGATCTCTACTTCATCAGCATATTGTCCACTCTCTCCACCAGTGGCACAGAATGGCAGCAATGTACCATCAGCAACTCATTGAGCATACGTCAATGACAATTCCAAGTCCATGAAGTTCACAACTTGGAAGGACAAAGACTGCAGATACACGGAAATACATTGGTTCAAACTTGGCCAAAATATTGAATTGCACAAGCGAAATGAGAGTGATTGCCTTTGACATAAAGGCTGCATTTGACTGAGTGTGGCATTGAAGAGCCCTAGCAAAGCTGGAGTCAATAGGAATCAGGGAAATCCTCGATACTGTCAAAGTTCATGCCTGTACAAGGAAAGTAGGTTGTGGCTGTTGAAGGTCAGTCATCTCTGTCCAGGAAATCACTGCGGGAGATCCTCAGGGTAGTGTCCCTGCCAAATTATCTGCAGCTGCTTCAAAAATGACCTTCCCTCCATCATAAAGCTATAAATAGGGATGTTTGCTGATGATTGCACAATGTTCAGCAGTGTTCATGACTCCTCAGATACTGAAGCAGTCCATGTTCAAACTTGAACAATACCTAAGTTTGGACTGACAAGTAACAAGTAAAATTCACGTCACACAAATGCCAGACCATAACCATCCATAACAAGAGAGAATCTAACCATCATCCCTTGATGTTCAATGGTGTTATTACCACTGAACCCATTATCAACATCCTTTGGGGGGGTTACCATTGATCAGCAACTGAACTAGATTAACCATATAAATGCAGTGGCTACAAGAGCAGGTCAGAGGCTAGGAATCCTGCAGTATATAACTCACCTCCTGACTCTCCAAACCCTGTCCACCATTTACAAGACACAAGTGAGGAATGTGATGGAATACTCCTCACTTGACTAGATGAGCACAGTTTCAACAACACTCAAGCAACTTGACACCATCCAGGACAGAGCAGCCCACTGATTGGCACCACATCCACAAACATCCACTATCTCCATCACTGATGTGAAGTAGCAATAATGTTTACCATCAACAAGATGCATTTACAGGAATTCACCAAAGCTCCTTAACCAGCACCTTCAAAACCCATGATCACTTCTACCTTGAAGCACAAAGGCAGCAGATACATGGGAACATCACAACCTGCAAGTTCCCCTTCAAGCCACTCATCATCCTGCCTTGGAATCATTGTATAGCTGTTCTTTCAATGTGATTGGGTGGGAGTCTTGAAACTTCCTCCCTATTTAGGGCATTCCTGGTGAAGAGCTTTTGCCTGAAAAGTCGATTTTCCTGCTCCTCGGATGCTGCCTGACCTGCTGTGCTTTTCCAGCACCACTCTGATCTAAACTCTGGTTTCCAGCATCTGCAGTCCTCACTTTTGCCCGGTACCCACACTACACAGACTAAAGCAAATCAAGATGACAGCACATCACCATCTTCTCTTAGGCAACCACAGATAGAATTTTAAAATTCTTGTCACCTTGATGTCTAGATTATGAAAGAAAATGCACAGCATTGCAACTGTTTCATTAGAGATGTTTGAAGGGTGGTCGAAAAGCTTTTGATGTGCTGAGTGTTGATTAGAATGACTACATAGATGGTGTTTAATTTTACATGAAGTTTTGTAGAAAAGGGAACAAGATTAACTAGCCTTAATTAAAAATACAGATTAGAAGAAAGCCATTATTCTTCAAAATGGTCTGAGGAATAAGCAGTCAGGGAAATTAGTTTTGTTGAACTTGAAAACAAACAGCCATGCAAGAATATTCAAACTATTTGTGATAATGTAAGTTTAGATACAGATGATCATGTATGGTATGGAGCACCACAGAGGTGATAATCTGACTTGCAGGCATTTCAAACCATTTAGACAGTGTCCTGGTGGTTCTTGGCCACAGTTCCTGTAAAAGCATGAAGGCTACAATTCTCACATATTGATATCTAAATTTACCATATACTTGTGTTAAAACACCCAGGGAGAGGTATGTGGCCATTATTTGCATCTCCTGCCTAAATCAGACTACATCCAGCAATGTGCAGGTTTTTTTTATAAAAAGCGTGTAGCTTTACATTCTTCCAGCCATCACCAATAAAGAAAACACAATAACTCCCAGATTAAATTATTTGTTTCCATAAGGTAACTGCAAATGTCAAGAATTTATTTTCTGCATACATTTAGACTACCTGAAAGAGATTTGTTTTTGTTACTTAGCTGCTTCCTTATTTGGCTTTGGGGACGTTCCTTCAGTGAAGGATCTTGGAATCACCATTATATTAAAAAATGCCAATAAAGTGTCAAGACTGGCAAGATCTGTTGCAAAAAGAATTGAGTCAGAAAATTATTCTGAAAAGTTAAACTGATGTTGTTGAGCAAAAGATGAAAGGAAGTCATTGTTATACACCCACTTGCTCAGAACTTCAAAGTCAATCGTAGGTGAAGCACCTACCTTGGAGTTCAAGCCATCTGGTATTTTTAATTTCAAGTTACCCAGGCTTTGCAGTTTCTCAGTACAGCTTTCATATGGTGCCTTTCATACACTGCACTATCCGTATGGATTACTGGGACTTCAAGGGTCAATCTTAAGGGATCCGGGAGATTTCTGGCTGCTTCGAGCTACACAGCTCATGGACCAAGAAGTAGTGGTTTCAGAACAGGTTTTTGTAAAAGCAGTTGAAGTCTATTTGAGCAGTGATAATTTATGTACATACAAGAGGTTAAATTTAATTAAAATGTAACCTACTTCACTAATCTAGAAATGATTTCCTCCAACCACTACTCATTTTCATTTCTGCAAGTCTGCAGATCCAGGCTTAGATGTTCATGATGTCTCAGCTCCCCGCTCTTGGGTTTTCTTGAATAAGTTGAGCATTTGCGCACAAAATAATTTCCCACAATCTACCTGACTAAAGCAGTGTGCAGCTAATCACCTCAAAATTGATTGATTTATGTGACAGTAATGTGTAAACAGAATAAATGTTTTTACCAACAGTGATGAAATTATTTAGTTCCCTACTTCTGAACTCTCTCACACAGTTCATTTTAAATCTTTTCAGAAATGCTCTCACTCACCCACTCTTCTTCTCCTAATCCCAACCATAATTTTACAAATTTGGAATAAACATATAGAATTTCACGAAACATACAGCAGTTCGGTCATCAACTCTGAAGATAAGGTCAGGTTATCACATGTTGATGATATATGCTATTGTGGAGGTTATTGGCATTCTTATGTTATTGCTGCTCTTTTATTTAAGCCCTTTAAGGCAGGATTTTCCATTTCCAGACATGGGAGTGGCAGAGTTTGGAATCTTTTGTATTCTTTAATTATTAAGTAGTGGGTTGCCATCTTTGCCGTGGGGTTCAAATAGATTGGAGCCAAAGAGGTGTGCTACAACGTGGAGGTGCAAGCAACATCTGCATTGGCATTCGGCCAGATTGCTTAACTGGTACTTACATTTCCTCCTCGACCTGTGTGATCTGTTATTCCGGGTGGAATTTTCCAAAGCTTTGAGTGATGTGGGCAGTGGTGAGAAATGAGCGAGAACATGGCCAAAATAAAAAAAATCTGCTTCTCAATGTGGAGAAGGAACAGTCAGATCTTCCCATGTCAGTGGCTATGTGAGAATCTCGCAAGTAAGTGGTGGCTGTCTTATTTCCATGTATTTGTATGTCATTAGCTAAACTCTCCTCATTTATGTAGAGTTTGCAATTCTCCTGCACGCTGGTGAGAAGTTGGATGGTGCCAGTACCCAACTTGAAAGACAAAATGGTTACCTAGTGAATGCACCTCACCATTTATTTCTTTGGGCTTCCATCTTCAGGTCCATTCACCAAGTTAAGGTTCAGATGCTTGCATTACCCTGATAGGACCTTGCAGTACACTCTAGACAGAATGTGTCGCATAATCCTGGAATACTGTGCTCTGCACAATTGGAGCAAGCAAAAGAGGATGTTACGGATGCTGAGGAACTGGGAGAGGAGCACTTGCCTCCTGAGGGGAAAGATGAGGAGATTGACTGAGAAGAATGTCATTTTCAGTTTGGTACAGTAGTATATCAGCAGACACAACACACCAGACAGAACTTATTTGATTAAAGACAGAACTTGTTTGGAAATCTGAAATAAAAAGTAGGAAGTGCTGGAGAAACTCTGAAGGTCTGACAGCATCTGGTGAGAGAGCAACAGAATTAAGTTTTCAAGTCTAATATGATTCACAGTTCAGAACTAGAACTAGCTGGGAAATGGGGATTTTTTTACGCTGTTCGTGGGGTTGGGGTTTTAGGAGCAGGAGTAGGGAAGAGACTGCAAGCGTTCCAGAACCACAGACAAAGGGAGTGATGATGATGGTAAAGGAGTGATACAGGTACAAAATGGATGTAAATGCTAGTGTGAAAATAAGAAATGGGTCAACTCTGATGTGAGCAATGTCAACTGGACATAAACAAGACTTACCACTAATACCTGATTGCCTGCTTTTTCTTTCAATTAATTTAATTGATTAACCGTGGTTAGTTTATCCACTATAGAGTCCTTCTTCCTCATCTTCATTATGAATTCTGAACTATTTTCTTTAATGCTCACCATTGGTTCATCAGCTATCTTTTCTGTTAAATTCCTTTCCCAGTCAATTCCAGCCAAATCTGCCCTCATCTCTTTGTAATTACTCTTATTTAATTTGACCACAGTTGCATCTGACCCAGGTTTCTTCCTCTCAAACTGAAAGCTAAATTCTGCCATTTTGTGATCCCTATTACTTTTTATTCTGACATCATTTATTAAACCTGCCCGAGTACATGTCACCTGATTCACAATATCCGGATCCCTAATAGAATCCCCAATATTGTTCTAGGAAACTGTCCCAAATTCAGTCACTTCTACCAAGCTGATTTTCCCAATCTACATGAAGATTAAAGTCACCCATTATTAATATAATGTCTTTTGTACATGTCATCATTATTTTCTGATTTATTCTGTACTGCAGCATAACTCTCATTAAAGGAACAATAGAATACTACCATCACCGTCTTCCCGCACTTGTTGTTTCTGACTTCCACCATACCCAGAGGATTCTACATCCACTGATCCAGGATTTTTTTTTGTAATTGTTCTTCATCCAAGCCTTGTTAATGAACCTAGCCCACCAACCTTTTACTCCTGCCAGTCCTGTCCAAATGTCATATACCCCTGAATATTTATTTTGCAGCGTTAACCTCCTTGTATCTATGTCTCAGTAATGGCTTTAAGATCACATGCATTAACTTCTATTTGTGTCATTAATTCATTCATTTTGTTATAGATACCATGTGCATTTAAGTAAAGAGCCATTAGCTTTCTCTTAATACATTTTTTTTCCTGCTTTGACTTTATTGACTTTTTTTTGTTTGTATACTCTATCTCTTTCTGTCCCACTCTGGGTATCTTTACCTCACTAGCTGCTCTGTAATGCTGATGTATTGTTTTGCTTTGTAAGCTGACATATTCCTTTTCTAGAACCCCTTCCTTTATCTATTTAATTTAAAGCCCTCCCTACAGCCCTAGCTATTCAATTCATCAGACACTGATCCTAGCACAGTTCAAGTGAAGCCCATCCCACTGGAACATTCCTATCCCAGTACTGTTGTCAGTGTAACTGTAAATAAACATTAGATTCCCATGTTACTGTGCAATTCATTGAATTATCAGATTACACCATTTTCTGTCTGTTCACTTTTCTATTTCCTCCATTTTAATTTTTTATCTTCTCCCTCTTTTCATGACTTCATGACTCTCTCCACGTTCTCCTTGTGTCTGCGTGGGTTTCCTTCTGGTGCTTCGGTTACCTCCTACAGCCCAAAGATGTGTGGGTTAGGTGGATTGGCCATGCTAAATTGCCGATAGTCTCCAGGGATGTGCAGACGAGGTGGAATAGCCATGGAAAATGCAGGATTATAGGGATAAGGTAGGAGGGGGTGGGTCTGGTTGGAATGCCCTTCAGAGGGTTGGTGTGGACTCGATGGATCGAATGGCCACACTGTAGCGGATTCAATGATTCTCTCTTCCTTCTCTACTACACTCCCATTTATTAACTTTTCATATTTCTGTTCAGATCTCATTCTATGTGCTTCAGTCATTGAAAGCAGCCTGTTTTATCTATACTGATCAGCGCTTCATGAATTTGAACAGCCCACAATGTTCTCAACATAACGCCAATTTTCTTTTACTTACTTTGTAATTTCGCACAACATGCAGCCTCCAAATGAATCTTCATTGTGTCCTCTCTGTTAATATAATCTATGTACTGAGGTGGGATGCGTGG